>NW_028277037.1:2435454-2739886 GCF_059951505.1 Python bivittatus | reverse complement strand
TTCGAGCCCCCGTTCAGGCGTTCCGTGGCTCCGTCCGTCTGCGGGTGCGCCGCGGAGGATAGGGCTTGTTTCGTCCCCACCCGCTTCAGGAACTCCCGCCAGAACCGCGCGATGAAGTTGCCGCCCCGATCGCTGACGATACGTCGAGGTGCGCCGTGGAGTCGGTAGACATGTTGCACGAACAGTTTCGCCAGCCCCTCGGCCGTGGGGACTCGCCGGCACGCTACAAAGTGCGCTTGTTTGGAGAATAAGTCCGTGACCACCCAAATGGCGGTCTTCCCCTTACTCTCCGGGAGCTCCACTATGAAGTCCATGGCGACCTCTTGCCAAGGGCCGTCGGGTTCCGCTACCGGCTGGAGTAGGCCTCTAGGTTTGCCTTTGGCTCCTTTCGCCGTTGCGCACACCGGGCAACCCCCCGAGTACGCCTCCACGTCCTTCCGGAGCGTGGGCCACCAAAACTGCCTCCGGATTAAGTGGAGCGTCTTTACGAAGCCGTAATGCCCCGCGCTCCGGCTGTCGTGGGCTCTCTCCATGACCTCCCGTCGGCAACCCTCGGGTACGTACAGCTTTCCTTCGTGCCACCACAACCCCTCTCGGCCGATTAGCGCCTCTCGGTTCTGCTTGAGCCAACTGTCCCGCTCCGCTGCCTCCGCGAACCCTTGCCTTACTTCAGACGCCGCGTCCCGTCGCTCCCCCTTGGTCTGGCTTCGGGTCACCGCCTTTGCAGCCAGCCTGCTGGCGGGGATGACGGAGTCCACGATCTCCTCCCGTAGGCTGGCGTGTTGGGGCATGCGAGACAGTCCATCCGCTAAGAAGTTGCGCTTCCCGGGGATGTGTTTCAGTGTGAACCTGAACCTCCCGAAGTATTGGGACCACCGTGCCTGTTTGGGGGATAGCTTACGCGGGGTCTTCAGGGCCTCGAGGTTCTTATGGTCCGTCCACACCTCGAACGGTTCAGTTGCCCCCTCCAGTAGATGCCTCCACGTGGCCAGCGCCCACTTGACCGCGTACGCCTCTTTCTCCCACACCATCCACCTCCTCTCCGTCTCGGTGAATTTGCGGGAGGCGTAGGCGCACGGGTGGATGGCCCCCTCCGGGCTGGGTTGGAGCAGGACTGCTCCCGTTGCCACGTCTGATGCATCCACTTGGATTATAAACCGCTGGTCTGGGTCGGGATGGCGCAGGATCGGCTCCGCGGTGAACCGCTGTTTTAGTTCCTCAAACGCCCCCTGGCATTCTGCAGTCCACGCGAGTGCCATGCTGGGCTTGGGGGTTTCCCAGTGCCCTTGGTTTTTAGCAGGTCGGTTAGGGGAAGGGCGATTTGGGCGAAGTTCGGGATGAACTGACGATAGAAGTTCGCAAACCCTAGGAAGCTTTGGAGTTGCCTCCGGGTTCGCGGCGCTTCCCAGCCCAGGACATCCCTTACTTTCGCCGGGTCCATCTCAATTCCCCGGCTGGATATTCGGTAGCCGAGGTAGTCTAGTTGCTCTCGATGGAACTCGCATTTTGAGAGCTTTGCGTACAGCTGTGCCTTCAGTAGTCTCTGGAGCACCGTGCGCACCAGGCTCACGTGCTCCGCCAGGGTCTCGGTGTAGATGAGGATGTCGTCCAGGTAGACCAGGACGCCCCGGTAGAGTAGGTCGTGCAGCACCTCATTAATTAGCTGCATAAATACCCCGGGGCCCCTTTTAATCCGAACGGCATCACGGAAAACTGGTAGCTTCCGAGCGGGGTGTTGAACGCCGTCTTCCACTCATCTTTTGCGCGGATCCTAACTCTGAAGTAGGCTTCGCGCAAGTCCAGTTTTGTGAACACCCTCCCCTTCGACAGATGCGACATCAAGTCCTTCATCAGGGAGAGGGGGTATTTGTACTCCGTGCTGATTGCGTTCAGCCCCCGGTAGTCTACGCACATACGGAGCGAGCCGTCCTTCTTCTCCCGGAATAACACCGGGGCCGCTAATGGTGACTTCGCGGGTTGGATGAATCCCCGTGCTAGGTTCTTGTCTATGAACTCGCGCAGGGCTCCCATCTCCCTCCTCGACAGGGAGTACATTTTTGGCTTAGGCAGGGTCGCTCCTGGCTCTAGCTCGATGGCGCAATCACTGGGCCGGTGTGGTGGGAGCTGGTCAGACTCCTTCTCCCCGAACGCTGCCGCCAAGTCTCGATACTGCCTCGGGATTCCGCCGCCCGTCGGGGGTTCCCCGGGCCCGGCCCCTCGCTTTGCGGTTGCCTCGCCAGTCGCCGCTGCCTCCCCTCGCCTCGGGATCGTGGCGGGTCTCCGGGGTCCCGGCGCTGCTGCTGCTGCTGCTGCTGCTGCTGTCGCCGCCCGGGTCTCGGGCCCCATCTGCTCTCGTCCCGTCTCCCGGTGTCCCGGACCCTCCGCTTGTCCGCCGGTGGTTGCGGCTGCCTCCGTCTCCACGGCTCGGTCCCCTCTGCTCTCGCCCCTCGCCGGCCTGTCGACCCCGAACCGCACTGCCTCCGCCGTCCAGTCGACTTGTGGGTTCCGCCGCCGCAGCCACGCCAAGCCGAGTACCACCGCGTAGTCGGCCACCGGGACCACCACGAACCTCAGTTCTTCCCGGTGACTCCCGATCGTCATCTGGACCGGCTCGGTGTAATACTGAGCTGGTCCCCCCCCTGCCAGTGTGCCATCTAACTGGCTGAATGAAATGGGCTCCCGGAGGCGCCTCAGCTGTAGCCCGAGCCCCGAGACCACCGCTGGGTGCATCAAGCAGTGGGTGCAGCCCGAGTCCAGTAGCGCCCGTAGCTGCGCCTCCCCTCCGGATCTCACCCCCCGGACGTGTATCCTCACCCGGAACGGTGGGCAGTCCTCGTCTCCTATTGGGTCCGCGCGCCGCGACGCCCCTGCTCGCACTGGGACGCCGTTCAGTGCGAGCGCGCCTCGTTTCCCGCCGGCTCCGAGTCCTCTCCGGAGGATGCTGTCTCCGGGGTCGACCACCCCCCGCGTCCTTTCTCGGTCACCGCCGCCACTGCCCCCTTCCGCGGTCGGTCACCGGTCCTTTTCCCGTTCGCACGCGGGGGTTTGACTTCGGGCCGTGGTGGGGCGCCTTCCCGCTCCGTCGGGCACTGCGCCGCTCGGTGGCCTCTGCCTCCGCACCGGAAACACAGATTCGGGGCTCTGGTCGCCTCTCGCCTCCCGGTGGACTGCCGTCGACCGCTCCGTCTCTCCTCGGGTGTCCTCTCCCTCGGCCGGTCCCTCGTCTGGTCCCGTCGTCTTGTGCTCTGTTGGATCTGCCGCCACGCCGATTCCGCCGTTCCGGCCAGCCAGATCCAATCCTTCACTGTGGCCGGGTCGTCCCGCCCCAGTGCCCGTTCCAGGATCTCTGGGTTGAGTCCCCTCTTAAAATACTTCACCTTCAGGGACTCCGGCCAGTCCGCGAGCTTCTCGGCCAACCTCCGGAACTCCAGGGCATATTCCGATACCGATTTGCCCCGCTGCCTGAATTGTAGGATGTCGTCCTCCGCCCGCTTGGCGCTCAATGTGTCCTCGAATCTGTCCCGGAGCGCCTGCATGAAGTCCGGGAAACTCCGTAGTTCCGCCGCGTTGGCATCGTACAGCCCGATCACCCAGCTGGCGGCTTGGCCATCTAGCAGCTCGGCCACGTAGGATACCCTGTCCTCGTCTCTAGCGAATAGGTGACCACCCCTCTGCATGAACCCCCTGACGTGCGTCAGAAAGTGCGGCAGCTGTTCGGGGTCCCCTGAGAACTTCCCAGTGATACCTCGAAGTCTCAGGGCGTCTGCCGCCCGTTGGTCCTCCGACCGGGGCGCCGTGGGTGGTGCCGGCGGGGGTGTCGGACCGCCCCCCTGTCGCTCGCCTCCTCGTTTACCGCCGGTGGCCCCACCCTCTGCAGTAGGGTCTGGAGCATCGCCTCCACGGCGTCTAGGCGTCGCTCGACTCTCTCCTCTAGTCGGGCGAATTTCTCGCTCCACTCTCGGTTCCGGAACCCCGAACCCCGGTTCATCGTAACGCCCGAATCGTCTGGTCCTTGATTCACGCCCATCGACCACCGCTCGGATGGAGTGCGCCCGGCCCTGGCCGCTGCCCCGTCGCTCCCGGGCGGCTCCGACCGCCCTTCCGCGAGCCTGGATCCCTCGCGCTCCAGCTGACCCACGGATTCCTCGTCGCTGGTCATGCCTGTATTGAGAAAGAAAACGCTCCTCGGTGGTACCGGGTAGCGCTGACGGTGAGTCCTGGCTTTATGTGAGATTTGCCCCGTTCGACAGAGAAACTCTCGTGACACGTGTGGTTCACAAAGAAGGTTTACTCATGCGTAACGTAGTAGTCACAAGCAAAGCCAGGACTGGCTTGGTACAATTGCATCACTTGTTATATTCCCCCTTCCCGCGCTTTTTCCCGCCTCGTGATCGCGTTGCGGCTGTGGGCAATTAGGCCCCCCAATGTCCCCCCTGATCGTTCATGATGGCAGGGTCGGTCAGAGTCCATTGTCCTTGATTGCCAGTCCCCCTCCGGCTGGGTTGGCCCCTCCCTGCTACGTGCAGACCCGCGGGTTCTGTGCTGCGTTGCGATCTTGTTTCGCTGCCCTGCGGCCCCGTTCCTTGCTTGCTCGCGCCGTTATCAGTTTCGTAATTAAATGCTTCCGCTGCGGTTTTCCTGTTTAGCTGGCCGCAGGTGGCTCGTTAATTAGCGGCGCTTTCGGTTCCTCTTTTCCCCGCTAGCTACCGCCGGTGGATTCCGCGTGGTCTGGTTGCGAGCTTCCCTGCAGCCCCGTGCTTCCCTGAAACCTCGTGCTGACCGAACCTGACAGAAACAACATGGAACTTTGCTTTTGTATATGATCACAGCTGCAAGACTGTTATATGTGCAAAGATGGAAGGATCCACAAATACCTACAGTGGAAGAATGGATCATTAAATTAATGGACTTGGCTCAAATGGCGACGTTAACAGCATTAATAAGAGATAATACTGTTTCTAAATTTGTCTCCTCATGGCAAGCCTTCTTAGATTACGTGCTTGTGTGGGAAAAAAATGAGGCTCTGATTGTGGGTTTTATGATTAGATGGTTTGTGTTGATAGAAATAATGAGAATTTGGATTAATTAGTGGTAAGAGATTAATTTTCTTTCAATTTGTATCTATATCTGTATTGGAGATAGTTGGAAGTCACTTTGTGTTTCATTTTTCTATCTATTCTCACTATTTTAGTTTTTGTCTTTTTTTCTTTTAGTTCTATCCTCTTTGCCATACTCTGTTTTGTATTTTAATTGTACTTTCTAAATAATATAATAAAGTTTTTATTAAAAAAAAGGAAGATACTTAGAGCACACTATAAAAATGCTAGTTTGATAACATATTCACACTACACCTTATTTCATTTTCATACTGTTGGTTTTAGTTTTATGAAACATTCATATTTATTTAACATGACTTGCAATTAACAAAGATCTGGTCTTCACCATGGCTAGAAATCTCATAAGGTAGGAATTGGATCACTTCCTAGAACCCTGCATCGTACCTTCACAAACTCAACAGGCAGCAGGAGGTGAGGCATCGGTGGATTTTCTGTTCATCTGCCTTGGAGGACATGCTAGCTGCAAATCTATGGGATAGAGAATAAGGTAAGGAAAGCACACAAAATATGGCTTTTGAATTCTAACACCTAAGGAAGCATGGGAAATTCTTGTATTGTAGGCCATGTCTTCTAACGAATGTTGCCCTGACTGAGAAAACTGAGCAGCCTCTCATGAGCTCCATCAGACGCAGTAAGAAAAATATTTAGAGAAGGAGTTCAATGCTGTATATTGGGTAAAACATGGAGTCAACTAGAATGAGTATGGTCTTCAGGTCATCTGGCTGATTCAGGGACTTGCAGCTCTCATTTCTGGATTTTCTCCATGGCTGTTACAGCAGTAGAATGGAAGTCCAAGGGAAAGGATGGCATTGGTTTAAAAGGAGCTTACTGGAGGGACTCAAGTAAGGTGGCCCAGCACTGCTGCTATCTTGAGAAGCCTACTGCCTTCTTCAATAGTAAGATGTAGATCCAAGGGAAGCATCCAAAAGGAGGGCTTTGGTTTCTTGCCCCTCTTCCCCTGACATTTAGCCTGTGGGGATGGGACTACCCTGGGCCTTCTGGACTGTGTGGAGGCCCTGGGGAGGGGTGTCTCCTGGGCCTTTTCCATCTTTTGGGGGAAGGTTATTTAGAAAGTGGTCAGACTGTGGTGTGTGGGAATGACCTTGGGAGACGGGGAAGACCTGCAGCCAGGGCAACAGTTGGATAAGAGGCAGCTGAGCCTGCAGAAGGGATGGGGATATGGCAAATGTCTCAGAAGGGATCCTCCCTACTTTCTAGGGATGTAAAGACAACGGGGGGGGGGGGGGGATGTACTTTCAGACTTGCAAGATTCTGTTAATGTAACCTTACAATAAACTAGTACTTCTGGGTGTGCTTCTTGTCTGGACTACCTCGTAATGCTGACAGACTGCAATTGCAGAGAACCCTGGAGGAAGCGGATTATCTAGACCTGTTTCAATTAGGTTTCAAGCCAGGATTCAGAATTGAGACAGCCTTGGTCACACATATTGATGACTTGTGCTCCTTGATCTCTCAGCAGCATTCAATACCATCAGCCTTGTTGTCCTTCTGGACCAGTGCCAGGAGTTGGGGATAGGGGGCATCATTTTACAATGCTTCTCTTCCTTCCTCCAGGGCTGATTTCAATCAGTATTGGTGTGAGGGAGAGGTCACTTCCTAGGCCCCTCTTCTGTGGCATGCCACAGGGTTCAACTCTTTCTCCCGTCCTGTTCACCATCTACATGAAACCTCTGGTGAGGTCATTTTCCAGCTTGCTCTCATCAGCACATTGATGATAACCGTATATGTTGACCCCAGGGCAGCTAGGTGAGGCTTTTGAGTTTCTGTCCAGTCCCTGGAGGCTATGCAAGTTTGGATGGGGAAGAACCATCTCTGACTCAATCCTAGCAAGACCATATGGCTGTGGATGTTGGGGCCACCTAGTTTTGGAGATGTTCCACCTTTAAGCTTGGATGGGATAGTACTTCCCCATTTAAGAGTGCTGCACAATTTGAAGGAATTCCTGGACTCACAGTTCCTGTTCAATGAGCGGGTGGCAGCTGTGGCCAGGAAGGCTTTGCACAGCTTCATGTGGTGCACCAGTTTCACCCTTTCCTAGATTAGGAGACACTTCACGGCTCTATTACTGTAACATACTGTACATGGGCTGCCCTTGAAGACCACCCAGAAGCTTCAACTGGTCCAGAGTGCAGCAGCACAGGCTGTGATTAACATGTCTCAGTATGTTTATGTGATACCCCTACATAGGGCCTGGTTACTTGAGGGATCACCTATCTCCCATAGGGTGAACCTAGGCAGTTCATTCTGACAAGATTGGCATGTTCCAGGTTGCTTTGATCAAAAAATGTCATCTATCAGGACTGACGAATTGCACCTTCTCTGTTGCAGCACCTGAAATGAGGTTCCCACTAACATCAGGGTGGGTCCCACACTGGTGGCATTCCAGAGGACCTTAAAAACCTGGCTCTTTTCCAGAGTTTTGGCTAGGAAGGTTGCACCCCCTTGTTGGACATGTGCTACATTGTGTTGACCAGATCTGCCATCTGTTTATTGCTATGCTTTTTACTCTCCCGGAAGGGTAGTGCTGAGCTGAACACGGATGAAACTGACGTCAGGCTCGGGTGACAAACCGGTCAGTAAATTTCTGTCAGAACTAATGGATCAACAGCCATATGCAATTTCAACATTTTGTTGCTCTGTGTTTATGCTGTGAGCTGCCCAGAGTTGATTGGAGTTGGGCAGCATCTAAGTTGAAATAATAAACAAATAAATGAATTTAAAAATGCTACTTCAATCAGAAAGGGGCAAATACAAATAGAACAAAATAGAACAACAAAGAGTAGGCAGCTGGTATGCACACAGGTAAGCAGAGTAATTTCCATCTGGTCTTACTTGTGTACTTGTCAAAAAACATCTGGATGGACACAGTTGAGTGTCTGTAACTTGGCCATGATCCAGTAAAGCTATTAGTTTATTGGCAGTCGAGAGATAAGAAAGATGAGAAATGTGAGATACTAGGGGGAACCAAAAAGATGATCACATCTTTGTCCTTCTTTAGTAGTTGATCTCATAGTTCAGAGGGAACTGCAGTATCGAGTGTGATCACCCCAAATCGTTCCATATAGTTTTAATGTGAATTTTTGCTTCAGAAATCCTGAATGCTTGACAAGCAATTGCTTAAAAATCCTATAGGACTGATTTCTTAATCAAGTGAGAAACCTTGATTAAGATCAATACATACCTCCTTTAAGATAATGGCTACTCTTATATGCAAAAAGAACATTTTCTCCACGACTTACTTTCTCAAAGAAAGAAATAATTATCTTCCCAAACAACTACAAGAACAAAGAAACCAATGCTTTATTTTTATTTTTATTTTTTTACTTCTACCCTGCTGAAATAAGCAGCAATTAAGGGTTCATTATTCTGCTCAATCCTGTATTTGTGTCAAATGAAAGAGAAAACAACTGTGGCTATTTGCTAAGATTGACAAAACGGGGCACCTGGTTGGTTACCATGGTAATTTATATCAAGGAAATCTCAATAAAAATCAATCAAACTGTCAAATTTTGCCTCAGGGATCCACAGCCTAGCATGCTCCAAACTCAAGATTCAAGAACCCGTGCCCTACTCAAAGCAAAGGGATTTGCTGATCTGACCTTTCATTTTCCAAGCAAGCTGTAGTGGCATTCATTGGACATTTCAAGAAAGTTGAGGACTTCTTTCATTTTTGAAAGAATACCCAGGTACCTAAACAAGTGTATTCCCAATAAGAACAAGCGCTTGCACTAATGGAAGTCCTTGAGGGTTACAAAACCAGAGAACCCATTGAACCCAGAGTAAAACATTTTAAAAAACACATTTGCAAGAGGTATGCAGAGTATAAAGAAATGCTTTAGAATACATTGGGGACCTTTAGATTTTACTCCCACTAAAATATTGGGCCCCATGGAAAACATTTTTATAGAAAAAAAGGAGGGGAAAACCAGGTACAGCGTCAGAATGAAGGTCTTTACTGAGTCTATGGCTGAGTTCACATGTAAGCCATAATGATGTTTGTTTGATTATGTGAACCAGGCCCATTGTTACTTATAAGTAATGTTTTATGGCAGTGTTGTCCAAACTTGGCCACTTTAAGATGAGTGGACTTCAACTCCCAGAATTCCCCAGCCAGCCATGCTGGGAGTTGAAGTCCACTCATCTTAAAGTGGCCAAGTTTGGACAACACTGTTTTATGGCATAAGTGGTTATGCAAATCCATTCAATTGTGACTTATTCAATAAAGTCTGCCCTGTAGGAATCCTTGGGGGAAAAGAACATCCATGCAAGTTTTATTGGATATGGCTGATCTGCTTTCTATATTTTGACATTCATTCTGAGCTTTTTGGGGAATGGAACAATGTGTGAAAGGGGGATGTAATGAAACTCAACTTTCTCCTTTTCTCTCACTGAAGATTTCTGCCTATCTCTTCTCATCGGCTGCTAGTAGCATCCAAACTGTGACCTGCCTAGGAAGCAGATGAAGGCTGAAGAAAAAAATGAAAAGAAAAAGGTAGATCCCTGTGGAGCTGCTACAACAGCACTCAACTTTCCTGCTGAGTAAAATATTTAGAAATGACAACTACAGGAAAGTGGAGGGGAGAGACAATAGTGATTCCTTTGTAGGTAAAGAGAAATCATAGCTCTCATTTTTAT
Organism: Python bivittatus; assembly: GCF_059951505.1. NCBI lineage: Eukaryota > Metazoa > Chordata > Lepidosauria > Squamata > Pythonidae > Python > Python bivittatus. Next base: position 2,730,113 of record NW_028277037.1, on the reverse strand, counting down.
TTAATTCACATCTCTTCAGGTTGGACTCTGATCGTTTTTCTTTTTCTAGTTTTCTTTTCACCCTTCCTTCCTATCTTCCCACCCCTTAATTCCCTTCCCTTGATCTAAAACCTTCCACAAGCAAACCAGACATTCAGCAAGGATGATCCAGACAAACCTCAGATTATCTCCAAAATATGGGGTTAGATGAATGTCTTTTGGCCAAGAGACAGTGTGTGAAGTTGAGATCCACTCAAACATAATGCAGCTTGGCAGGGCTGATGACATAAAACCTGAGGAATTGGTGTCCTCAAATTCTTCTTATCTCAGTAATTAGGTTTTTCCATTTCTATCAATTAAGACACTTCATCTCATCTCCCACGTACATTTTCAGATTATCACAGCAAGTTGGACTTGAGAATGGCATTGTCAGGTAATTTAAGCAGAATTATGTTTCTGATTATGGAGATTCAGAAATGTCCTTCACTATACATCACTTGAAAAGTAATAGTTTCTCTAGTTGCTGATGGATTTATCTATGGTGACTTGGAGCTCATTAAAAACAAAGGGACTGTGTGATTTTCCTGCAAACAGTATTCTGGATTCTACTAACTCAGATGTTAGATTTCATAGCCCAAACCAAACTATTTCATGTTTTTTCTACCCTTTTCCTAATGTAGCCCTTCTTATCGTGTTTAATAAAATTAAACAGAAATGCTAAAAAGGAAAAGGCTCCCCACTTCACTTTTTTTTACTCAAAACTTTTAGAGATTTTATGCTACTGCCTGTATGATTTTAGTGGGGGGGGGGGGAAGGGGTATTTGTGTTTATATGTGTTGTAAGCGACCACGAATGGGCAGCATACACATTTGTAAATAAGCAAATGCATGTAACTCAAGTGAAACCCAGCTTCATGAGTTTGGAGAACACTTTTGAGATTAACATTCATTAACAAGAATCCCTAAGGATATTGTAAGGGATGTGGGGGGTGGGATATTTACTTAGAGACTTAGCCAGGCCTTGTTGCCCAAGGAATCTTAGGTTCAAGTAAAATACTGTTTGAACCAATTCTATCAGTGTGTTACCTGGCAGTTTGAAAGCTACTGTTTAGCATACTTCAATTTTTTGATAGTTGTGAACTTCCATGCAGGGGCATCTGTGGGATGTTGGTGAAATTTGGCAAGATGATGGGTGTTGTCTTGCAGATTTTGACACACCATGGACACCTGCTTTGTGAGACCTCCATAAACATGTAAGCCATTTATCTGATTGGCCACTAGGGGCATTAGGAGTAGAGATAACTATCAAGGATTCTCTTGTTGCCTCTGCTTTGCTTCTTCTGCTCTGGAAGACTGATTCTCCTAGGTTCCCCCCTTCAGCATGCTTCCTATGGAAAGAACAGAGACCTTTCTTCTTTTTGTCTTCTCCTGTCCCCCAGAAAATTAAGAGATGCAGGCTTTCCATCAAAGCCTGGCATTTCTTTAATGAACTGTAGTTGTTCTATTGGACCTTAAATATCTGCCTTTAGACATTCTTTAAGGAACTGTAGTTGTTCTATTGGACCTTAAATATCTGCCTTTAGGCTCCATTCTACTCTCACACAGCTGTTCTACTAAATACAGACTGTAGAGAAAAAAGTGAAGGACTCCAATTAGAATTTTCTTGAACTTTTCCATGTTTTGATCATGACTGCAATGTTATATTTGCCAGCTTATTAACCACAGCATCCAGTAATACTCTATTATTCTATCTATGAAACTAGATCATGATGTTATATTTCAGCAACATTAACCTGCCTTGAAACATCACAAACAAGGCAACACTTTTGTGTTGCCTCATTTTGCCTATCTTCAATACAGGTAGTCTCAGCCTCATTTTGCCTGTGTTCAGTACAGATAGTCCTCAACTTACAACCATTTTTTAGTGACCGAAGTTACGACGGCATTGGAAAGTGACTTATGACCAGTCCTCACACTTATGACTGTTGCAGCATCTCTGTAGTCACGTGATGAAAATTCAGGTGCTTGGCAACCAGCATGTACTTACAACGGTTGCAGCGTCCCAGGGTCACATGATCACCATACACAACCTTCCCAGCCGGATTCCAACAAGCAAAATCAATGGGGAACCGTGTGATTCATTTAATGATTGTGTGATTCACTTAACGACCACAGCGATTCACTTAATACTTTTGCAAAAAATGTCATGAAATTGAGTGTGGTCACATGCTGTCTCGCTTAATGACTGCACCACTTAACGATGAATTTTACGGTCCCTATTGTGGTCATAAGTCGAGGACTACCTGTAAGTGGGAAAATAAGTACAATGAGTTCACTGAGTTTAGGGGGGAAAAAGGCTTATTTTCAGCCTAATGTTTTGGGCAAACTCAATTATTCTAGTCTGTGCAAAATATAGTTTGTAGAGTCTTTAGTGCTCTATGAGCTTGGTTGTTTGCTTGCAGACGTTTCATTACCCGACTGGGTAACATTTAAATTAAAACCAAGGAACTACCAAGGAGAAAACCACACCCCCACCAACACCGGCAGGGAAATTTACTGTATTTAAACAGGGAGCAAACCCCACACTCACTAGCACTGATGTCACCTCGTCAGGTAATGAAACGTCTGCAAGCAAACAGCCAAGCTCAGAGAGCACCAAGGACTCCACGGTCAACCCTGAGCTATATATATTCTCTTCTGCTGGATATAGTTTGTAGTTTGGCATGTTGTGTAAACGGAGCCAGTTGCGGTTTATTCAATAAGTTATCCTTAAATGAAACATGGTTGGTGTGTGTAAACCCAGCCATCCTGAAATTGTACCTTGTTTCCTCTTTCAGCCTCAAATTTCAGCACAGTTGGAATGGCCTCCAATAAGCCAATTAAAAATAAAGGAGCTCCCAATTCATTCCTTGTTTGTTTCAGGTGTCAGGCCATTGGAAAAAAAGGATATTTCTCAGGTTGAAAACAATAAAATGTCTATGATTGTGGGAAAGAATGCAGAAAACTCAGATATTACAATCTCCTAAGAGGAGAGAATCAGAAAACAGATTCAGATTGGCCAGAGGAAGACAATAGTTTCAACCTGTTTATATATTAAAAGTTCATCTTCATCAATCATTGCTGTTCAGTTATCTTAATAAGCTGCTAATCTGCTTGCTATAAAACTTCATTCTTAACTGTGATGCTTTCAGAAAGCAGTTGCATCTGAGCTCCTTGAAGCATTAGGAATGGAATGCAAGATTTGGTTTGTTTGATAAAATATTCTACTCATGTTACTTTCCTGTGTGTGCCTGAGCAAAGAATCACAGTACAATATTCAGAGATGGCTGGTATCTGATTAGCAGCTCCTTTCCAATCTGCCATTAGCCCAGGAAGTTAAAATCAAATCAGTTTGTACCAGAATTTGCAAGAATGCTCTGGGCCTCACTCGCTTGGGGAAAGGGACCTTTTCCATTCTTAAATTGTGCTCATAATTTGCAACTGGAGTTGGCATTTGCTCAGTATCAACATAGACAGCTGTAATTGGTAGGGCAGTTCTAAAAATAGTCTCTCCAGCCCCCTTTCCCCTAAATGAAACCAGCTGTCAAGGTATTCTACTTCCTTAAAAGCCCTACCCCATATAGCTGGATGTTTTACCAATAACCAAAGTAATTATAGCACTGGACCCAAGGCCCAAGGCAATTTGGTATCAAAACATTAGACATTTCTATCAGCTTTGTCTAAGAAAGAAATACAAAATATGTGATCTGATCCTGGTGGGTGCCACCTTCAGAAAATAAGGCAACCAAAGCCACATTATTTGTGTTTTGAGAAGCCTGTGTTAGATGTTGAACAATCCCACCTCTCAAAAAGTACCCCAACAGGATTTTCTTCATCGGAAAGGTCAGCAGATAAGCAACAGCTAAGAGAAATCATCCGGAACAAAATGGCTAGCAAAATAACATGGCAGGGAAAGCACTGTGATTGCAAACCAGTATCTTGGATGTGATTCAAGCTGTCTCATTCTGAGTTCCTCTGGCAGGAACAATGTGAAGACTCAATGCACCATCGTCATTTCATCCTCCAAAATAATTGTCTGAAGCTCATGTTTCGCCAGTGGCCATGACGTCTCCTTCTCTTCCTTCCTCTTTTAAAATTGTACCTGTGGAGACACTTGGGACACTTTAGTGTCTGCAATTAAAACAGTCCACAGAAATGGGCTGAGGGCACCCAGCATTTCTCTTCCAACAGCTCTTTGCAGTTTTCATACATACCCAGCACACTATTCACCTTTCGTTTAAGTAATGTTATGAACAGCACACAAATTAAGTAAGAGGTAATAAGCTAACAAAATTAAAGGTGTGAGATACGGAAAAAAATATATAGCTAAATCTACCTTAGACTAATAGACTTCATTATACCACTCCATAATTTCTATTCCTGCAAACTACCATTGCACTATACATCAATTCATACATTTTGTTTTTTCTAACTTCTCACCTTTCTTTTTGAGGATTTCATTAGCTCCATCCAAACATGACTTTTTCCAGTCTTCCTTTTCCTCTTCACAGACTCACTCCTCTTTCTTTTGTTTTGCAATTTGATTCATTCTCCCTATATAAAGAATCCACCTCAATGTACTGTCCTTTCTAATAACATTCACTTTTGTATTCAGGCCACATTCATCACCCATTTCTTCTTGATCTTCACTTCCTGTTTTATCATGTCCACTTAAGTGTCTCACTACCTTGGTACTCAATTTTTGTTTCTCCTGACACACCCAAATAAGAAGCCCATTCTAATATATTGTACACCCATTTTCTTTCTTTTGACACAAATACATTCCTCATAGCAGGTCACATCACATCACATCACATTCTTGCATCATTTACACATTTAAATCTGTTTTTCAATCTTCAGTAAACATCCTACCAAGCCACACAAATTCATCTAGTTGTTCTAGTATTTCACCATGTTTCTAGAAAACACTATTTGTTTTCTAGTTTTTCACCATGTATTAACTTGTAATAGTTCACTCCATTTTCCCTGTCAAACGCAACTGGATTTTTTTCCCCTTCCTAGCATTTTTTCCACAGGTGCAGGATCCACTTTTTCGATCAATCAAGATCTTGATCCGTCAGTTGCAACAGGAATTGACCAACCAGCTTGTCGCCTGAGCCTAACGTTGTGGGCTGAGAGAGATTGACTGGCCCAAAGTCACCCAGCTGGTTTTCATGCCTAAGGCTGCACTGATCCTACATATATTAATTTCCAAATGCATACTTCTCATTGCATCATACAATTTATCTAACATTCATTGCAAATCATTTAGGTCTCAGCCAACAATATTACATTGTCTGCATACAAAAGTATACTTTCGTTCATGTTCCCAACCAACAGACTTCTACCATTATCACAACCATTCCTTATATATTGTCCATAAATATATTCTACAACCAATACAACCTCAGAACATTCTTATCATACTCTCTGGTTGGCGTTGAACCAGTTATTAAGCATTCCATTCATTTTGCTGCATGCTTTAATTTCATCATGTTGTGCTTTTATCACCTTCAGCAGTCAACCTTCAACTCCATATCATGCAAATCATTCATAATTCAAGTAAATTCACACTTTATGGAATATTTTATTTATTACAAAGTTTTGTGTACCACCTAAGCCACCAGACCCTAGAAACATAAACTTTCTCACATTGATATCAAAGTGACCTGCTGAAAACCAAAAATCTAGTTTACGCAGCCCTTGCTCTTCCTAAAGCCGTATTGCACTTCCCAAATTTTGTCCTTTCTCTCTTCTCATACGCTTTCAATTTGAATTCAGACAAACAACTTACCAGGCACGGTTAACAAACTAATCCACAACAGTTTTTCATTCACTCATGCTACCTTTCTCTTAATGCAGGAAAACTGCACGGGCATTCTTACAATCTCCAGGCACAGATGCAGCCTTTCCACCCACATTCATGACACCTCCACTCCAGAAGCAAACAACATAGTTTAATGTTTCTCCAGTTACGCCATCTACACCTGCAGTCTTACCATTTTTCAACATTCTCATAGCATTTATGACTTCATCATTTTTTCTTGGACAGTAACATCAACTCCATTCTTTGGACGTATTGCTGGAATTCCCATGCAAATCTCTAAAAACTCCTTCCAGCCTTCATTTCATCGCTGTTATTTTTAATTCTGTTAACTCTCCTGGAGGCGCCTTGTTTAGCTCTCTTTGCCCACCTCTAGAACAACTTTTTATTTCTATCAAAATCACAATGCATTTTCTCTCCTTCTTTTAATCTTAACCATTCCTTGCTCCCCTTGATTATATAAGACCTTTTTCTCTATATACATATTAAACAGCATTTGTCTCTTCCTCTGTTTTGCACATTGTTTTATATCCAATTTTTCCTCATCTAGTCTTACTACATCATTCCGTCAAGCATACTTTTTCATACTTCCCTTTAGTATAACTTCATATACTGTTGTAGCACTCCGTAACAGATTTCTTTTTCACATTTCTGTGCAGTTTCCACATCTCTTTTCCTTATGTGCCCTTTCCATTCATTCTGATGAGAAATTAATGTATCTTCAATACTTTTTAATATAGAACTCATACTCTTCCAATAGTCATTTCATTTCCCTCTAGCTTATTTCACTTTTCCCTCCCTTTCTCTTATGTCTATTTCCCCCCATGATTCATTTTAGCTTCTTCATTCATAATTAAATCTATACCTTCACTTCTCTGCATGAATATCAGCTCCACTGTAGAAAATCTGACCACCCTCATTCAGGTGTTCCACTTTCTCCTAGTGTCACTGAGACACTTTTCTTTCTTTTACTTCACTTAAGTTGTATTCTTTACCACTGAAATTCCAAGTCACAATCTCCCAGATGCTGTGGCCCATGGATAGGCCCAAAGATACTGACCACCACTGCCCATCATGGCTTTGGTCAATCAAAGCTTTCACATATGCTTCTCTGAAAAGGGGCAGTCTAGGTACCACCCTTACCTGTAACCATACCACACGTAGCATTCTCTGCTAAAGACAGCTGGGAGCAAATTGTCTGTTCACAAAATGGCTGCCATGATAGGTGTGACCTATCACAAGAAAGGGAAACTGGTGAGGTCAATCTCTATATCCATTCTAACATCTCCAAGATGCTTCCAACAACCCCAGCTTATCTCCATCTCCCCCTGCAATGCAGCTATGGGGGTATAGCTGCAAACATGAATCTGAGGTCTAGAGACATCATCATACATCATATTTCTCTTAAATAACTAATGAAGGTTGGAAGAACACCATATAGGGCATATGGTTGCCAACCTCTGCAGTGGAATTTTGCAACTGATAAACTGACCTTTGCATGTTTCAGCCTGTATCTGAGAGTCACATTGAATGGACTCAACCACGCCACGCTAATTTCAAATGAAAAACTGTCCTGTCCCCTAAACATATGTACTGATTGTATGACAACTACAAGCAATTTCAGTAGCTTGTCTAATGTTATGTCTTTTATGTAGACATAAAAACATCTGTAATCTCTTTTCAGCAGAGAAGAGCCATATGCTCTCAGAAAACGTAGCAGTAACAACTTCAAAACTAAGCTGCCCTAGCTTTCACACAACACAAAGAACCACTTAAAAATGTCTACTGTTGGCTTCCCTTCAGAAACATATACATACACCCCCAGAACAGAACAATTATTTACTCCTGCTTTTTCAGCACCATTGTAACTTCAATCACTGAATGAACAGTTGGTAAGTGAGGACTACCTATATTTCCTTAAGTGTGGTCAAATTCTGTCATGTAATATATAAGATGAGCAGCAGTTTATCAAGGAATTGTTCAGGTTCATGAGGAGTTTATTTTGCTCATAAAGTGAGCTAGGATTCACTTCGTGAAGCTATAGAAGTTGTGAAATGGCCAGAACTTCTGTGCACTGCACCAACATTTGAGGTTTGCAGTCTCTAAGCATTAGAGAAAGTCCAAAATCTTTATTGTGGTCAATGACCAATCTATAAAACACTTGGATACATAAAATTGATATTGATTAGCTAATTAAGTAACAGATTTATCAATCAAACTGCTGCTCATCTTACATATTACATGACAGAATTTGACCACACTTAAGGAAATATAGGTAGTCCTCACTTACCAACTGTTCATTCAGTGATTGAAGTTACAATGTTGCTGAAAAAGCAGGTTTATGACTGGTGCTCTAAGTTTGGCTGTCGCAGCATCCCTGTGATTGCAATTCAGGTGCTTGGCAGCCGGCACACATTTATGACAGTTGCAGCATCCCATGGTCACGTGATTGTCATTTGTGACCTTCACAGCCAGCTTCCAACAAGCAGAGTCAATGGGGAAGCTGGCAGGAAGTCGGAAGGCCCAATCACGTGACATCGTGCTTAATGACCGTAGGTGATTTGCTTAATGACTGCAGAACTGATGTCATTAAATCAGGTGCGGCCATGTGTTTCACTTAACGACCACATCATTAACGATGGAGTTGCTGGTCCCAATTGCAGTTGGTAAGTGAGGACTACCTGTAGAGATATGACGGAATGGTGTGATGAAGGCTGCACTCGGGGAGATAAGCATTCCCTTGGCCCCCAACAGGAGTGTGGGAAGGTTAAGAAGATGAGACTGGCACCACCCTAAGGAATTCACGGTGTTTTGGCTTGCTGGCTTGGGAAGTTTAGATTCAGTCCGGAGAGATTTCTGTCTTTGAGGTGGAAGCTAATAAACGCAACAGAACTGTATCTGTACTGTCTCGTGGAGTTCTTTGGGCTGAACCTGACAAGAGGCATTTGAATCTGAGAGCAAAAGGTTTAAACAGAACAGATCAGAGAAAGTCCTTTTTTACTCATGAAGTTACCATAAGCAATCTGTCTTCAGACAAAAAGCATTTTCTAGCCAGTTCCCATCTTGCAGCTATGGCTAAGAAAAAGCCATCATGCAGCTACTTCTAAAACAGTTGGCAGAGACCTCCTTTAGGATCAGGCACCATCTCAAAATATCCCAATATCACTGGTGCACATGAAAAAATTTTTACAATTTGCCAGAGTTCATAAGATCTCATCCAAGAATGGAGAGATCTTGAGAGTTTGGACCATTTCATAAGATTCTGACTCTCTTAGATTTTGTTTTTAATTGTTAATACTAAAAAAAATAGAGATCAGTAGGTGCCATCTGGGGACTTTGGGCAAGTACATCACAAGCAAAACTATATAAGACAAGACTTGTTTTTCTGAAAAAGAACAAAAACAGAGAAGCAACCAGCTATTGGGAAGAAGAAATTATTTTATTTTGTATCTGTAAAACAAGGTAACATACCAACATAAATTGACCTACATTTGAGGAGCATTGAACTTAACTGTTCTAATTTTTTTAAAAAATGGTCAAAAACTTGTCAGTATTAAAAGAAAACAAAGTATTGCCAGAAGCAAATATTGTCCCCTTTGAAAATACCATTTTGTCTTGTCATTTGAAAACAGAAACAGAAAATAGCCCTGGAGTGTTAAGACGACACTTTGAGAACACAAGCCATTTCAGTTTCTGATTGTCTTGCACATTTTACTTACACACACACACGTACGCGCGCACACACACAGAGACTTAAAGAAGGCTTGATGCAACTACCTGAGATAATAACTTGGCCTCTCCATCCAAAAACCTTGTGCTCAATTTTAAATCAGCATCTGAATGTTCAGGTCACCGTTAAATGCAACATCCTGTATGAGAAAAACCATTCAGCTTGGAAGCATAGCTTTCTAGACATGCATCATGTTTTTACAAGATTGGCAAGCAAAACTGGCTTCTTGAAGTCCTAATCATCATCATAGTGTAACTAGCCTCAGACCTCTTGCATGAAGCCCTTTAAAATCCTAATATTCAGTTGCTGTGAATTTTATTCACAAAAAAATAATCATGCTTTGAGTCTTTGTGGCTGCAGATGAGATACACTTGGAGGGGATAATTATTTTTAACAGATATGCATGCTCCTAGTCCTGATGGTTGCAGATATGACACATTTGAACACAGCAGCAATTTTTGCTGATACTTTAGATTAGCTATCCCTATTTTAAACCATATTTAAATGGGGCTTTGATGTTTTTACACCGGAGCCTTAAATGGTATATTCACACGGATTTGCAGTCTTGTTCAGTATTGCTCCCCAAGACCTCTCGCCAGTACACCTAAATTTTATCTCAAATAGATTTAAACTGTTCCAATACTTAATCATGTTGAGTGAAGGAGTCCGAAGAAAATCTGAATTGGGTGTCAGGAGCAGATGACTGTGGATTGCCAGACGTTTCTGAAGAGAGTTGCATTTTGGAATGCAGGGACTTTTTTGTTTATCCCCTTTCAGATCTTCAGTGAACGGGGGAGGTAGGTCACATCCTTGTCAGCCCACTCCCTCTGATGCTGTGGATTCCTGCCCTGAGCAAAATCTTGGTCCCTTGTGGCCTCAGCAGCCTCTTCCAGAATTAGGATAACAAAATGGCATGTTGATTCTTCTAGCCAAGCTTGGCAAACTTGAGCAGACATAGATTGGCAGTGGTGAAATTTATTCCGTCCTTCCCCAGGGATTCAGTGATAAGTAACCAATGAAGTTATGGAGTAAGATGCATTCACTCTACAGGAAAGTTCTGGTCAACAACTGGTTTTGCTGGACAATTACTTTGAGATAAGGTGAGACAAGCCATTTTTCAATCAACTGCCGGAATATCCATTCTTTTGCTCCTTTTGAGTAGAGACACCCTTGTGGCACTCTTCAGAAGCTTAACACTTACTGCCACATGCTGTGCCAAGTCCCCCTACTTTAAATCACATTAAAAGATTATAGACAGAGGAAAATAGGGCTTTGCAAAGCACGAAAAAGGCACCCAACTGCCAAGCAGTAAAACAAAAAACAGCACCCACTCATGTAGCCCACTCTAGGAGGATCCAAGTGAGAAGTATAGACAGTTTCTCTTCCCACCCCCCAGGCTCCATGGCTGTCTCATTTGGAGGAAGAGCTATACACATATTACTATGGGATCAGACTGAAAACTAAAGGCTTAAGACATACATGTTGGTGATGTAGTACCAAAGCCTTCTTATAGCCATTATTTGTGTTACCTCAATTCTGGAATTTTTTTTGGAGAGTTTTCCACGTTTTGTTAAAATTCTCTCTGCAGAGCAAGCCAGTGTTCCTCTCTGCTTTCAAATGAAGATTGTCTCCTGAACGTTATTCTGTAGGGATAGTGAATAGTGAAACCAGCAGCAACTCCTAGTCAGTTGTCCTGCTGTAAGGCTAATTCACAGAACATGCTGTGTCCTAAGGGAACACTACAAAATGGGCCCTTTGGGGGATGTTGACTCTTGGAGTTGACAATAGGATAGCTACATTAGGTGAAAAATTCAGAGCTGGTTTCTAGTCCTCTTCTATCTTGATTTGCTAAAAATGTGTCTTCTCTCAGGTCAGTTACTTGGAACGGGGATTTTGCAAACACCAAGATGATGATGGGTGCTACATTGGGAGAAGGAAGCCTTAAATCAAAAGTGAATATAGCAGCAGCATTTGCCATGTTTCCCAACAACAGCAAACCTTTGAAATGTAGGACATTCATGGGTTGGACATGGCAAACAGTTGCAAAACCAATTAAGTGAACCTGCTGCCCTAAGCCACAATGTGGCTGACCTAGCACTGGCTTAGCACAATACATGAATCCAGCCCTTGTAGCTCAGAGAGAGGATGGTTAATTGTTTCTTGTGGTGAGTGAACCCAGGCAACAGTAGCTTAGCAATTCAATGTGCCTCAATCTGAGTAACTTGTTTAGAATTTAACAGGTTTACGAAAACAAATGCAATCCATCTGAAGTTCAACGTGTTTTTATTTGCCCAACTAAAGCCCAACAGCATTGTTAACTTTGCTGGATTGTGCCCAACTTCTCCTTTTTAAAGAGCCAGACTGTTGACTGACATTCAAGTATGCTCAACATATCAGTTTTAACACTTGCAAGGTGGCCCCGTAAGTTCTGCCTAAAAGCAGAAGTAAAAGCTATACTGAAAACCGGGGTGCAGATTGGATTAATTAAATACTGAAGTGCTCATTGCCCATAAAGATTTAGGTTGAATCTAAGATTTTTGGAGGCCTAAATTAGGTGGGAATTCTTATCTTTTCATTTAAGACTAGGGCACAGATAAAATAAATGCTTTGTTTAAATCAGGCATCTATTGAGGGAAGTAGAGCAATTAAACTACTTTTGCTAAAAATGTTCTGCCTAACAGTGACACCTTGCTTATGCATAAGACTTTGGAATCGTTTGTTGTTAGAAGAGCAAAAGAATATAATTCTAAAGTGATGAAACTGAACATTAAACACAACGGAGACTGAGGCCACATGTTCACACCATTGCATATTCCAAGCATGTAATACATTTTTATTAAGTAGTAACTTTGGTTCTAAGAATTCCACCCTCATTTTTGTAACACTTTGTTAAAAACAAGTAGGCAAGAGCAAATACAAAAAATATTAAATTATGAAAACAAATCCCATTAAGGCTCCCTTTTTAATATTTATATATGTACACTGAGAAACAAGTGAAGACATAAAAGAATAGCCTAACCTAAAGAACTGGAAGGCAATGCTAATTTGCCACCTTAACCAGCTAAAAACTCTTTTAAAAGCATTGATCATTTAAAAAGACAACATTTCTAAAAGGAGACAATCACTTTTAAAATAAAATAGCTCAGCTGAAGATATTCAGATTGACACTTCTGAAAAATGGTAAAGTTATAATCACAATCTTGACTGCTTTCGGCTAATAAAAAGAGCTGAACAATGTTAGAATATTTGTCAAAACCTGATTTAATGTTATACTGCTGGTATTGTTGTTGTTATACTGACCCAAAACAAAATTCTGGATTCCTATGCAAAAAAATCTTGCAGAGTTCTTAGATGGGCCAAAGCAGTGTTTCTCAATCTTGGGAACTTTAAGATGTGTGGACTTCAACTCCTAGAATTCCCCAGTCAGCATGGCTGGCTGGAGAATTCTGGGAGTTGAAGTCCCACACATTTTAAAGTTCCCAGGGTTGAGTAACACTGGGCTAAAGGTATTATTTACATTCTGCTAGATAATAGTCTTAGTATTTCCCACCCTAACCCTATGACTACTGTGTACGGTATCTACAAAATAAGTTTTTCAGTTGTTTTCGGAAACATCTATCCTCACCTCACAAATCTGGTTGACCTCATTCATAGCTACATCAGGAGCAGATTTAAGTCCTTTAATGCATTCAGCAGATCTGGTTTTAGTGCGGTGGAAGAGTTCTTCCCTACATTCAAAGGCTTAGGGGTCAAAATTCATTTGAAATGATGATACCAAGTGTTGTGAACTTGTTGATACCCACTGAGCTGGAAGTTGGCTATGGAATTGGAATCCAGAAGCGAATCTAACTCTCTAGAAGACTAAGGGATGAATTAAATGGCACAGCTTGAGAAACACACAGGAGCTAGTGGATCCTTGAAGGCAAATCTTTTCCCAAAAGGAAAACCCAAAGTGTTCTGAGTGTTCCCACCACCTCAAAATTCTTGGTGCAGTGGGCTAGTTAGAGAAGGGGAAAGGTTAGTGGCAAATCCAATGGCAGTGCGGGTGTACGATCTATTTGCCTCCAGTCCAAGAAGAAGAAATGAAAAGTGGAATTGTCACATACCTGTGTCGCAAAAGAGGCCCACTTTCTCAAAAAGCAAGCTCTCCGGTTTCACCTTTAAGTGGCAGTGCAATCCAGAAGCATATTTTCTATCAATGCCTTTGTATGCACAATTCTAAAAAGACATGGCCCTATAAATCCAAGTCAGCGATAAAATAACTTGTGTCAGGATTTAAATTAGAAGTAAATTAAATCTCAGAGAAACCTATTTCTCATTGGCTTGGACTGATAATGTGATTTTATTCTCAAAATCCAGTGCCTGGATCCTGACACCTTGAGAAGCTTCACACCAAGGGAAAGATTGCTTGTTGTCAGACCCAAGACCGGGGCTGAAGTGGTTTTTCTAATTTCCACTGCCTTCAGCAATGACTAAATACATCACTTACTCATATCAACTGATATCGGTATAAACACTGTCAGGATTTTGCTTGGATGTAATTGCAAGAGGAAGATGAAATGGAGACTGTGGATCTGATCCAATTTAAGTAGCTATTGAATGGGATTGTGTATTGCTAACTTTCTATATACATATTCTGATCCCTACTGAAGACTAGCTCTGAGGGTTTACAGCAATCTGCATACCCAAATGCACAAGTGCAAGAAACATTACACACATGTGACAAGCACTCACATAAATGAACTAAAATCAAGGTTAGGCTACACTGATCACACTTGCTAGAAGTTCTCCCTATCCATGTTTGGTTAGCTTTGTTCCCAGAATACATGTGTCCAGACTTCAGTAGTTTTCTGACACTAGGTTAAAAAAATAAAATAAAATAAAATAAAATGCCATCTATGTATCATGTCCCACTGATGACATACAGGCTAACCATTCCCCAATTGTGTTCTCCAGATGGACTGTACTAAAATCCCATCAACTTCCCACCAACCCTAGCCAGCAGAGTAAACAGCTGGAATTCCTGAAGTGACAAAAAATCATAGTGTGGTCCATCTATAGAAAACTATGGCTTGCTCTTTGAACTCCTATAAAGGATCAACTATCAAGAGGTAATTTTACAAGATGGCCAAATCTAGCCAGAAACGCTGGACAAAACATTGGAGCCAATTCAGGGTTGTCCATGGGTGGGGGTGAAAAGTCTTTAAGTCTTGACTTAAAAAGTCAAGATGGCAGCTGCAACTGCATGATCAAAGCTCTGCTCCTTTTGTCACATGTAAAAAAGGGGAGGGGCTTTGGTCAAATGGTCACAGCTGCCATCTTGACTTTTTTGACTCCCCCATTGTAGATGCCACTGGGCAAACTACAGCTTCGGACTGTTGGAAGAAAGTCCCACCCTGAGATTTTTCTTGGAAATACATTGTTTTTGTCCTTGTCTCTCACTGGAATTCTCACTAGTTGAAAAGGGAAACCAGACAAAGAATTGGATAGTGGAACATTCAAAGAAATATCAAGTTAAGCTAGTCTGCAATCTTATATCCATCTGTCCAGAAGTAAGTTCCTCTAACGTTAATGGGGCTTACCTCCAGGTGGAAATGTAACCAGATTTCATGGAGAAGAATGAAAATAAAGAGGATCTCAAGTTTTTAAGTATTCCACTCCACAGTCAAAGGTCTGACAACATTATTCCAAACTTGCTTGGTTTGTTAACTTTAAAAGAAAATAACAAAGCTGCACAGGACATGAAAAATGGTGCGCAGAACTATTCTTAGTGGTTGCTACTTCTTTGACCAGGAGGTTCTCAGGCTGTCCCACAAACTGCAATACAGCTGAGAATCAGAAACCCAGCTATGCAGTTTTTGAAACCCTCATAAAAGTAAATGTCAACTGCAATGCAGACATAGCGACAAAAGCGTTTGTCAGAAGAATCAACGATAAAGCAGAATTCTGCATAGCAAGGTTGGGTGGATAGAGGGGAGGAAAGAGTTTAGTCACCCTGTGAATGTTGCTGGGCAAAACGTCCGTTTCCCTACAACTGCAGAAGTGACAAAGAATACATGTTAGCAACCTACTGACTGAGGCCATTGCATTTCCCACTTTCTTTTTCAGTTTCCCTCATAGCCATGGTGGTACACCCTACACGCTAGTCATAGATGTGATAAATCCAGCTTCAAGTCTAAAGGAATTTCTATTTACACAAAAGATGGAAAAGGGCAGCTCCATTTCTGAAGCCAAGTTTCCACACTGAATGTAACTAAAAAGTGGTTTCAAAGCACTTTGTTTTCCTGCATAGCAGAACTCCACAAAGTAGGAACAAGGAGGAAAGATGCAGACATGCTAGCCTGAGATGCTCATTAAGCATGATCAGGAGTAAATAAGCAATCCAACAACCCAAATGGATTCCCTATCTTATTTTGGATAGGAAAGCTGGTTGCTTGTTTATCCTCTGATCTCCATATTATTACTGGCAAGTTTTGACTTTTAAGCAGTCATCAATTCACACAGGTTCCAGGAATTGACCTTGTATTGACCATGTTTTTCACCAGATCCAGGGCAAATGGGTCAGACATCTTGGAGAAGTCACTCCCCCACTGCCACTGGGGCTGCAGCTTCAAGTCTTAAAGAAGTTCCTCTTCTAGGAGTTTGGAGCTTCTGATGTTTCTTGGGTTGTTCTTCTCAAATTGCCTTTCACTTTGACAAATTCAGGTGCATTTTCTTGCTCCTCCTGGATTTTCTGCTTCTCAAGTTCAAGCTAGAAACAAAAGAGATTTTTTTAAGGAAAGGAAGGGATCAAGGAAATATATTCAAGGAACATCACTGTGTTTCTCAGAAGTTAAATAAAAGCACTGCTTTGATAGCAGCGTACAAAATGCAGGAGTTATTCTTCTCCAATCTACCCAATTTATCATGGTCATCTGAGGAGGGAGACTATTTCTGGAATCACCTCTGCAGAACAGTTGCTGATAACATTATCTTCTGTGACCTCATCCTAATAAAGCTTAAGCCTTCTAGAATTATCTAAAACTGTTCTCTACTACATCTTCCCTTTGGGTTTTGAAAGAATTTCAAGCTATTCTGTGGTCCCTGATTCATACCTTCCTTCTGGAATCAAGGTCAATAGACAAATACCTTCTTTCCTCCCTCTTACTTGTTCTAGTTTCTGTTGTCGCTTGAGCAGCTCTATTTCCAAGTCTGATTTCTTCTTCTGTGCTTCCTCTTCCTTCTGCTTGAAAACCTGGTCTCTTTTTCGTCTTTCCATCACTTTTTGGAGCTCTGGTTTGTTCTGAGGAGCGAGACCCCTTGCAAGAGAAGGGAAAGACAAGAGGTTGAGCTAGAATTTACGTGACATGTTTGCCCCCTATTACCAGAGAACAGAGTTCATCTGATGAAAAGTTAGTTGTATAAAATGCAATTACTTTTACATTTCACACACACACAACACAATACTCTGAGAAGAAAAATGAATGTTTTTCAGTTCCTTCACCTATCTTGGAGGCTTTTCCCCTCATTTTTCACTGGCAAAGGCAGAAGCTTTTTTAAAGATGATGCCATAGGGATGTAGAGGGTTGTTTTTTTTTTTTTGGTTAATACTGTATTAAAATTCATATCCAATATTTTTTCCCCCTAAAACTATATTGTATAGTTTTTCCCCTACTTCAGCGTATATGGCTTTCGTCATTTAGGATATAAATAATCACCACAAGGTTTTCAAATAAGTGCAGTTTTCTGGCATCTTAAAAACTCATCTATTTTTTTATACAAACTTTCCTAGATTTCAGTCCACTTCATCATACAGAGTCCCCAAGAGAAGAACATTTTATACACACACATTTGATGGAAGAGGAAGAGGTCAGTGCATAACTAGGGAAATAAAATCAAGATTTTTCTTATATTAAACTGTTCTTAAATATGAAGGAATCGTTCATAATTTTCACAATTACCCCTCTGCATAATTTAAAGAATGTAATGGTATATTCTTTATTCTTCTGTCTCTGTAAAATATCTCAGGTTATAACAATTTATACAAAATGGTTGTATAATAGCTGCACCTTTTCCTGGCCTGTGAGCCCTTAGAGTCACTCATGCCTTGTCACCTCATAGATGGACTATCACAACATAAGGACATTTTACATGGGACTAGCCTTGAAAACCATTCAGAAGCTATTGCTGGTCCAGAATGTGGTGGCACCAGCAGCAATGGGCAGGCCATGCTATGCCCATATCACACCAATACTTCATGAATTGAACTGGTTACCCATTAGCTTCTGGGTGCAATTCAAGGTGCCGGTTGTCACCTTTAAAGCTCTACATGGCATAGGGCCTGGTTACTTGAGGGACTGTCTCCTATAGCTTCTGCCCATCCTGTAAGATCCGAGAGTTTATTTGCTCCTGGTCCCACTGATCAAGCAAGGCCCAGAAAGCAGGCCTTCTCTTAACTATACCTGCCCTCTGAAATAGCAACCCCTGGAGATCTGCCGGACCCATACCTCACCAGCCTTTAAAGGAGCACAAAAACATGGTTTTTTCCCCAGGCCTTGTGGAGGAGCACAAAAACCTTTTTTCCCCACCAGCCTTTAAAGGAGCACAAAAACCTTTTTTCCCCAGGTTAAGGTGATTGAGGGGACCTTTTGTCTGTTATTATCTTTGCTGATGGAGGAGAGAGTTGGTTGTTATTCTCTGCAGATGATGCTATCTTTGGGTTGTTGTTGTTGTTTTTAACTATGTGTTAAGTAAAGGTTGAGCCTCCCAGAATCATTGCAAGTGCATAGCCTAGAAACCCAATAAGCAAACGTGCATACATGCATGTAGCATCTAAGTACGTGAGTGCATGTCAGACTCAATAAGTGATTATTCATGAAGAAGAATGGAAAGTTTGGAAAACAAACCGATGGTGGTACCCACCAGTTTCCTTCCTTCAGCAGGCAAAGGTTTGCTTTGAGTTCTCTTGTGGGGTGACCTGGGACACATTGACCCTATGGCAGGGCCTTTTTGTTGGACCCCCCCACCGTTTGAAATGGAGCTGGAGCACGCGCAGTCCTCAAGACTGACTCATGGACTTTCTTTTTGCATTCCATCCTCCAGAGAGTCTCATTTAGAAGAACTTTCCCCCAAGGTTGACTTTCTCATCCTGTTTCTAAAACTCTACTTCTACATTATGATTTAAGGTGTAATAAATAGGATCACCGGTGGGGCTTTGGAGTACAAGAAATTATAGCCTTGGCTTGGAAAAAGTGACACTGCTGCAACTGAAAGATATCGATCTACCACTTTTCAAATCCATTTCAGACAAATGCATAAACATTAGACAACTGAGATTTAAAAAAAAGAAAAGAAAAGAAAAGAACAGTACAGATGAACCAAAGGAAATCAATCTGAGAGGCAGCTCACTTCTTGGTTTGGAGTTAGGCCAATTTCAGGTTCAAACCGGGGGATACAATCCATGTATTTGGATACCGACTTCTGAATGCAACGTACGCATTTAGTTACGTTGCATTTTTTTTGCCATATCAGAGGCTGGGTGCTTCGAGTAAATTCAGGCTCTGCTGTCATGTTTCAGGAAAGCCAATGTTGCACAGACACAGCCTGGCTTGCAAATGAAAGATCAAAGAACTTGAGCTCAGAGAGAGAGAAAAATGCAAACTAGAAAGCATCTTCTTAAGATCCCAAGGCTTTAAAAGTCCCATTATGTGAGTATATATAAATCATTACCTTGCTGGACTAGCCCCAGTATTAGTTCACTAGATGGCACTAGAGTGCAACATATAAAGATGGAAAATCAGCAATGCTTTTCATGAAAAGATGACCATTCTTCACCCGCTCAACATTTTTTTTTAATCATGACAAAAGTGGAAAAATAAGCAATGCAAATTTTAATAACTCCAGCCAGACCTCAAATTCACATATACAGTATCTCTGATTATTTTAATTCATACTGCATGTTTATTCAAACCTAAGATCAGGGATGGGTGCAAAGCAGAAGCACATTTATTTTTATTTAGTTAGATTTATGTTTCATCTTTTCCCTCAGGAGCTCAAGTAGTATGTGTAACACTTCCTCCTCCATTTTTTTCAATGAGAACCTTATGAGGTGGGCTGCGGGGGGGGGGGGGGGAAGAGAGAGAAAGCGGGGGGGGGTGTCTATACTTTACTTTGAGAGGTTCATGGCTCAGGCTGGACATTAACCTGAACTTCCCAGTCATAGTCCAACTAACTGAATTCAGATTCTGAATAAGCACACACTCAGAAGCATCCTGTTCTTCCTACTTTTGGGTTGTGGATCTCAAGATTTGGTAAATAACCAAGGAATCCCCAAATTCTAAATTCTACATTCATGTCCATTTAATTAAAGGTGAGATGCCAACATGTATAAAAAGCTCTGTGGAAGCACTGCAACCATCTCTGCATTTGGCATCTTGCTCTGGTGGGCTTTCAACTAAATCTGGAGGGAGACCAGTACCCAAAACCACAGGAAATGGTGGGAGATCCAAGAGGTTCTTGATGCGCCTTGCAAACAACTTCATCATCCAAAGGGCAGAGAACAGAACTAGAAGATCGGCTATATTGGATTTAATACCAACAAGTGGTCCATGCGTATATCTATCTGGAGGGAGATATGCAATGGGGCACCTCAAAGTTCTGTCCTGGGCCCTGTGCTCTTCAACATTACTTCAAATCACTTAGTTGAGAGGGTAGAAGGAATGCTAATCAAATTTGCAGATGACACAAACCTGTGGGGGACAGCTAACATCTCAGGCTCAAGGTTCTAAAACAACTTGACAGATCTGAACATTAGACCTTATCCAACAAAATGTAAGGCTCTGCACTCAGGTAGGAAAAACTGGAAAAACCAGGTGCACAGGTACAAGATAGGTGGTACCTGGCCCAGCAGTAGTACTTGGGAGAAAGATCTGGATGTTCTCATAGACCACAGATTAAGCATGAGACAGCAGCGTGCTGCAGCTGCCCAAACAACCAATGCAACATTGGGCTAGTTCCACCCTATGCTGCACTGGTCAGACTGCACCTGGAATATTGTGACTGGTTTTGGCTGCCCACACACAAGAAGAATGCCAAAGAACTGGAAAGAATGCAGAGGAGAGCAGCACTGACGATGAGGGGTTGGAGGCTAAACCTTATGAAGAACAGTTAAAGGAACTGGGTACAGTAAAACCTTGGACTGCAAGTAACTTGTTCTGCGAGTGTTCTGCAAGACAAGCAAACATTTCTAATAAATTTTAACTTGATAAATGAGCGATGTCTTGCAATACGAGTAGTACGTGACGCCAAACGTCACATGATCACAACTGAGCCAATGGTTGTTCTCTCTCGCGCTGCGGGATTGTGGGTGATTGTCTCCCATGCTAGTGATAGTGAAAGTCGTCCTACACAATAACCCTCCTCTCTCGTCTCCCTCACACCAGCCACGAAGGTTTTCAAAAGTAAGTGCAGGTTAATTTGTTTTATTTTTCTTTATATTTTGTATTTATTAATTTGTATTATATTACAGTATTGTAATCATTTTTATATGAATATTTTTGGGTTGTGGAACGAATCATCTGAGTTTCCATTATTTCTTATGGGGAAATTCGCTTTGATATACAAGTGCTTTGAATTACAAACATGTTTCCAGAACGAACTATGCTCGCAAACCAAGGTTTTACTGTATATTTAACCTTAAAAAAGAAAAGGCTAAGGGGAGACATGATAGCAATCTTCCAATACTAAAAGGGCTATCATAAGGAAGAGGTCTTTATTCTAAGGAGATTTATTCTTTTCAGTACTTGAGAGTAAGACAAGAATCAATGGGTGGAAGCTTTACAAAGAAAATGAGGAATTTCCTGACTGTGACAGCTATTACACAGTGGACCAGAATTCCTCCTGGAGTCATGGGTGCTGCGTCATTGGAGATTTTCAATGGATAGCCATTTGTCTGGGATGGTCTGAGGCTTCCTGCAGGGAGTTGGACTAGAAGACCTTCAAGGTCCATTTCAACCCTATTATTTTGACATACTGACATATTTGGGGGTATGTGTCATCCCTCAAATGGTTAGGTGCATGTGTAGTCCAGGTTGAACAATCCAGATGTTATAAACAGTAACAGGGCTGGCCAATGAGATTGTATATGATTATAAGTGGAGGAAAAGGTTACAGAGGTCCAAGGGTTATCTTCTTAAACATTCCAGCAGGCTTGCATCAGGGGGAGCAGGAAGAGAAGGGAAAGCAATCAACTCAGAAGTTGCTACCTCTTCTAGTCAGAAGCTCAGCCAATCTGAGGCAGGAATTAACATCTTCCATTTTCAAGGGCAGAATCAACTGGTGGTGGTGGTGGCAAACAGGACACTTCTGGAATTTGTTGCAAACTTCAACTGGGAGTTTATCAAGAGGGGAAACATATTGTGTGTCTGTAAGGTCACTGGCACTAGAAGCAAGCTTTCAAATCACCCCCTGTAATTCCCCACTTAAATTTCAACCCTTGCATTTGCCATCTTTCCCATCCCAATACCACCTAAAAAGGATTTTTGCCTCCTACTGTCACTTCTACTTTTCTATAAAACAGGGGAAATACCCAGGGCTGTTGGCAAACTTCAAAAGATTAGAGGCAATGGCCTCGTTTCACATTTAGTTAGCTGCCTGATTTGCATTAAATATTTGATCAGGAAAGAGTCATCACAAATGAATATAAAAGAAGCTTGATTCCAAAAGTTTCTAATATGCTTCTTGAGGCGGTGGTTGTAAATGATATTGAACCATCATTTCCATGAAAATTAGGGACTATGTATGCACTCCTCCATGAATCTGCATAAAATGGTAGCACAGAAGTACTTCTGCATATATGAACACACATGTGGGCAAGAGAGAGCTGGGATATGACAGGGATAAATGAAAAAGGACATTAGACTATTGAGAACACTGTATGCTGCGTAGTGGAAACATTTTAATTTCACCTTACATTAAACATTATGTAAGAATGAGCTGGCTTCTCTCAGTCCCAAATAATTCTTTTCAAAGCAGTCACTGGATTTTCTCATGTACTCTCATTAATTATGGTACGTTTCTCCAACGTTCTTGTGAGCATAGAATATTAAATGTCAATATGCATTTAAAGACTGTCATGCATAGTGAAATAAGGCACTTGGGAGAGTTCTCAGGCAAGGAGAGATTAGAAGAATAATTGCCCATCTTGGGGATTTTTCTGATAGTATAGACCAAACTGCTGTAACTTGATCTTCTACAGTATGAAGTTCAGATTGGAGAAGGCTGGTGTAGAGCTCACCATGATGCCTGGAAGAGCCAAAGAATTATGGGCCCTCCATTGATACTTTTCTGGTCTCACCCGACTTTTGATATATTAAAGGAATAACTAAAAAATGAGAAGTTTTTAGACTGCAAAACAGAACAGCATCACAAATGGCCTCCATAAGCTTCCTTAGAAAACCAAGCAGAAATGTGCAGGTCCAACCCAGTGCAGAGTTTGGAAAAAAAAAAAAAAAAAAAACCTGTCCAGCTAGGACAAAAAAAGACAAAAATAAGCAGTAGTAATTTGGAATGACGATCAGCATTTTGGTGAACTGGTATTTTGTAACTGGTGGCGCCTCTATGGCAGTGAATTAGCCAGGAGACCCCACAGTCCTTCTGCAAGAAACATCACAACATAGTTTCAAAAATGTTCAGGAACTGCAACTGTCAACAGCCTCAGTAAGTGGCTACGTTTAGCTGATCTTGGCAGTTCTAAAAGCTAAGCAGGGTTGATCTTATTTCATACGTGGATGGGGAACATCCAGGAAGTCCACGGCTATAGGCTGATTATAAACTAAGCAACTAAAAAAAAAAAAAAAGACAATGGCAAACCACTTTCATATCACGCCAAGAAAACTGTAGACGTACGTCCATGTAGTCACAGGTCTTGAGCTCGACAAAAAGGCAAGGATGTGCTAAACCTAGGCCCTCCCCCAATTCCAGGATTCACAGGCCCCATTTGAGTCCCTAGCAAGACAGAAGACATCAAAATGAGATGAAAATAGTCGCTACCAATAACATGGCTTCCAGTTTGTTCTAGTAACTAGAAGTAGAAAAAATGCAGGCCCACGGTAGTAAAGGTGATAGACCTACACATTCCATTTCCCACAATGCTCAACCACCATCCTGGCATGCAGAATGAGTTTGGGGATTTTATTCATGCCAGGGTCTCTGTTAAGAGCCAAAGCACCCAAAATGTGCCAAGTTTCCCCTCCCCCTTTCTGAGAATAGACAATATCCCTAATAAGTCAGGAGCAGTGCACAGCTTCACCTAGTTGACTGCAAGTAGAACAGCAAGCACAAAAAATGCTTGGTCTTCCAAATGCTTGGAAGAGCACCTCGGCTCCATGAGCTGCGTTGGCTGCCAGTTCGCTCCTGGGTGCAATTCAAAGCCCGACATGGCATGGGTCCAGATTATTTGAGGGACATCTACCCATCCCATCAGGTCCAGCAGGAATGTTACGTTGCAGGTCCCATCTGCTAAGGAGTGCCATCTGACGGGACTCAGAAGATGTGCTATCAAGATGTGCTCCAGCCTCTGGAACATTGTTCCTCCTGAAGTGAGGTTAGCCCGATCCTGGTTAGCCTTTCAGAAAGCCCTTAAAATGTGATTTTTCCAGCCACCTTAGAAATCCCATGGGGAACCTGCAGGATGGTTGTACTGTGCCAAGATGGTTGCTATTCTCCCACAATCTTAAAAATTTGCTAAATAAACAAACAAACAAACAAACCCTTGTTATGTGCTATGATTGTTTCAGAATGGCCAGGGAGAGAAGGGTGCAGGATGCTCTTGGTTTCTGGTCCCTTTTCTTTCCCCTTGCAAGGGTTAATGTCAGTACCATCAAGACTCCGTATTAATGGGGTTATTATTCTCCTCATCGTGCTAGCTTTTATTTTCAAAGATGTACAGATAGTCCTCACTATCCGACCACAGTAGGGACTGGAATTTATGTTGCTAAGCGATTTGGTCATTAAGCAAATTGGAGCCGATTTTATGACCTTTTTTTACAATGGTAGTTAAATGAATCACCACGGTCATTAAGTGAATCCAGCTTCCCCAATGGATGCTTTTCCTGGAATTCGCTTAATGACCACGTGATTCACTTAACCACCACAGTAATTCACTTAATTACCATCATAAAAAAGGTCACAAATCTTGATCACATGACCGCAGGGGTGGTAAAGCACTTTTCCAAGGCTGTCATAATTCCGGATCATTGTTAAACAAATGGTTGTTAAGCGAGGACTACCTGTATGATAGACAGTTATCATATATTTGGCGGGCAGTAAGTAGAAGCTGTAGCCCTAGAAGGCAGAATTCAGATGTAGTACGTAAAATGGTACTTGACTGCATAGAAATTAAGTATTCACAGCTCAATGTTTGAAGTTTTACTTGTTATTGCTTTAAAGCAAGCAGATGGTTTTAAAGATTTTAAGTCTTGCCATTTCTAGCAGTAGGAACCAGCAACAAAGTTAAATCAGGTTGCTTTTAAGAACAATACAATCTTTGTCCTTATCACAGTACAGAAAGATTAGTTTTCAGTTTGTTCTCTTCGAAAGAAAAAGACAAAAGTAATGTTCCTTCTCTAGTCCAAAGTCAAAATGTTGCTGCTTCTCTCCACAATTAGATATTTTATGGACTCCGCAGCATTCCCAAAAAGGTCATATTATTGATTTTCTCACCATGCCACAATTTTTCTTATCAAGAAACACTTCACTGAGGTCTTATTTACAGGGTTACTGCTCCCATGGAAGATGACAGTTAGACATTTTGGATGCTGCACAGATAAACTTTATTAAGATGAGCTTAACCTTATATAAGGTCATGATATCATCTCAAGGAAATAATTTATAAAAAGAAAAGAGAAAGACAATACAGATTCTATTCTTTTCTTCTGTATTCATCACATTCTTCCTCCCCCCCCCCCAACCTGGAAACCTACATCCTATTTTTATTGCAGAATTGCTTTTTGTATTATAAATAATAAAAACTTGACATTAAACAGGAGAGATTTCTGCCATTCCCACCTCAGAAGAAGTCTTCCATGACATATTTTAAGATAATACTCACTGCACCTTAAAAACCAACAAATGTATTATAGCATTGGAATGTAATTATTATATAACTGTAGGTTACAATCAGATTTTGGTGCAGATGATTAATATTGTGGGTTTAAGATTTGCCTGACTTGAGTCTTGGATTCTGCTAAGAGTTTTAATAGCCTAGGATATTCAACCCACATTTCTCCAAGGAAAATAAGAAGCAAAAGGCTACTTAACACAAGATCACAGTCCAGCTATTGGAAAACTGGGTTAGGGGACCATTTATCTTCCTTTTAATCCAAGAATGAGAGACAGAGAACAGGCCTTGTTTATTCCTTTGAAAATGATAATGGTATTAGTGAAAAAAAGATTTAGCACTTCATTTCTTACCTTTTCTGATTCATACGGAGTTCTCGATGAAGATCCTGATGATTCCGGGATGATTTGACAGGATTAATTAGTTTCTGAGGCTTAATTAGTTCAGGATTGTCTTCATCTATGTAATCTGGTTCAGCCATGATATTTCTTAGTATCTGAGATGACTCTCTGGATTCCCAGATCTCACCTGGCTGATCTAAAACACATAGAAGATGTTCTTGCTCAATTAATTCAGCAACCAGGAAATATTACCAACCTATGTTCAAAAAGGCAGAGTTAAGCACTTAGAGGTTGTTTTATTTATTGCTACTAAATTGATACCCCAGTCTTCTGTTTATACCAACACCCGAAGTGGCTTACAATAACCAACACAGAATATAAAGCATAATAAAATCAAACCAAATAAAATCAAGCCAAAAATTAAAATCAGTATCCTTAAAAGAATTCAGAATTAAAAACTTGACAAATGAGATACACTACTGCCTCTTTCCTGAATAGTGAGAGACTGGGTGCCAGGAGCATCTCCTTGTGCATTTGCGCTGAACAAAGAATAAAGTGTTATGCTGGATCCTTCATCCCCTTGAGTTTTTCAGTCCTAACCCAGTTTAAAAGTGAGGACAGGACTTGTACTAGGTTAGGACTATAATGAGGGAGGTCTCAATCCATTACAAGCCCAGAGAACAATAGAGCCTTGTGTTTTTTCAAGGCAGTAAGTTTTACTGGTACAAGACACTGGCTCTTTTTTCATGGAATATTTGATAGCAAGTTGATCAGAACCTGAAGCATCTAATCAGATGCTTTATCCATTTCTCAGTGCTTTAGACTATCACATGTATTAGTCTTTTGACCCATTGTAAGGATAGCTTTCTCACTAGCAACATCCTCACTAAATCATCTTTGATTCAAACTGAACTCAATGTGTGGTAACTTCACAGACATCATGGTGTAGTTTTTAACAATTTGAAAGTGGTCTGACCGTTTTTCAGGGAGATTAACTTCCCCTGTATAGAGTAAGGAAGATGACCTTGACAGAGATATGCAAGATTTGTTACCAAAGCAATGAGGACTGAAACATATGTTAAGTCCACAACAGACAGAAAATATGAGGAAGAGAAGGAGGTTTAGCACAATCAGACTTACAAGATGGATGTCAGCCCCGCTAGGTAGATCAGACCAGGAAATCAATTCTAATAGGCCAAAACAACTTTTAGTGAGAATGACAATAATAACAGCATCTTACAAGTCTGATTGTGCTGTACCTCCTCCCCCTTCTAGTACTCTTGTGAATTAGGGAGGTGTCTACTTTCCACTTGCAGCTCTGCAACTTTGATCAGGATCTTGCATATCTCCATCAAGGTCATCTTCCTTACTCTCTACACTCAATGAACCTATACCCTGTGCTTTTCCATGTGCACCTAATGTCCAGGTCCAACTCTGCTTAGCTATTTGAGTTTAGCCAAGCATGGTTGCCATAAACTGTAATTAATCTGATCTTTGGTATAACAGAACCCTCTGGCCATTAATGTGGTCAATTCTCCAATCTGAGCATGACTTTTGGCTGCTTAAGAAACTTTAGAGTTTTGTTTTTTCTGATAAAAGCAGTCGTTGTCCAACAGATCTCTACCCCTGCACATTTCCAAATGTTGTGATTAACAGCATTACAAAAGACTCCTTAAGATGACCATGACAACTTGTTTCCATAATGTTGCCAAGAAAATTACTCAGACATGTCCATCAAGTCACAACCAGTCAACCTTGACTTGAGGAAGACACGACCTGACTTAATCCTTTAAGAAGGTTGGTAGTGCGGAATTTGATGACTGCAGAACCCCCCATTTCACGAGCTCTCAATGCCTACTGCACAGCTATTTGTCACCTCAATCTACACAGTAGGAATCAAATAGCTCATAAGTCCTGGTATATTTTCTGAAACTGTAATCCATCTCCAGTACAAAAGCTTTTTATCATTTAGATCTACCAAAATACCCAAACATAGATTCATTTTGAAAGGAAGACTAACAGCTTTCTCAAAACTCTTTTGATCAAATCTTTTCTTTAGCAATTTAAAAACCATCTTACTGATTTGGGTTTAGTGAGACCCACGCTTGACTTGGATGAATGGCAAGAGCGGAGCTGACGTCAGAGAAAGGGCGGGAGTATTGGCCTTGCATGAGTAAAATCTTTAGCAAAAACAAAATCAGATGGCTTCTTATATTCATGATCCCTTCCATCCCACAAACATAAGATTCATAGATCGTTTCTCATACATTGTTAACCACTACTCTGAAGCACCAACAACTTTGGGGGCTGCAGGAGGGGAGCAGAGAGTGAATCAACAGCAATCACGCAAACCAACTCAGATTCTGCAGCCAGGGTTTCTGCTGCATAAAAGCAGCAGCGCACAGAATCAACACAGAGGAAAATGCAACTTACTAAACGCTCCCAGGAGCATCATTCGCATAGAGCTAACAGCAGCTTCCCTGAACAGAAAAATTCTGTTAAGCTGCCATTTTTAATCAATAACAATAAGAAATACATAGCTTTTAATCCTTTTCATATGCCACTTTTTAAATTTTGCTACATGCCTTTTGAAGACAACACACACAAGTCTGTTGACCCATTTCTGAACCATGCTGAGTTGTTCCAATAATCCCATGCCCTCTTTTTCTGCCCTCAAATTCTTCCCCCGAATCACTGAAGTCACAAAGAGAGAAAGTGACCTATCTGCCAGGCCACATGTAGAGAGGCAGCATAACAGAGCAACCGGGCATTCAGAAGCATGCTCATGTAAAATTTGTTTAAAATTTGTTTCCACTTCCAGGAACATTGTTTTTCAGATATTTCAGTATTATAAAGATGGCACTCAGAACAATTTACTCTTCTAGCAAAGGGATTCACATTTAAACCAAACAGGATTTCATCTATGATTATTTAGGGAACATGAACAGAACTGTCACTCCAGTGCAATTATTATGTTGGAAATACACATTTTTCCATGAGAAACAGCTTGGAGAACTTTTTCTTATTGGGCTACTACACCTTTGAGGAGAATGTCCTGGGTAAAGCAGTGTACCAGCAAGAACCTAAGTTGCAAACCTTTTTTAAAATCCCCATTATTCAAATGTGGGCATTTACAGAATGGTGCAAAGATTTTATCTGAATTTTGCTTCTGAATCTGCAGCTGCTGTAAAATGTGGCTGCCAGATTGTCATTTGCTATATGTGTGTGTGTGTGTGTGTGTGTGTGTGTGTGTGTGTATGTATGTATGTATGTATGTATGTATGTATGTATATATATATATATATATATATATATATATATATAAAAAAAAAAAAATAATAACCAACCACAGTGCC
This sequence comes from Python bivittatus, assembly GCF_059951505.1. NCBI lineage: Eukaryota > Metazoa > Chordata > Lepidosauria > Squamata > Pythonidae > Python > Python bivittatus. The sequence continues at coordinate 2,700,749 of NW_028277037.1, read as the reverse complement.
CGGTTTCTAGTTTCAGGGCTAGTTCAAATTGCTGGTGGCTATGTCAGTTAGTAGCCAGAGATTCTCAGGACTATGTCAGTTATGTCAACCACCAACTGTTGCTCAGCTTCAAGGCTGAGAAGGATGGGGCAAAAAGCCTTTTAAACCATGGGAAGGATGGGTGAAAGAACTGCCAGAATTAAACTAAAGTGAGAGAGATGCACCTTCATATTGACAGAGGACAATCAAAGGTTTTAGTGGCCTCTTTCTAGTGTGCAGTAAAGCTTTGTAATTAGCTATGCAGAAGTCTTAATCAAGGTCAAGCCCAGAGGCTACTTAAATTGTGCCAAGGCAAGGGTCTGTGAATTTCTGCTGACATCTTGCCAGGGGGCATGACAAGCACTATAGATCTTCAAAACACACAGCCAAGATTTCTCAAAGATCCATTTGCTTTGATATCAACTTGAATGTGGCTTGCTATCATCTTGTGAATCAAATGTCTTAATGCCCTACCACCACAGAAATGTTAGTAGGTAGGAACACAGAACAGAACCTTCTCTATAGCAACCCCAGTTATGACTCCCTCCCTGTGTGATCAGACAGGAAATTTCTAATTACTTTTGGATGGGTGGTAAATCATGTTCATTCTTTCCTTAAATGGTTTTTATAATTCAGCACCACTGGTTGATCTTAAAAGTCTTCATTCCATTTAAGAATTGAGTGGTTACTTTGTTTCACAGGTTCCCTTGGGAAACTTTGTTACAACTTTATTTATTCATTCGTTAGAACAAAGAATGAATAAATAAATATAGGAACTCTGTGGTTTCTCCAAACAATCAAGCTAAGCTAACAATTCAACAGAGTTAATGGTAAAAGTGTCCAGAGCTGTGGACAAAAAAAAATCTCTATGTAGCCTTCATGAAATTAGGGAAGGATGCATCTATGCTTCCAGGAAAACATGTGAAATCAAGATATTCCAGATGTGCATTGCTACACTATGCCAAACTCAGTATTAGCCTTGGTTTGATTATGGTGGGCTAGTGTACTGTTGCATCTCAGTCTATGTGGTTTGTTTATGAGTCAATGTATTGTGAACCCAGAAAATGGATTAATTCAGGAACCAGGTGAAGCAGACAGTCTAAGGTTGCCCTCTGTGTGCTTGATATAAAGACTCATTATGGTAAGTAGAGGTTAGTCTCGCAGCTCAGGCATTATAGAGGTTGTCTACCCACTAAGAACATGAGATTTGCTCATCTTAAAATCAGAAAAAAACCCTCAATGTTTAAAACTTAAAGCCTCCGCACAAATAAAGTAAATACCCTCCTTCAAACTTGGTTCCTGATGATTTCATGGACACAATATGGGCATATTTTGTCACTGTCTTCTTTTGGGATTTTTTTTAAAGCTTCACAGTTTAGGTGGGATTTTATGGCAGTTGCCCATTTAAAAACTACGTCCATCTCCGCTTTGATTTTATTTTTAACTTTGAAATAGCCAAAGGAAGTTTGTTGCTGCCACCTGGTGTGACATCAGTGCAAATGCTTAAAGAATTCTTTCAGCATTGTTGGGGAAGGCCAAGGCGAACATCACAAGCCTGGCCAGCTACGTCCAAATCATAAAATCAAAGGAACATCTCAGAATGCTTTCTTAATTAGACTGTGACAAACCCACAAGCTAGACACTCCTGTTAGAACTAAGAAACAGGTCATTAACTCTTGCAATAAATGGAGTCATTAACAATAAAACCCTATTTTAACAAACTAATCAGGAAAGGTGGTGTTCGTTATTCACAACTGTTCATTAAATATGATAAAGCATCATTGTGGCAATTTATATCACTCGTGTAGTAATCTGATCATCATGCAAACAGCCCAAGTTGAATGCAAATGATGCCATTTTTGTTATTTGTACGATGACATTGTCACATAAACTACATACAGTGAAAGAAATGACATCATTTCTGTAATTACATCATCACACCGGAAATTTGGTCTGTTGCATGGAGATCTTATAAGATATAAAGTGTGAGATCTTGACAGCCCTCCCAGGTAAACCAGACAGGAAACACAACCGGATGAGCTAATTCTACTTTACTGTATGGCTACGTTAACAGAATCTTGCAAGCCTGAAAATACAAATCTCCCACCCTCACTTGTAACAGCCTGATACGTTAGGGCGGATCCTTTTTAAGTTTCTTTCTTTTCCTGTTAAGCAGCTGGGGGCTCCTTCCCCTTTTATCTGATCATTCCCTAAGCAGCATCTCTTCCCCTCATCTCTCAAGGCCATTCCCACATACCATTACAGATCTTTTGCATGTTCTGATGCTAGCTGGAAATGATGATGATGATGATGATGATGATAATAATGAGGAGGAGGAGGAGGAGAAGGAGGCGGCGGCGGCGGCTTTACCTGGAATAGCTTATATCCTGTGACAATACCTTTAACACCATCAAACAGCAACATGTGTTTATCCCAGGTCCTTGGGAAGGACTCGACAGGCGGATAAAAATGCCAAATCCACCTGGCTGACTGTGTGACCAACCATAATAATAATAATTTAATCAGCCTTCGTCAACCAGGGGTGCCACAGATGTGTTGTCTCTTCAATTTCGGCATGGGGCACCAGGTTGAAGAAGGTTGTTCTAAGCAATCCACTGTCTGACTTCATCAAGACGCTACAGGCAACCCATTTCTCAAAGGGTTTGTATATTTGCTGACACCAGACGCTGGTCTTTTTCTGCCCGGTGAGAGACATCCTCTGCTCTCTTCCAAGCACGGAGGGATGGGATGCCGACTGGTTCAGCTGATTCTCTGACATGTGACTAAAGCAACTTCTTGCAGGCTCAAAGGCTACCCTAAGGAGAACACAAACTGTCAGAGTCCTTGTCCATAAACCAGAGGTCAACAATAATGTATTATTATTGGCAGGGGCAGTCAGAAAAAAGAACCAATGAAGTGCACAGATCCCAAATGATTGATGGTCTCTCTTTCTGTGTGACCCCCCACCCCATCCCACATGCCCCTGGTTGCAGCCCTTTTCTCACTTGCAACCTCATTTACAGTTTTGGAGGAAATAATTGCATTTCTGAAGATCATTATCTCTAAAAAGGAAGGTAACAACTAAGGATCCAGTTAATACCTGAATGAGAAACCATCAGCCAATTCCAGGGCTGGAGGCTACACAGGGAAGTAAATAAATAATTAAAATCCAAGAAGATGAGAATGGGAATTCTGCTTCTATACTCCTGCCACAAAAACAATATGGACATGTTTATGAAGCCACCAGGAATGAAACTCAACTCAAGGGAGTCCACCTTTAAAAGCTTATCTTGCATAGGGAGAAGCAACACTATATTTTGATGGTTTAACTGGTCCTAGCAGCTGCTTAAAAATAATAGCAAGAAAATTAAGATAATGTTCATCTCCAAATAAAAGGCTCTGCCTGTTTCTTTTGGCAAGGTGGGGCATGAATGCAGACCCGTGTGTGTAGTGAGAGAGAGGGAAGGAGGAAGATTAACAGTAAGTGAGGAATGGATTTTGCTGAGAATGGGGTTTATGGCTCATAGAAGCTTGAAAATCTTTTGGCCCCAAGAATCAGAATCAAACCAACATATCAAAGCAGTTGCACTGAAAATATAAACTAGTGTTCCTTCCAAGAGTGTTGGAATCATAATTTGCTGATTTCCCGTTGGAAGTCAGTAATTTCAGTATCTCTGAAGATCACCAGGTTGGGGTATTGATAAATTCTAAAATGTACCCCAACCAAATAGCCTACAGCAAACATTAAGGACGGGAGGCATCAGCATGGAAAATGAGAATCACACCACCTCAAATTACTACAGTTTGGGAAATAAACATGACAAGTTAATTTGCATGAATGCTGTGCCAAAAAGTAATCAGAAGTTCATTAATATGCAATTGAATTTTAATCTATCACAAACAGAGTCCAAATTATCTTCTGGTTACAGATGACTTCAGCATTTTGAAGACTGAAAAGAATATTGCAGAAAATTTAGCTAGGGGTTCATTCCAGAAAGTTATAAAACGTAACAAGTGTGGGTGAGATATCAGCCTTCAACACATTAACACCAAATCCAATTTTGACAACAGTTATGATAATAAAGTGGCTATGTTCACTTTATTTTTATTTTTTTAAGCTTCACTTCTGCCAGTCATAAGGCTATTTTAGTCACATACTGTCACCCAGTGGAAGAGGGCTTTGGGAGAACTTCTTTCAGCAAGGAAAAGGAAATGCACAGCAGGATTATAATTTTATATGGATTTGATGAAATGGATGCTGAATCTCTGCACCACTGCAGTTGATACCTGAACATCTGGCAGAGGGGCAAACAGATGTATCCCATTTTTCGTAAGCTTCTCTGTAGCGTGACTTATCTTCTCTACCCCCAAAACTGATGGTGGCTCTGTCACTTGACCCATTCCTTTGGGAATCTCTGCAGGAGCTTATTCTCCAGCACACTACAAACCAAAGAGATAGCTCAAGGCTCTGAGTCCAAAAGCATCTGATCTCCAGGGCCTGAACCAGTGGTGGAACTAACCCATTGCTGGTTCAGTTATCTGCTTTTTACACTGTAATTCTGGGCATGCAACACTGTTAAACCTCCTCCTAAATCATCTTTTTATATTGCATCTCAGCGCTTAACATTTCTGCTATTGCTAAGCATTTAGGAATACACTGAAGAAAACAATCACTGAATTATGGAATTGAAAGGGACCACAAGAACCTTCTAGTCCAACCCCTTCAAATTTGCAGGAAGACCAATTAAGGTCCAAAACTATCTGAACTTTATGAGTTTCCTACAAGTTGTGTTCTGGGTTTCCAATATGAGAGAGTGAAATCCATTGGTGCAGGCAAGCACAGCCTCCCAATAATAGCCTCTACTGCCATTTTTAAAACTGAACACGAGCTTTCAATAATTGTGCAGCAAAAATTCAAGCTTTACCTTTATGATCCTTAATTCTTTTTATGACATCTCCCACCCTGGTTCACAGTTAAAACCAAGTTACTCTCAATACTTACAATTGGTTGAATCATGGATAGTTAACAATTTCCATAGCCTGTATATATGTAGATGACAGGACTAATCCACCAGGGCTGAACAAAGCAAGTAGGGTCAGACACAGGCCTTGGATGGGAAACCACCAAGAAATTCCAGGATCGTAGGCTAGATTAAGTAGTAAACAAAATCCAGACAAAGCAAGGCCCAGGGGCATCCTGGGGGCAAGGGGAACCAAAAAATCAAGTTGGCCCCTCCACAATTAAGGCTCTTCCTCTTTTTTTACATGCATGAAAAAATGTAAAATCATTTCCTCTTCTCTCAGTACAGCCCCAACAGAAAGCATTCGAAACAGAGTCAGAGCAGCTTTCCTCATAGGCTCTCCCCAGTTATCTGGGATTGTGGAAGATTCGGAAGTTGCAACACCAATGTATCTGGGGAACATCAAGTTGGGGAACAGCTGAGAGAAATGTTCAGGTTGGCAGAAAATCACACAGTCAGTATCTATTGGCTTGATAACAATTTAAAAGAAGCATCATTTACCCAAATCGGTCAGAGTGTCTTATACAATAATTGGAAAATAGTAATAAAGCAGCTGCAAATCTAATGCTACCATGGGAAGGGGGTAATCAAAAGTACCAAATAAATTCTTAAATTATATTTACACCTTTCTCAACACGGCTGGGAACTCTTGACGTTGTAGCCCAGCACAGCTGGAAGGTGCCAAGTTGGAGAAGGCCCTTATATCCAACACAAAGCTGGCTTTACTTTTTCAAACCCACACTGAAAAATAGTTTGCCTTACATTTATATCAGACTAGTTACCATAACTAATTGTTCATTTTCTTAAAATCAAAAATAGTCATTAGATGTACCATTTCATTACTGGATTTGCTTCCATAGTTTGGAAAATCCACAGCTTCATAGGTTCCCCTTTAAAATCTTCATGCAGTTTCCTTACAGAAACTCCAAATTAAAGGAAACAAGATATATTTTGCCCCCAAGGCTGGTAGCTATGTTTAGCTCATTAACAGTGCGGTTCAAAATATGTACCATGAATACAAAAGCTTGCTGGGAGAGAGTCAGAAGAATTTTTTTGTTTGCTTAAGTACAGTCAGCCAAGAGGAACTAGGTACAGCAGACACAACCTTTTGTGCGTATTTTAAAGATTAAATTATTGTGTCCAAACCTGATGGGGCTGAGTAACTAGATGAAGCACAGGGATGGGAAAATCCAAATGGAAATAAATATTTGAGAGCTCTGAAATAGCATGGCCTAAACTTCCTTATAATCTTGTAACTCAAAGTTTCAGAAGAAGTTTCAAAAGAACTCTTTTCTCCACTAAAAATCAAGTGTTTTCTCTAGCATATTTGTAAAACACAAATCCTGACATTATTTCCTTCAAATATAATAACCACATCAAAAATTGACTATTTTGAAATTTGTTTCTAATACCATCCTGTCTACAAAACCCACAATGATTCTCCTGAATGCACACGTCAAGCTCTCTTCTAAATTCTCATCTGCTGAAATGGCCAAAACGATTGGGATGAGCAAAATCAACCTAAGTAAATATGGCTATAACCCGTCTCTTTATGCAACATAAGATCAAAGCAGCCTGAACTACCTCCACTTTTATTGGAAAACAAGAGAATTCAGTGATCACAGCCTAGGTCTTAGAACTTGGCTTGATCTTGCAACCTTGGGCGCTACAAACCTGTGTGGTTTTCAAGGTCCTGGGGAAGCTGTCTTCAGACACAGCAGTGGTTGGTTCCTCTCTTGATATAAATAGTGCTTGATCCAGATGCAAAGCTGTGCAACCTACCTAGTATTCTGAGCACTGTGGACCATGAAATAATGGTCTGACAATTATAATACCATCGTCCAAGACTAGTGAAAAGTATGACCAAACAGAGATGAAAAATTAGACAAGCGCATCCTGTTCTGGATACAGGAGTCCAAGAACAGGGTGGAGCTTGGCCTTGCAAGCTACTAGTTAGATAAGTCTCTTGGCAAAGAACCAAGTTCCCCTTTTCTCAGTAAATGTGGAAAAAAACAGCTCACCAGGGGTTTCTTAAATTGCCTTGTGGTTTGTACACACAGAAGGATGGTTCATAATTTCTGGGTTTCTTCACTTCTTGGCTAATAGCACTGCAGGGCAGCAATAAATGAGGCAGATTTGCAAATAGGGTGCTGTCCGGCAAGAAGTGAATGGGGGAGGGAGACCCCCCCCCCCCGTGCGCATACACATCTAACCACAATTAAGTAGGGTAGAGCTGATCCCAATTAGTGGCAGCACCTAGCCAACTTTAGCTGATTTCCAAAAACTCAACAAGATCACACCTGGTTGGTACTTGGATAGTAAACCATCAGGAAAGCTCACAGTTCTAGGCCAAAGAGAGAGGTTGAAAAACATCATGGAAGAAGGTGACAGTAAACTACTTCTGTATTGGAAGAGTGAAATCACCAGGAGCTGGACTCAACTTCAGAGAGTGTTTATCTTTTGGAATAGAAGAGGTGACTTCAACAGCTGATTTCCTATCCTAAAAAGAGATATTTCAAAAAGAGCTTAGGTGGGGAACATTAGAGGAAAATATACATTGGTTTCTAGAACATGTTTACTATCCCTCATTATTCCGATATGCTTCCTCCATGGTCTTGACACTTTCCTTGGAGAAAGAAGATACTGGGGGGCAAAGCTGATACTTAGAATTTTGCTTGGCCCCCATGCTTGAAGCCCAGATATTATCGCATCATTATGCATCTTCCTCCTGCAGTCCAAAAGCTCTTACAATAGAGCTGTGATAGGTTTTCCTCCTTTATTTTTATTGCTGTAATATTCAGAAAAGAAACGCTATCACAGTATACAAGAAACAAAACAAAAAATAGAAAAATGAAAAGAAAAAAGAACACACAAATACGTTGTAATACACATATAAAAGTGACTACTTTTTAAAATTCCTAAATTGAACCTTTCTACAGTATTTTCATCCCATTGATACAGAGCCCTTCAAAGTACAGGGTGAGCATCTCTCTTCAGCCCAGGATTTTAAAGTCAGAGAAGCAGTATCTTTTCAGTAACATCAGTCCAAATAAAGATTAAATAGGCATGTATCTTAGTCCCAAACCATGTGTCAAAATCCCCTCAAATACATTACATTTCTGGATTAAAAAAGTAGACACACAACTCTTCTTGATCTTCTCAGGTGCCCAGGATATATGAGAAAGAATATTTTGATGAATTGGTCCCACTTTAAGATCACAGGAATCATATTTAACATTCATTAAAAGACACTGATTTGTTAAAACAGGGTATTTTAATTCTTATTCCAAAATTCTTGGAAACCATTAATACTTTTTAATTGTTTGTAAAAAAAAAAAAAAAAGATGTTTAGAAACTTACCAAACACCTTCCAATAATGCAAGTAAGCTACGGGTTTTAGAAGATGCTACAGCATCAGGGCAAAATGCTGGACCACAATAAAACCAATGATGTTTTATTAAAAATATTGCCATTCTGCAGTTTTAAATCACTTAGATTCCTTTTGTAATACAACAAATGTTTTGAAAGATTAATTAACAATAAACTGATCTAAGAGTATTGCTACTATTTTCTGCCCAAGTACTCCAGAAAAAGGATTTACTTGTGGTTTTTAAATTAGGGCCATCTGTTTCTATCATGTGAACTTCCAAGTAACTCCTAAAGTGACTTGAGATCTTTATGCTGGAAAAACACCTGAATTTTGGCTAAAAGAAGAACCAAGATACTAAAGTAGACAAACGGTAACTTCCCAGTTGAGCCAATAGTGCTTTTTTTTTTTTTTTAAAGAAAAAATCATTTAAATTCCACAAAGAAACAGAACCTAAAATACAGGCCCAATAATAAAGACAGAAATCAAGAAAATTAAAGCCCTTATGAAAATCCTGGTTTTGATTGCCCATCCCATAACATTTTTCTCAATATATGTCAATATAATCAAAATTAAAAGGTTACATGTGGATCCCTTTTAACGTAAACATGTGTATGTGTAGCTATTCTGTGTGTATACACACAAACACACACATATATACATGCATATCCACAGACATACAGTGGGGCAAAAAAGTATTTAGTCAGCCACCAATTGTGCAAGTTCTCCCACTTAAAAAGATGAGAGAGGCCTGTAATTTTCATCATAGGTATACCTCAACTATGAGAGACAAAATGGGGGGAAAAATCCAGAAAATCACATTGTCTGAGTTTTAAAGAATTTATTTGCAAATCATGGTGGAAAATAAGTATTTGGTCAATATCAAAAGTTCATCTCAATACTTTGTTATATATCCTTTGTTGGCAATGACAGAGGTCAAACGTTTTCTGTAAGTCTTCACAAGGTTTTCACACACTGTTGCTGGTATTTTGGCCCATTCCTCCATGCAGATCTCCTCTAGAGCAGTGATGTTTTGGGGCTGTCGCTGGGCAACACGGACTTTCAACTCCCTCCAAAGGTTTTCCATGGGGTTGAGATCTGGAGACTGGCTAGGCCACTCCAGGACCTTGAAATGCTTCTTACGAAGCCATTCCTTCGTTGCCCGGGCGGTGTGTTTGGGATCATTGTCATGCTGAAAGACCCAGCCACGTTTCATCTTCAATGCCCTTGCTGATGGAAGGAGGTGTTCACTCAAAATCTCACGATACATGGCCCCATTCATTCTTTCCTTTACACGGATCAGTCATCCTGGTCCCTTTGCAGAAAAACAGCCTCAAAGCATGATGTTTCCACCCCCATGCTTCACAGTAGGTTCTTTGGATGCAACTCAGCATTCTCTCTCCTCCAAACACGACGAGTTGAGTTTAGACCAAAACGTTCTACTTTGGTTTCATCTGACCATATGACATTCTCCCAATCCTCTTCTGGATCATCCAAATGCTCTCTAGCAAACTTCAGACGGGCCCAGACATGTACTGGCTTAAGCAGGGGGGCACATCTGGCACTGCAGGATTTGAGTCCCTGGCGGTGTAGTGTGTTACTGATGGTGGCCTTTGTTACTTTGGTCCCAGCTCTCTGCAGGTCATTCACTAGGTCCCCTGTATGGTTCTGGGATTTTTGCTCACCGTTCTTGTGGGTCATTTTGACCCCATGGGGTGAGATCTTGCGTGGAGCCCCAGATCGAGGGAGATTATCAGTGGTCTTGTATGTCTTCCATTTTCTAATTATTGCTCCCACAGTTGATTTCTTCACACCAAGCTGCTTGCCTATTGCAGATTCAGTCTTCCCAGCCTGGCGCAGGTCTACAATTTTGTTTCTGGTGTCCCTCGACAGCTCTTTGGTCTTGGCCATAGTGGAGTTTGGAGTGTGACTGTTTGAGGTTGTGGACAGGTGTCTTTTATACTGATAACAAGGTCAAACAGGTGCCATTACTACAGGTAACGAGTGGAGGACAGAGGAGCCTCTTAAAGAAGTTACAGGTCTGTGAGAGCCAGACATCTTGCTTGTTTGTAGGTGACCAAATACTTATTTTCCACCATGCTTTGCAAATAAATTCTTTAAAAATCAGACAATGTGATTTTCTGGATTTTTTCCCCATTTTGTCTCTCATAGTTGAGGTATACCTATGATGAAAATTACAGGCCTCTCTCATCTTTTTAAGTGGGAGAACTTGCACAATTGGTGGCTGACTAAATACTTTTTCGCCCCACTGTATATGTGGATATGTGTAGAAGTAATATTCCTTTAACAACATTCATTCTTCCCCATAAACTCATGGGAATTTCCAACCATTATTTATATTGGTATTAATCTGAATTAGTTTGAAATCAAAAGCATGTCCTGGAAATTCCAAGTTATGTAAAACCATAGCATAAACAAAATTCCATTATAGTCCACAGAATAAGAAGTATATCAGACTTACTCCTGTTCACTGAATAACCTGACAATGGTTATTACAACAGGGTAGTAGCCATAAATTTTGAGAGAGGAGATTTATCAAGAAGCCCCAAAATATCACAGAATCATACAGCTGAAAAAGACCTTACAGTTTGCCTGGTCTAATTCTTGCTCAGTGCAGCATCTTTGACACATGACCATCCAGCCTGTTTTTGAAGACTTCTAGCAAAGGAGAATGCCCTTTGATTTGCCCTCTGGCAGCTCACACAGTCAGTAAGCTACTCCTAATATCTACCGGGAATCACTTTTCTTGTATGTTCAACTCACAAATTGAAGTGAGATATTGAGCAAGGTCCACAAGGTTCACTCTAGAACTGCTACTCTTCAATGCTTTTTATCAATGACCTAAATTAAGGGGTGGAAGAAATCAGATTTGCAGATGACACAATACTTAGTGGGATCATTAAAACCTAGAAGACAAAAAAAAATAAATTCTGGATTTTTGTAGGTTAGAAATAGAACGAAATTCAGCAGAGACAAAGTTCTTGCAAAAAAAAAAAAAATCCTGGAGCAGTAGCTGATTACAAACTGAATCCAAGTCTGATGGGATGTCGCTACACACACACACAAAAAAAGCAGATGCAATTTTAGGCTGTGTTAATTTCCAAATCACAGGAAGTAGCACTTTCACATTTTTCTTGCTTTGATTAGTCCTCATCTCAAGTCCCAGTTCTGATGACTCAGAGAAACTTAAGTTCAGAGATGGACACAAGGAAGATCACCACAGTAGAAACTAGGGCTATGAAGAGAGATTAATGGAGCTGAGTATATTTTGCCTTGAGATGAGGAGATATAATACTCTCCAATTATCTAAAATATGGCACAGAGGAAGGGCTGGAGGGCAGGACAAAGGAAGTCATGAGAAGGCAGATTTCAATTACAAAAAAACTTTTTAACAGTAAGAGCAGTGAGATCAATGATCCAGATAGGCCTTGTATCCAAGTGGAAGCTAGACAGCCATCACTCTGAGATACTTTAAATTGGGTCCTTGCACAAGGGGCTGGGCTTGATGGCTTCGGTGTTCTCTTTCAACTCTATGATTTTTTGGAAACTCAAGAAGGGACTGGATAGACATATGCACCATGGCAGACTGATAGAAGTATTTAACTGAATTGCTTCACAAAGCAGTATTTTGATGCAAGTCTTTCTAGTAGTGGGTAATTCCACTATATAGCACTTAATTCCACCATTTCACAAATTATCTCAATAGCCCTCATAACAAGCCATTAATATAATTCATCATACTCTCGTTTAATGAAGATGAGGTGGAAAAGCTAAACAGTGGTTTACCAAGGCTCACCCATGAGTTTATAACTGAAAGACGTTAATTATGTGAACTTGTTGACTTGGAACTGAGTTGTTCCAGGAAAAATATAGGGACCACTTTATCAGTGAGCTTTGAATCACAAAATGCTCAGCTCAAATTTCTATTCTAACATGAACTCACTGGGTAGCATTTTTCAGCTGTGGTAATCATACCCTTCCTAGGATTTTTCTCCCGTTCCTTTGGAAAGATACTTTTATTTTAAGATATAATCCAAGTAAAAGAGGACAATCCTCTAAAGATGTAACAGAAGGACAAAAAAAAATAAAAAATAAAAAATAAAAACCAACCCTGGTTTTCTTGCTTAAATTAACACAGTTGACTGCCTCTTTTCTTTGCAGATTCTTTGCAGGTTAGAGGGATAGAAGAACCAATGACAGCTCTTCTCTTTTCAGGGTAATGCTTTGCACACCTGTGTATAAAACTCACTATTTTGGGGACAGAACATTCTGGAATGTCCTGCAGTCTTCTGGAAGGCAGCAAACTGGCCATTTCAAAAATTATTCAGTAGTTTTCTGGAAGTAAACCTAACCAAACCGAAAGTGCTTTATGAATGGTGAGTTTTGCAACTAGTAATAACCTAATTGGGGTCAGAGGTATTTCAAAAGCATTAACCAAAACTACAGATGCAAAACACTATCTTTTCTGCATTCTTAGTCTATGGAGCAAGAAACAATCACAGTTTTTAAAATTATTAATTTATTTTTAAAACTTACATAAAGCTCTCCAAAATGCAAGGAATCTGTAAGCTCTAGTAATAAAAGTCAAGGAGCACAATGAAAAAAGGAGACTAAAATTAAATATAAAGAAGACCAAACTAATGACACAGGTACAACAATCAGCCTTACAACTGGCAATTAAGATATTGAAGTGGTGGATAGCTTCTGCCTTTTAAGATCAACCATCAACAGTAAAGGAATCAACAGATAAGAAATATGCTGCAGACTAGCACTTGTAAGAGCAGCCATGAAGGCCTTGGAAAAGATATTCAGATGCTGTGATGTGTCTATACCTACAAAGATCAGAATAATCCAATCCATGGTATTCCCCAAGACACCCTATAGAAGTGAATGTTGGATTTTAAAAAAGCAGGATAGGAAAAGTATTGACACTTTTGAACTTTGGTGTTGGAGAAGACTCCTGAGAATGCCATTGACAGCCAAGAAAACAAATAAATGGATCATCGAACAAATCAGCCCAGAGTTCTCACAAGAGGCACAAATGACCAGGCTCAAATTATCCAACTTCAGACACCTTATGAGAAGACCTAGCTCTCTGGACAAGGCTCTAATGCTGGGAAAGGTAGAAAGAAAGAAGAGGACAACCAGCAGCAAGGTAGATGAACTCAGTTACAATGGTGATGGGGGCACCATTGGAAGACATGAAGGACCAGATTAGGGCCAGTTCCTCATGGAGAAAATCCATCTATGTGGTAAACACCAACTTAACAGCAAGTAATCAATCAATGAACCAATACTCTTTAAAACCAGAGTTTCTCAAGATGGTTTCACTTAAACGATAAAAGAAATCATAATTACATGAAAGAAACAAAAAAGGGCTGGGAAAAGCTTAAATCCAAGGCAAGTGAATCACATACATTGATTGTCTCATCATCTCAGAATAGCTGAAAACAGGCATAAATAAGTTGATATTTAGAAGGAACTACAGAACAAGGTAAATGTTCTCAGTGTTCTAAGAATGACTGGAAAGAAAAGATGGCAAGGCAAGATGATGGCTCATGTTGAAAGAGCATCCTTTCAGGACATTTCATAAAACAAGCAACACACCATTCTATCATAAGACTTGGTTACATCAGAATGCTTCTCCTTTCAGAACAGAATTTGTATCAAGTATTTGAGAAATGTCTTGCTTAGGAAGATATAGTCTCTCTTTCTAAACATTCATCTTGGTTACAAACTTTATCTATGGAAGGGACAGGAGAGTAAAGAAGCAGATGAACTATCAGATGCTCAGTGTTGGATTAGTTCTCTCTGTGTAATATGGAAGACATGTTCCCTTCCTGTTGCAACAGTTAGCACAAAGACAAACCTAGCAGCACATCTAAATGCAGTCGTACTATAACATTATCTCACAGGTGGAGCCATCCATCCTGGATAGCATTTTCTGGAACTAATTATCAGTTAATTCCATTTCCTCTTAAAAACTAAGGAAACCTCTGTCTAGCGGTGCTGTAATTGGAAACATTATGCAATTACTCTCATAGTAGCAGTTTGCACTGGGTCATTGTTGCTTTTGCATGCTGTGGATTGTAACCTCTCGTATTTAAGCCAGGAGAACATCTTTTGACCCTGGAGAGATTTCCAAGCTAAATTGGAAGGTGGTGAATGGATCCCCTCTCTCTCCTGGAGTTTCCACATAGCTTCTCTCACTTTTTCCTAACTCTCCAGAAACATTGAAAAATGCACTTGCCAGCAGAAAGGCCTCTATGGATCCAGCTTGCTGGCAAGTACATTGGTTTTTTCAACACATGTTAAATGTCCTTGAGGAATAAGATGCCAAGATCACCCTTGTGAGCAAATCAGCATAAAGTAATAAGCCCACAAATATGCAGAGATTCCAAACAGAACCCTACCAGATTTGAAAAAAAAGGGGGCAAGAAGATCACAGCGGGCCAAAGACACCATGCACATTTAGGATAGATGTGCATTTTTAACTCAGACTTTGTGTGCAGGTTGTGACAACACCTAGCCATCCTTAGCTGTTCTCAGAAAGCTAAACAGGATATCTGGTTAGTGCTTGGGAGGGAAACCACTGGAAAATCCCCAAACTGTCCATTTTTCTGAGAAATGTTTTAAAAAATCTTATAATACTGAAACAATTTGTCATTGCCTCCTTATCACCGAGAGCTACATGAACATGGAATCACCTGGATTCCCATATGACTTGAAGAAGATTTTACTTTGTATACTCTTGTTCTGGATTTTCTGTTTCATATTTCAAACATTCTAACAAATAATTTCTTAATCAGAAGTCAGGTTCCTCCCATCCCTTTATAGTGTTTTAACAAATGCATTATTGTTGCATTTGAGTTAAACAAAATGGAATTAAATTGTGTTTTAGCAATCTCTCTGTAACTTGACCATTCTAATGCATTTAGACTCTCTATAATATTTACTGGTGGAGAAAATCTGACTCATCTGGGAACAGATTTGCTTTTTGGGGTTACGATCCTTAACAGCCATGTCATCAGAACAGGAACAAGTATAATGTACAGCATGGAGCATTTCTAATTCCTGTAGCCTTTTATGAACCACTGGCATGTAAAATATCTTTAGAGCTTATTAGGGAGATTTTTTTTCCTGAACCATAATCAGGGGATCCTCAACTGATTATGGGCAGCGTTTTTATACGCTGGCAGTTTTCCAACTTCCATGGTTTAAACTCACTAGCAAAAGAGTTCCCACAGTTGTGCATCTCTCAAAGTTCATGAGCTCTAATGCCTTTTCCTTCCCAGACAATGGTGCCAACATTTATTGCTGCCCTCTGAATGGCACAGTGGGTGTTCCCCATCATTCTCATCCTACTCTAGAGAATAAATCACCAGCGTAATCCTTGTTAATGTGCACAGAAAAGCACACTGGTTTCCTCCTCTAAAGCAAGGAGGAGAGAAACCAGCAAGGCTTTGGTGTCTCTTGCAGATCAGAAGCTGAATACATTAGGGTTTAGGTCCAGTTACGCCCCACATTTTCTTCAGGCTGGGATGTAAATCTATTGGCACTATTACTCTACCTGACTGAGGAAAAAAAACAAAAACAAAGATTTCTACATATCATCTTCCTCATTTTCGACATGCCCAACGTAGCAAAAAGATGTGTGGCTTTGTTCCCATGGTGACAGCCACCATCTTGAGTTTCTGGACCTCTGTCTACAGATGTGTTTGGCTTTAGCTAACTTTCAGACTTAAATTCATAAGAGTTTCACATCACTGTATGTGCTTATGCATATGCACAAAGAGATTTTATATATATATATATATATATATATATATATATATATCCATTCACATGCCAACATTGCACATTTTGGAGAAATGTCTAGACTCTTGATTCATACAAAGGAGACCTCAGATGCTTTACTGTATCACCACTATCTAGTCCAAAACACAATGAGAAAATAATGGACACTTCCATCTGTACATCTTGCCTCTTCATCTCTAACTTTCACTTATACCTCACAACAAATGGCTTTTAAAAATACTTCAAGAAAGTTTGCCTTACGCTTAAAGCCTGATCAAAATACTTATGCAATCTCTCTCTTTGCATTAGATTAAGGAGGATTTGAAAGTCAATTGAACAACATAGGAAAGTCTTTGTCACCATTTTTCAAGGCTACATTTCTTCTCTTCAATCTTTCCTTCCTGGCTGACTGGGGGCAATCCAGGTTTACAGAGTTTCATTTGCTCCACCCACAGTGGCCATAATTGGTAACACTAGCTCTGTGCAAATTCTGCCAGGTCCACCAGCACTGCTGAAGCATTGTCTCAAAGGAGAAGAGCAAACTGAATGTGAATACCACATTTTTATATAGGATATGATTCTACATGCAATTTGCATATTTGATTGTATAGAGATTCCACCTTTTTGCATATGATCCCCAAATGCATGCCTAACATGGCACTAAGATTAGAAGATCAGCTTTCCCAGAATAGAAATATGGTAAACAATACTATTTGCTTGGATCAGGGATAATTTAACTATGGGGCCGCTGCCATTAGCAGCACTGGTCACATAGAGATCCATGTGATGGGAAAGTATTGTAGCTAAGTCGCAAACAGATGGATTGCATGTGATAATCTCTGACTTAGATAGAACCAAGCAAAGGACTGATGATGTAGAACTAAATATGAAATCAAAGCTCCAGGATTTATCAGTGTCTTAGAGAAAGACCGAGAAATTTTCTCAGATTATCTAAGGTCACTTACTCATCATGACTGTCACTAGACCCCATTTCAATGTTTTTCCCATAGTTGTTCTACAGGACAGATTTAAGAATATCCCAGCCATGCAGAGCCTTATGAATTGGATGAGGTTCAGTCAACTGAACACCTCTACTTAAAACAATTGAAAAATCCCTGGCCATGCAGTTGAATTGTATATTTTAATCACCTTTCGGAAGACAAAAACATGAAGGTAACATATGCAGTGGCCAAATTCTGCTTTCCAGCTTCGAGGACTCAAATATTATGTGATCTTTGGCAAGCTTGGATTAATGCATATGACTCTTGTACTTTCTTTTTCAGATGTGTTTTCCTGGGCATTTTTTGGTCTAAGACAGTAATAAAGTTGCTTTTTGCAGTGTTTTATCAGTGTACATCAATTACAACCTCATGTCAAAGAAATAAAAGAAATGATGAAATATGCACGCTTCTATTCCTGAACTGTAATTAGTCAAGTAGTTAACTATCAGAAAATATTCTCTGCTCATGATTCTATTTAGCAGCACGTTGGTGAGCCAACCTATGTAAAAATTCCCTTACCAAGTCCTTCTTTATCATCACTTGGGGGAAGTCCTCTTTTTTGTCACAGCTTCTAGAGAAATGTCATTCATTCATTCATTCATTCATTCATTCATTCATTCATTCATTCATTCATAACATTTGTATAGCTGCCCAACTTGTACCAAACTCTGGGCAGCTCATCACAGCAGAAAAGCAATCAGATTTTTGTGAAGGTCTCTTCCAAATTTTGCTTGAATTCTGTAAGCATTAGAAGTTCCATCTCCATGAAGATGAGACAATCAGTTGATGCTGGAGTTGTTCTTTCTTACCTCCCCCCTAGAAATGAGCATAAAATGACACCATGGTGGGGGAATGGGGGTGGAATTAATTGGCCTCACCTTGACCAAAACAAAAACTGAGCACATGATGCCCGAGAGCTCCTTCTGTGACCTTTTTTTTTAGCTATTTTTTCCAACTGTGTATGCCTATGCTAAGCCAAGAACAAGCAATAATTAGAGCCATGATACATTGTGCATAATAACCCAATATTCCTCCTTTTCAGCCCATCTGCTTTTATTTTATGTGCAACAGCCACACTCCTAGTCTATGCCCATCTACTTCCATATGCTTGCAATTTCTGTGTGTCCTTGTTAATACAGCTTTTGAAGAAACTTACAATTATAGTTACATAAAAATGCAATAAAATGACCATGCTTACACAAAACTGCCAGCAGGCAAGGGGAAAGGAAAAAAACCTGATAAAATCCAGCTAAAAAACTGACCTAGCAATCTCTCTACAGATTAACTTTCCAGAACAATCCTGAACATTTTCCGTGAGTATCTTCCTAGCTGGTACTTGACAGTATAAATAATCTGCTATAAATTAAGGAATTAAAAGTTATTTTAAAAAGTTATAATGACCATGCTGGGATCCAGTCATATTTCTAGCAACATATTCATTCTCCTTCTAGTGTCCTTTAAAAACTGCACTGGAGATGCAGGAAAGATTGTTGATGGCACATCAGATGTATGGGAGGCATGATCTAAGCACAGCTAATGTTTTTAAAAGATCAGCAACTACACTGCAGTCTTATTTATTATAAGAACTCTTAATAAAGAACTCATGTAGTGCCCATTAAGATAATAGATAAGCCCATGGAAAAATTATTCTTATCACATATTAGTAGCCCACTGGATTGTTACCTTTGTGTACAAAATACTATAAAAGGTCCGTGGAATTTTTATGCACCAGGATTATATTTCACCAGCATCCTAAAAATAACTTAATACAGGTAGTCCCTGGGTTAAGAACGCCCAGTTTACAGATGACCCATAGTTAAGAACAGGGCCTACTGTAGCAAAATTTGAGTTAAATACACAATAATTCAAGTTAAATACACAATGGTTCGAGTTCATTACACAATACTACTTATACAGTATCATGCAATAACACTGTCTGGGCTTACATACAAATTCACCTTAAGGACAGACCTTGGGAACGGAACTCGTTCTTAAACTGGGGACTACCTGTACTTAAAAAAAAATAACCAAAGTTTTCAGGCCTTTTAATTTACTTCCATGGTGACCACTTAAAACACAGGGGTTATATTACCAGCTTATACAGAATCTAGCAATGTAGAACTTGAACTTGGAATGTGGTTTTAGGCTGAATGGATAAGAGAAGGCTAAGATTAAAATAAATATCCCAAAATGTCAATTAACTCTGACATGATAAAGAGAATTAAACATTTCTAAAATCCAGTTTCATACTTTGAACCTTTAACACACTTTACATAACAAAAGTTATTGACACAATATATTCCACTTTACTTTATTGTTACTTATAAGCAGCATCATGTGTAGTCTTGCTCCTTATGATTTCCAATTCCTTCAAAGAGATGATAGCTCTATCCTCATCTGTACTTCATCAGTCAGTGAATAAGGAAACCGGGTGAAAAAAATGCTGGAAAATGTTTTTTAAGTTACAAGAGAAGAGACTAGCCCACAGCCCTGGGACACCCTGGAAGTTGCCCATCCAAGTGCTAACAAGGTTTGTCCTAAATGCTAAAGAAAGCTAAAAGAAAGCTTCAGCTATCTTACTATTTCTAGAAAGTTTGTACCCCTTGTTTTTCTAGACTAGTGTTCCTTGCCACAACTTCTTTATACCTATTTGCTATAGTTTCCAGGAAGTTACAGGGTTGAGATAAGAACAAGAGGTTTTTGAAACTAGACCTGGAAACAGAAGGTGATGCTTGTTCTCAGAGGACAGAGATCTTTTGATGTATGGAACAGAGTGTGTTTTATATTGTTCTTCCAATTTTTTTACTAGTGCTCAAGAGAAATATTCCTTAGCTCTACCTTGGAAAGAAAAGCCTTTTTCAACTCATCTTTGACTCCAAAAACTGTTCTGACATAGGGATTAAGGTGGCAGTGGGGAAAACTGATCTTGGGAGAAAACAAGAGCCTTGAACCAATTTTGAACAGGTTGGCATAATGTGCAAGATACAGAAAAGTAGCCAGTTTTTTAACTGGGTTGAACAGAATGACATATTCTATGCATCTTCAACAGCAAGAATGTTCAATACAACAAGGATAAAGGAAACACAGAAGAAAAAGAATTAGGAAGGCTACTACATCCACTATTTACTAATAGGGTGGGAGTTGTGTGAATATTCAGAGGGACACAGTTCCAGAAGGCAGGCACAACAAGAAAGAAGGTGCACTTCCAAGGTCCCACTAGACAACATTGCTCACTGGAAGGGATTCGGAGCATCCCCACTCTGGTTTCTGGGTTAACATAAACCTGACTTGATGCCTTGTAGAAGCCTTTAGTAGAAAGCCACTCTACACTGAGCGAAAATGAAGGCATGCCCAATCGGGTAATGGTACTCTGTAAGCCAGTGTTTCTCAACTAGTGGTAGCTTGCACCAGGATACTGGTGGGATATGACTCCCTGCCCCAATCTATATATGGAAGGAGGCAATGCAGCCAAGTCACCATTCGTGTGTGCTGAGGCAAGTTAACTTGTTCGTCATGGTTGTAGTGGTAGGCAGAACCACAACAGCGCTTTCTGCTCTAGTAGCTTGGAAAAATCTCTCCCCCATTGCCTCCTTCTGACATGTAATGGAGGTGAAGCACTGAGAAGGTGGAGGAACTTGGGAGTGGCCACCAAAGCATAGATACAAATGCTACCACTCTTTGTTTGGATTAGCTTGTAAGAATGTGCAATTATTCCAGCTCATCTGACTTTGTCCATTTTCAGAGGGTTTTTTTTTTTGGTTTTTTTTTAGCAATTTTACAGAAGCAAACCTTCCAAAATGGGACATGGTTTGTGGTGTTTCAGACACTATTCTCAAAATGCCATAGTTTGAGATAAAGATGGAATATTCCAGTGTTTCCGAGGACCTCCTGATTTGCACTTTCCTGGCAGTTAGGTGAGGGCTGTATATGGATTTTCTTTTGGCTAAGAAAAATGCACACTTCATGTATTACGTTCCTCTGGTATACTGAGAGATTTTCTTTTCTTTTGAGAAAGACACTTCAGAGTTACTCTAAAGTAGACAGATTTTAGGATGGGGGGGGTTGGCTGAGATGCTACTTGGTGAAAGACAACCACAAACTTCTTCCTATAAAGCTTGAAATTATTTTCACATTTTTCCTTGAAATTATTTCATAGCTTTGTGTTTTATTTATTCAAAATTACTGCCAACAGTATTTTTTAGATACTTAAAACTAGCAGCAAGCAAGAAATATATCAGAATGCCTGTAAACACATGAATGTTCTTATTTTCTAATATCCTTGTTGATCAAAATCAGCTTTTTCCTTCCGTCTTCATAGATTCCAGGGTTTTTTTTAATAAAGAAACTGGTGGGGCTTCAAAAACAAAGAGGTTGAAACCACTATAGTGACAGCTTGAAAACAGATCTCTATGAGCAACATTTGAAACACATCATTATTAAGACTGAAACATGGATTCAGCCAAGCTAATAATAAGCTCTGTGGGTTTATAACAAACTCAAAAAAGAAATAATGGTAGAAAGATGTTAAGCATCAAACTCAGCAGGGATACTAGAAATGTTTGACCAGAATTTCCTGGTCAAAGGGATTCCAGTGGTTTGAAAGCCAACTCTTTCTACATCTGTAATACCCTGAACTGAAGGAAAGTAGAAATGACCATCACATGCAAAACTCAGTCCAGAAGATTTACTTGAGCGATTAACCTCTGCAAAGAGCAGAGTCATTTGGAGATATGTACTTGTTTTAGAAATTTATCAGAAAGGCATTATTTTAAATCATGTTTCTCCTAAAAGAAATTAAAAACCACAACAACAATCAGGGAGCCATTTTTCCAAGCTCATCATTATTATACAAAAGGTGTGTTCAGGAATTATGACCCAAGATTAACAGTGTTCATATGACTGATCAAGCTTTCAATCACCCATCAGTAATGGAGGAAACTGGATTCACATTCAGTACAGAATGTTTTACATGCTCACTGTGCTGTAAGAGTTAAAGGTTAACATCTCCTCAAGTTTTGGTAAATATACAGACATATCCATTTTATCTTTTGCACCCAATGTAGAAGTGGTTTGTCACTGCCTTCTTTGGTGACCTTTTTTCAATTTCCCAATCCAGTCTATAAAACTATTTACGCAAAAGGCAGCCTGGATTATAAATAAATCACACTCATGCATAACAGATCAGAACAATCCATCTCAATATAACCCAATATGATTAAAAGCTTACTTAGAACAGAAACATCTTTGTTGCTTGACAAAAAACCAACAGAAGCAGACCGTGATGGATTCACCAAGAAAGGTCACACTATTTTGTGACCTAGTAGGAGAGCCATGTTAGTCTCTGGTGGCACGCATCAGGAGGAGTTTCCAACTAACCAATTTTATTAAAAGGCAGAAGCTATCATGAGCTACAGCTCCATTCATCAGATGAAGTTAGTTGGAAAAGGTGCTACCAGACTTCTCCTGACTTTTTGCCACCATAAACTTAAAAAGCTCTACAATACAGATATTTTAAGTTCAAATGTTTATGCTCAAATAGGTTCCCACTCCCTGTTATGCCAGATCCCCCCTGGCTTGGCCAGGAAAAAGTAAAATATGTAGGAACACTTAAAGAGAATCAAAGATGAAGTATC
Source organism: Python bivittatus (assembly GCF_059951505.1). Classification (NCBI taxonomy): domain Eukaryota; kingdom Metazoa; phylum Chordata; class Lepidosauria; order Squamata; family Pythonidae; genus Python; species Python bivittatus. The sequence continues at coordinate 2,677,891 of NW_028277037.1, read as the reverse complement.
GGTGTGAATAACTGCATGGAAGGAATCTTCAAGACTATAGCATGATAAATGTTTCAATAAATTTCTAGTGCTTTTCTTCATTTATTAGGTGAAAAGATATAAAGCAAATGAGTTAACATATGCTTAGGCCTACCTTACGCTTGATCTGGGGTGTCCACACTAGGAGGAATCTAAAAAGTTAAGATGGAGACCTCAGCACTACAAATAAAAGCCCTGCTCTGAAACACAAAGGGCTTTCTTTGCATTGTCATGGCCAACATCTTAACTTTTTTGACACTACCCCACTTCACATGCTATAATTTCTAGCTACGTTGTCTCTGGAACAACTAAATGCAACATGCTAACTTTGCTATGTTATCTTTATTTGGGGTTTTGTTTTGCATGGGGAAGGGTGGGTTGATCTGAAGTACACAGGAACCCATTTGGTTAGATTATGCATCAATATATTATGCCCTTTCTCATAATTTAATCCTGTAGCCAATAAGGATGTTGTAAGAATGCAAGCTACATGTGACAAGGATGGCTTGGAACTCATCACTTAGTTTCTCTTTCATTTGGGCAGTCAGTCTTCTCTGTCACCAACAAACTCAAGTCTCCACTGAAGCTTTCTCCACCTTCCTCATGGATCTTATAGACCATGAGGAGGCTGAAAGCTCTTCTGGAAAGCACTTTGGTAAAGCAGGGGGCAAAGACACAACTGCTAGAATCTTTCTCACAAAATGTTCCCCCATGAAAAAAAAAATACCTTTGTTTGGCTCAGGTACGTTCATCTATGAAATGCTCATCTCAACAACAGTATGTGGGAATGACCTTGGGAGACAGGGGGAAGAGCTGCAGCCAGGGCAATGGTCAGGTAAGAGGTAGCTGAGCCCACAGAAGGAATGGGGGTGTGGCAAATGTCTCAAAGGGAATCCTCCCTAATTTCTTGAACTGTAAAGGAGACAGGGAAGGAAATCAACCCTGATTGCTCATTAGAAGGATTGATAATGAAGCTCAAGCTCAGATACTTTGGTCACCTAATGCGATGAGAGGACTCTTTGGAAAAGACCCTGATGCTGGGAAAGATTGAAGGCAAAAGGAGAAGAGGATGGCAGAGGATGAGATGGTTAGATACCATCACTGAAGCAATGAGCATGAAACTGAGCAAACTCAGGGAGGCAGTGAAGGACAGGAAGGCCTGGCGCAATATGGTTCATGGGGTCACAAAGAGTCGGACACGACTTAACGACTGAAAAACAACAACAAAGGAGACAGGGAGAGAATTGTACTTTCAGACTTGCAAGATTCTGTTCATGTAACCTTACAATAAAGTAGAATTAGTTCATTTGGGTGTGCTTCCTGTCTGGACTATCTCACAAAGCTGACAACAGACATTTGTTCAGGAGAAAATGATTTTTAAGGTATCTTTGTACTTGACTACTAGGAAATCCCAGGATTGTAGGACTGGGAAGCCCCAGAAGAAGGTGATGGCCAATCACTTCTACACGAGAAAGTGCAGATGTGTCCATCAAGTCACCAGGAGGGAGATTTCATCTATGCCAAAGTTACTAAAAAGAACAACAGAGTCTTAAGTATCAGCAACAGTGGGTCTAGTGCTTGTTTTGGTGTGAATAAGGAGACACGTAATCATTCCCACAATGCACAAAGGAATGTAACAAATACAGTCACAGCCAAAGCTTTCTGAAATACCTCCAGCTAAACAGATTATTAGTTAAGTACAAGTTTCCATCAAGATATCTGAGCTACTTAACTGGATTTCTTTTTACCTATTTTTCAAGGATATTTTGTTTTTTCCATCACCATGATTTTTGTTAAAATGAATCCCAGCTATTTATTTCCTTTTCTTTTTTCATTTATGAAAAGATGGGTTATTATTCAGATTTCTTTGACCAGAGAGTGTAGCACTGATGGTTATCAATGCTACACTATCTGGTCAAAGAAATCCGAATTATGTACGAGCATTACTTCAATATAGTATCTAATGCAGAGCAATGAGATCTTTCTACAGATTTCCCAGAATTTGAATGTTGTACAATGTTGCAATGCTCAATGCAATAGCCCAGGACAGTAAGGCATATGAGAATTACAATTCCTTCAATAATATAGTACTGGAAAACATTTTGTCAGCACTATAATGTGCCATTATCCTGAGAGACAGTAGGGAAGAGCAGAAAACAAAGGAACTGCAAGCCCTGCTAACATTTCTCATGTCAATAAATCACCCCACATTTTGTTTGGTTTTGAAAGCGACATCTAAGAAGGAAGGAAGCCGTGTCAGAGCATGTCACAGCATGAGAGGCAATGATGCCACAGACCTTGTTACTCCAGCCCAGTACCGATGCTTCCTCTGCCAGCTGTACAAACCACCAGAGCAAGGTTGCACACATTCCAGCAATGCAGGTTTCGACTGCCTGCAAATTGTATGCAACAATAATGCTTTGCGTTTTCAGAGCCATGCAAGACTTTAGAACTGGTTCACATCTACAATCTGTTCAATGAAACATCTGCATATGATTCATTGGTTGAAGATAATTTGCAGAAGTCTTGACTGGCCTTCATAAACACCTCATCTCCAGGACTTCAACTTAATCCCAAAGTGCTCTCCAGTGACACAACTATAGTCTTCATGAGCTTGGAGTGGCCAAAAAAAAAGAAAAAAGTTTCTAACCCTAACCCTTGTTCTATTAAGCTTATTTTATTATTAGCCCCCACCCTTTGGAACATCTTGCCCCCGGAGGTGAGACAGGCCCCCTCACTCCCGGCCTTTCGGAGGGATTTGAAGACCTGGCTCTGCCATCTGGCCTGGGGCGGGGAGGGAGGTTGTCAGAAATGGGGTTGGCTAGCCCCCTAGAGACCTGGTGTGGCTTCCATCGGCCTCTTGGATTTTTTTTCTCTTCCTTCCATTTGTGTAAATGTGTTTTTCTTTTAACAAATTTTAATAATGTATTTATTTGTTTTAATTTGATGTAAACCGCCCAGAGTCCCCCATTGCGGGGAGATGGGCAGGGATAAGCCTATGTATGTATGTATGTATAAATAAATAAATAAATATTAGTTAACTTAGTGTGGGAAAATCACTGCTACAAAAATCATCTTGCTGAAGTTCAAACTCAACTGGACAGAGGGGTTTATTGCTCAAATTAATCAGTGCAATTATTAAGTGAAAGTTTTATTCTTATTTGCAGACCATGTCCTACTATCTCACACACACATTTTTCTTTCATATTGCATATGTGCTTGTAATTAATTAAAGGTTTAAAAACATTGCAACACAAGTAGCAATGAAGAAAATAATCAGAATGAATTTTCCCAGTTCCCATCCAAGCTGTGATTTAGAGTTTAATCCCACACAGAGCAGGATGTTGTAAACAAGGAAGTGGTGCCCCTTCTGAAACAACATAATCATTATTTCTTCAAACAAGACAAGCCTTGCCCAAACTTTAGACCTGTTTTATCAGTGGATCTTCATTATTTATCCATAATAGGAAAAAAAACAACCTGGAAGATAGACATGAGGCTATGCAAGGGCACTGGGAGAAAAGATTTTCTTCCTAGCTGTCAGTTTTCTACTTACAGAGAATTATAGCATCCAGATCAAACTAACAGAAATTCAACTGTGGGATTTCCCTTGACACATTTAGGCCCTGAGGATTTTTGGTTCCCTTCTCCTGTTAAAAATCTACTTTCTTTTTTTGCAGCGACCAAGCTATATAAGTTACAAACACATGGACGAAGAAGTATCTTTGTATCATCTCTGACTTTTTTCTATGTTATTTCCTAGTTAAGCATGTTACGTAATGCCCATTTTAAAGAGGTTGCAACAGATAACTTAAGAAAGCACCCCCCCCCCCCCACACACACACACAGATACAAAGGTTTCCGTAATAGGAAGCCACCTGAAATCACCAAAGCGCTTTAGAAAAATAAGTCAAAAGCACTGGCGTGTTAAAAGGAAACACCTATGCCACATCCAGTATACGTTGGGTCGTGCAGATTACATGCATGGACACCATCCTCAAAAATGACTTTCAAGGTGTTTCTGAAACCATCTATCATATGAGTTAAGCTCATTCCAGAAAACAGTTATCAAACATAACTGCACTGAAAGTGGGCCTTTGACAGATTAGGTGCAAATCCAACACCAGAAATATGGCAAAAACATAGCTTTGAATGCAGTTCTGGTTTAGCTATTTCAAGCCTATTACATATTTCGTAGGGAATCCCTGCCCTATCATTACAGGCACGGAATGTCCAAAATTATGACCATAAGTGGGAGATCTTTCCATATCAACTTAATATAGAACAAAAGTTGGCTCTAAATAGTATGCATATATCAAGTGTAATGTGCCAGAAATGTATGAACAACGACAAAGAGTAGAACTAGCTTTCAAAAGCAGAGGTCAAATAATGAAGCTTACCCATTACCAGTGGGGTGGAAGACCCGGTATAAACTTTAGGGAAAAGGGAAAACTTTCAAAATTATTATAGAGATGTTCAACCTAATGTTAGCTTAGGTTTTAAATGGGCTGCAAGGGAGAACATGCAGACACTAAAAGTAGACATATTTGTTGCCTTCTATAAACTGCTACTTGGATCATAGATACTTAGCTGATGCAAGGATATTACTGTTGGAAAATACAAATTTGCACAAATCATGCTGCAGAATGAACAAACCAAGAGTTGCAACAAAGCCTATTGAATATGACATGAAATGACTGAACCAGAAGTAGTTCTGGATGATATGGCCTGAAGCTCCAAGGGATCACATATCTTTCAGGATGAGCAAGAGCAAGTAGCTTCAACTCTAGTGAGCAAGCTAAATCAATCCTCTCCAGAAAGATTTTGCTCCTGTCACAGCAAACATTTCAATGTGTATGGAAGATCACTGAGCACAGCAACAAATTCAGAAACGCCATGTACAAAAATTGCAGAACCTAATAGCAACATACATTTCTGGTCTCTCTGACCATAAGAAACACAGCATTGGGTTACGTTAACAATAGCACACTGATCAAAGCTAATGAGCGAGGAATACAAACTAGGGAGCAAGGGAATAGCACAATTCTCCCATCACATCATACATGAAAAAAAAAAAAAAACATTTGTGTAAATCAATTACTACATAGAACAGGGTTTCTCAACCTTGGCAACTTTAAGACATGTGGAGTTCAACTCCCAGAATTCCCTAGCCAGTTGGCTGGGGAATTCTGGGAGTTGAAGTCCACATGTCTTAAAGTTGCCAAGGTTGAGAAACCCTGACATAGAAGATAAAGAAAATCTGTGGACCAATGTTGATACAAATAGTATCAAGCTCCCAATACCTGAGGCGTCTCCTCTGATATTGCTCTTTGAGGACAGATTAAGACCTACACACCAATCATGGTCTTTCCACTCAATGTGGAGAACTCCTAGTCATATTAGCTGAGAATAATGGGATTTGCAGTCTCAGTATGTCAGAAGGGCTGCTGAATATGCACGTTCCATGACTGGGCAAACCAGTAATTTGAGCCAGTGAGAAATCTCAATAACGCAAACATCTGGCAAGCCTACAAATATATATGGCTTTCAGCATGACACTTCAGTGCCAAATCACCATGATGGGCATCACTTGTTATTGTTACTGCACAGTCTATTCGGTGAATGTTGCATCAGGGTTGAAGCAAATAGAAGTGAATAATTCATGAGAACCCTGATATACAATTAATAATCTGCCTCTAAATTCATCATTGTGCATAAAAATAAAGTTGATCTACCTGACCTACCCTGCATTCTGAATCCATGTTTCCAGAAAATTGGGGTGTTACAGCCCTTAAGGCTCTTCACATCATTTAGGTTGGATACCACAACTCCTCTGAGAGATAAAGTACTGAAAAGCTTGAACCCAACAAAAATTCAAGGAACATGGACTCAGAATGCTGGTTATTACACGCACATGTTGCCCAGCACCTTTCTAATCCTGGCTGATCTCAAAAAGCTAAACTGGATTGGACTAACTAGAACATGGATGGGAAACTGCCAGAAAATCCCAGAGTTTTAAGCTGGACTGGGAAACTGAAAGAACACCCCAGAAGAAATCAGTAGTAAACCACTCCCATGTTGCTGCCGAGAAAATTACAGCACCATATCCATGAAGTTTTGCCCTATGTAGGCAAAGTCATTTAATACCTGCACTGATTCAATGCTCACACAGCTGAAACTGCTTCTCCCAAATAGCTGAAACCAGGCCATGTAGTGACTTTTGAACGTGGGATATAACCTACTTCTGCCACTCTTTGAGCAACGGATCTGTTGCTATTTTGCACACACCTTCATAGTTGTTGCTAATCCAAGAGAGGAAAAAAAAAATTGCCTGGCCTCCTTTTGAAGTCATCTACTCCACCCTCCTTCTAATCTACTTGTTTGTGCTAGACAGCAATAAAAGTTATGTTTTTCTGAACTTAGTAATTACATAACAATACGGAAATGTGAGGAAATATCAGCATCTATACATATTTCTCAAAGGTGTGGCAATTCTCATTTATCTGCCTCCCTGGCTGCCTTCTACATTTCCTTTCTAGCGAGGAGAACATTTCCCTACTGAGGAAAAAGGCCCCATCAGATGCAACAGTTTGCCAAAAAAAGCGGGGGGGGGAGTGATCCACAATTCTAGCTGCCTGATAGCAGCTGTTATCTACAGTACTGGAGAAGACATTGCAAAAGCAATTTATTGGCAAAAGGGCTGAAGTAATCATAAAGCTATGGGGCCCTTGGGACAACCCAGGCTTAGATCAACTTTTGACACCTGCTCTAAAGCATTAAATATTTAAAGACAAACCACATTTCTTTAGAAGCCTTTCCCAGCTCAGGGCTCAATCTAGATTAAAGCATTCCCCCATCTGTCAACAATCTCTACACTCGGTTGGCCCAATCTTCCATTCCTGGACTACTGATTCACCTCTGTTCTTCAGTCCAGCAAAACAGCAAGAAAACAGAACAATCTTAAAATAAAAATATGTGGGTGTATTTCAGCTGTGGTTAATGTTCATATGACACGGCATGAATGAGCATTTCTGTTTAAACAATATTACTGATAGCAGAAAGTTAATATGTGAGTGGCTTCAAGCCAGCACACCTAATCATGACTCTCTGTGTGAGCCATCAGGGGTTAAGGACAGCACAAACCTGTTGTGAGAATATCCTCAATTCTATCCCCCAGCAGAATGACAAAATGAAATGACTGCTCCGGGTTCAACACTGAAGACTCCAAGACCCCTGTGGGCCAGTCTCCCACATAAAATGACAGCTACGTGCACTGCTTTTAAAAACGACCTAGAGAAAAAACTTTGCCTAACTTTAATGCCAATTGAAAGCCCTTTTTGGACTTTTTGCAGGAGACAGAAAAAAATGAAGTTATGGTATATGGATTTGATGATTAAATTAATAGGTTATACAAAATATATATGTTAAGATGCAGTTTCAGAGTAACAGGTTATTATATGATTTATTTATACCTGCTATATAAGAAGTCAGAAGTCATTCTTTATGTAATTTTTCCTTTTTTCCCTTTACTTTCCATCACTTTTGTATTCTTTATTTCTAACTCTTGCTCTCTGCTTCTCTTTGATAATTAATTCTTGTTTGCTTTTATCTTTATGCTTTTTATAACTTAAAGTTCTTATTTTAAAAAATGACCAATAAGAGCCATTCCACTGCAATAGCCCAGAAGAAAGCAAACTTTTAAAGAAATTAATTCAGTGTATTGTCGAAGGCTTTCACGGCCGGCATATGAAGGCTGGTGTGGGTCTTCCGGGCTGTGTGGCCGTGTTCTGGAAGTTTTGTTTCCTAACGTTTCACCAGCATCTGTGACCGGCATCTTCAGAGTGCAGGAGCACAGACAGGAGCAGTTCTCTCTGTGCCCAGGATGATGTGACCCTTTTGTGGGTATTTATAGAGATCTGAGGAGGGGGGATTGGGGATGTGGGGGGGGGGGTTACTGAGTGGCTGCTTGTTTTGGTGTCAGCATCTGTGTGTATCTTCCTGGGGATTAGGCAGGGTTTTTTCTTCTATTGAATTGTTAACGAGGGGCTGCTGGGGGTGATCAGCAAGTTCATTGTGTGAACTGTTCACATGTCCTGGTGGTTGAGCTGAGTTCGTTGACCTTTTGCAGGCTGTATTTTTCAGGATTGGTAGCCAGGTTTTGTTGATTTTTAGACTCTCCTCTTTTTTATTGAAACTGTGCTGGTGTTTGTGAATCTCAATGGCTTCCCGGTATAGCCTGGTATAGTGGCTGTTGGTGTTGTCCAGTATCTCTGTGTTTTCAAATAGGATTTTGTGTCCAGTGTGCTTGAGAGCATGTTCAGCTACTGCAGATTTTTCTGGTTGATGTAGTCTGCAGTGTCTTTCGTGTTCTTTTATCCTGGTATGGATGCTGCGTTTTGTGGTCCCGAACTGAATTAATTCAGTGTTTTTCAAACTTGGCAACTTTAAGATGGGTGGACTTCAACTCTCAGAATTCCCCAGCCAGCACACTGGGGAAGTTCACACTATTGATTAGGAAAGCAGTAACTAGATTCTGCCACTGGCATGGTGTCAATCATTAATTCAATAGCAATAACAGTGATTATCTGGAAGGCTGGTGATGCCAAAGTGTTTCTAAAGTGTTTCTACCTGAGAATATAGACATGGCAGATCATTTTTTTTTTTTTTTAGCAGCAACTTGTTTACCATTGCTTTCTTCTACATTTGGATATTTTTTTACTTCCTGGTTTACAACTCTAAGAATTGCAGATAGCCTCCTATCCAAGTAATAACCAGATCTGACTCTACTTAGCTTTCTGAGACCAGGCAAGGTCAATGGTAGGTACTGGCATCCTGCTGAACCACCAGTTGCTAATTTGGAAAGGAGCAATGAATAGAGTAAAACCATGTTGAAAGATCTCCCATTGGCTTCTACGAAGAAGTAATGATGTTAGTTTCTGTCTCTCCTGGTGTCAGTGAGCCATAGATGTAGGAACTATCTTTTCCTGTATGCCATTCCTGTCATACATTGAATGAAGCAGGGGGAGGGGTGGGATAGGATGAACTCTGGGTAGCCAAGGGGCACAGTTAACATGTTGTCTGGGGCTGAGAACCACAAGGGGGAGCACACTGGGTAAGAACAGCTCTAGCAACACCGCACTGATTCTCTGCTCACTGCAATGGTGGCCAATAGGTTTCAGAGTCCAATCCCAAGTGCTGGTTTGATCTATAAAGCCCTTTATAGCTTGTCTCCAGATTGCCTTAGGGGATGTTTCTGGTCCTGTCCCAAAGAGATCAAAGCAACATGGACCCAAAGGTTAACCTTCTCTGTAATGGCTCCATCACTGTAAGATGTCTTATCCTTGGAGGTAGGCTAGGCTCTTCTTTGCTTTCCAGACATGTATCAACGAAGCTTTAATGCCGTTGTGGTGGGATTTGGGTTGCTTCTCTATAGGACTGATATCTGGGGTTTTCTGATCCATCTAACCATCCACCCACCCATCCTGTCTTAGTCTAGAGTCCCAGGAGCCAGTAAATATATATAAGTGTATGTAAATAAAGAAATAAATAAAATGGCAAAAGCTAGACATTCAAGTTATAGCCATCATCACAAAGAATAATTTGAGAACTGGAAGAAGCAGCCACCAGGTGGAAAAAGTGGTTTGTTTTTCATCATTACCATTATCTCCCCCAGCTGGGCAGAGACCTCATTGCTTCCCAAGCTTAGGAATGCAAGAGGAGTTCCAGTGGGTCAGTCAAGCCAACCACCTCTCTAATCCACCTGTGTGTGTCATACAGTGGTTCAGAGCATCCACAAAGCTCACAGAAATGGCACAATGGCAGTCCTCTTTCACAGTTCACTCCCTAGCAGCTAGTAGTTCTGCTCTTCCTTTCATGATTTTGGATGAAATAAACAGCCTGAAGGCCTGAAGTTGAGGGCCTCAACCTCCATGCATACATCCAGTCCTCTTCAGTGAGCAACTGAGCCACCAGATTCATGTTGTAACAATGTATTTCGCAAAGGTGCTTCCTGTTACTGGTCCTAATCCTCCCTGTATTTAGTTGTAAAGTTATAATATTGTGAAATATGAAGAAAAGCATCCATAGAGAGTTGGATTTATGCATCTCAATTGAGTCTCCCTCCACCTGCCTTCTCTCTACCTGCCTTCTCTCTAAAAGCTTAGGACGCCATACCCTTCTTCAGTGGGAAGCTGCTCTTGATCATTTCGGCTTTGCATCTTCTCTAGCTTTATAATAGTCCAGGAGGCTTTTCAAATCCCCCAGGAAGGTACAGGGAGCAGTTTTACTGTGCACGAAGGTACAGCAGCAAGGACAGTGAAACACCAATGCAAAAACTTTGGAAGAACTTTTCAAGAAATTCTAAAGCATCCTGAGAGAGAGAGAAAGAAAAGCCTATTTCATTTGGAATTTCTTGGGGACACAATATTAGTACAAATATGGGATAGTTTGGCTGAGACACAGCATCATAGAGGGACCACAAGGAACACCTAGTTCAACCCACCCTGAAAATTATTTCAAATAAAAACCTTACTGCAGCTCAAAAAGCAACTACGTCTTTAATTAAAAATATACTGCAGTGCATTACTATGGAAACTTTCTCCTCTGGCTGAGAAAGCTTGGGTGGTACTATTTCTGTAATAGGGACATCTAAAAATTAACCCATCAATGTACTGTAAGTGGATGGCACTTCTGTATTGTATCAGACAGGTGTCAATCTTCTTGTTTATCTCAAATGACTAAACCCTCAAACTGTCAGTCCTCAAAGGAAAAAAAGGTAAAAAGTGAAGATGATCAAACATCTGGACGCTGACAAGGGCAGCCAGAGCTGTCACCATCTGCCAGATGGTGGATGTGAGATCATGACTGAAACTACATATACGAAGAGGCAGGGCTTCAATTGGAAAACCACACCCACTTTCTGGCAGATGTTGACACCCCCCATGGATGGCCCCAGGTACTAACCCAAAGGTCTCCAAAGGGAGACCTGCAGCCCAACAACTTACTTTATGCTGTCACTCTTCAATTCTTACATTGCAATTCTTACATCTATCTCATAACAGCTTTGTAAATCAATACAAATTTGATTGAAACAGTTTTCATCCCATAAATGCAGTACAAAGGCATAATGGGGTTTTCCAGCATGGCCCCAACTCTGCAATATTCTGACCACTGATGTCCTCTGAACATCCTACACTTAATTAAACAGAAGCTTTGGGAGAAAAAAATCTGCAATGCAATTTTAGCTGCCTTAGCCTAATATCTTCCTTGGCTCATAAATTTACTCAGAATAGCAATAAACGTGTTGACCTTTTCCCTTTTGGTCTTATGGCACTTTATTAACCCAACTATTGCCCATCACAAAGATATAATAATGGCTTTAGCTGCTGCACTGTTCTCTATCCTTAGGACAAGCAAGGAAAACAGGATCCTCCATACCTCGATTTATTTTTAGATTTTTAATGACTGCCATATTTCAAATGGTACCGATACTAATCCTGAATCAACAACATAGAACAGACCCTCTTCATCAGATATGGGCATAATTCTATTGGGCTCCTACATTCAACAAGTTGGGAGAGTAATAAGACTCCTAATTTCAAGGCACAAAAAGGTGCGGGAAAGAACTAAAATTACTTAACTTTTTAAAGAAATTCCCCCAAGTATTTTTTCCCCTCTGAAAAGCCCCTACACTCCCAGCTATTGCCCAGACAGCGAAAGAAACATAGTTAGCAATCCCAGTCTTACTCAGACCTAGCGGCCCGCTTAGCAAGACATATTAAAGTCAACTGGTAAGTTTGAAATGAGAATGTGACCTGGCTGCGTCCAACCCTGCAGGGAACAAAATGGAGAGAAAATGCAGATCCATACAGCAAAGAATATGCAAACTGGCTGGCTTGTATGCAAAACTGTCAACTGTGTCACCATGCTGCAGAGCTCAAATCATCATTGTACCCTCAAGTTTCCAGCTTAACCTGCTCTATCTAAAGCACAGGTCAATAGTGCCTGCTCACCAGATAGGAACACATGTTACATTTCCCCAAGCCAAGCATATACATACATATATATTCTTGCCAGAGATCATTCTTATATCTGGGTTCCCATGGAAAAACACATTCCAAAGCATTTTTCCCAGACTCTTGGCCAAATAGTAGCTGGCATGAGATTTCTTGACTGGTAGATATTATTCCAAAGAGAACAACTGATTTATAATGTAAGGTTATCAACTTCTCAGTGTTTTTTAGACTGGGATCTGTGATTTGTACCCTGTTTCCTTCACAGTCCCTCTTTCATGCTGCCATAATTTATGCAATTCTTAAACAACATTATTGATCAGGAAAGCACTGACTAGATGCTTCTACTGAAAAGATGTGGATCTTTAATGTCCTAGCAGTAACTCCGCTTATCTGAATGACTGGTGATACTGAAAGAGTTCTGAAGAAAGTGAAGCTGAGAACAATTAAAAAGATACAGCAGAGTCTCCTTTGATTTGAGATGCTTTTGTGATGACTACAGGGAAATGTTCACACAATATTCTGGGCAGAAATACAGAACTGGTTTGCTGTTTTCCTCATTCAGGATGCTTTTTCAACTTCACAGTCTAACCTACAGCCCTGAGACTTCTTGGTGTTCTCCTATCTAAACCTGCTCCATTCCTGCTTAGCTTTTCAAGATCAGCTAAGATTGGTGAAATGGAACCAACCCCATCTCACCAGGTCTGAGAATTATTCCACTCTGCAACATTTAAGTTCTCAGAAAGCATAATAAAAGATATCCCTAAGCTTTATTATATACAACAAGCAACAGTTGAGTTCCATCCTACTCGACTCTTTAAAAAAAAAAAAAAGTGTAATTTTTCTATCGGCCTGGATTGCAGATGTGGGAAAAGAGAAAAAGGCACATAAAACCTGAGTGGATGCAGGCTACCTATTCTAGTCCTCATTAATCTCCCTGAAAAGAATTCAAAACTTATTTTTATTGTGGATTGCAATCAAACTGATAAGAATTAGTCCCAGGCTTACAAGAATGTGCATCATGTACTACAGCGCAGATAAAATATTTCCATAGGATGTTTATCCCCAAGACCAAGGTCAGGAAGATCATTATCCTGATCTAGCCAGGTTAACAAAGCATGGAAAGTAAATGTATAACTTGATTAGAAATAATATCGGACAATAAAAAAAATGAGTTATGTTGTTAACTTAGAGTAAGAGCTTAGTGTAAGCTGATACTTATATCTGTTGTGAGGAAAGTCAGAAAAAGTACAAAAGATTGACTTTCTTTTTGCACTTTCAACTTTTTTTCTTTTTTCATTCTTTTCCTTTCTCATTCTTTAATATTAGTTTTTGTTAGCTTTTATTGTTCTTAAAATCTAATAGTTATTTTAAAAAAGTGAATGCATAAGTCTTGCCCATGTAAAGCAGTATTTTTGTTGCTTTTATGCTGTTAAAATGAAAGGTTAGCAAGCAAGGAGTAATCTTCCCATTTTTCACCATCTGCTAGTTTCAAATTTTGACCCCGACTACAAGACTTTTTAATGGTGCTTTTGGGCAAGACAATTAGATGAACAACTCTTTTTGCACTTGTGCACAAGCGCATTCACTGCATGAAGTTGACTTCTGCTTCAGAAGAGTGTCCACAGCAGAAGACAAACTCATGCACACAATCCATTCTCGTTCCACAACTGAGCTGACAAATAAGTAAATTGGCAGTATGAATTCAAGCCATCAGCTGCCTCTGAGGAACTCTTCAGCCATCGCCAGAATCTCTGTTCTTGTTCAGCATACACTTTCACAGTAGAAAAGAAACCTTAAGCTCTTTTTTCATCATGTGTCTCATCACTTCCCTTCCAAGATCAACTGTCTCTAAAATCTCAGTGGTTTCTGGTCAAACATCCATTGTTAGTTTCAGCCTCTATACCAGTGTTTCTCAACCTTGGCAACTTTAAGATGAGTGGAGTTGAACTACCAGAATTCCCCAGCCAGCCATGCTGGCTGGAGAATTCTGGGAGTTGAAGTCCACTCATCTTAAAGTTGCCAAGGTTGAGAAACACCACTCTATACAATTGCAACAGTAGTTTACTTCATGTAAGTATATTTCTGTATGAAACTGCTTATTAAATGCTCTAAGTATTTATGGGAAGCAAATTTTAACCATTTTTGCAAAATTAATAGGTCAATGAATAGCAGAGATGCCAGTTAGGCATGTGCAATAACCCTATTGTTTTGGCCTAACACCATTTTTGGAAAACTGCAATGTAACAGGAAAACTGTACTGTAGGCAAAAAAGCAAGTTTGTCTGCAGCAAAAGGATGAACCTGAATGAACTGCAGTGGCAAAGGCAATCTTCATTTGAAAATCTGAGTGGTGATCAAAAAAATAACTGCAAATTTCTAATGCAGGACAACTGCGTGTGGTGCCTAAATGCCTAACTTATTTGTTCGCAACTTACATTAGTCAATGTATTTATCCTAAAATCGTCTGTCAATGTTTAAGTGTTGTGCAAGCTTGGGCATGCAGATGGATACTGCTCAACATATTCAGTGAAGACTTTTACTATCTGTTCCTATTTTCAGGACAAAAGCAATACTGTAAGCAAATACTAAACCACAGTAATATTATACAGAAAGGCACAGTAAAGGCTTCGTGTCATGCATACAGTTTATACCACATTCAGCTGTTCCAGTCAACGGTTATTTTCAAGAATGACTCCCAGGATACTAGGTAGATCTAGTATCTATTCTTCTGTATCAGTTGGTACAGAAGAATAATACATACAACTAACATCATTAGCTAGATAAGAAGCCAACAGTAACTTATCTCTGAACTGTAGTACTTCAGACGTGAAGCTCCAATGACAGAATTCTGCTCCAAGATTATTTGATTTGAAAAACCGAAAATGAAAATAATGAGGGACTTATGAAAAAGCTTGTAGTGTACTGGAATAGTAATTTTTCAAAAGCCATTCCATTTTTTTTGGTCTTTTTCTTTGTAAATAGTTGTGATTCAGTTCAAAGACTCTTAGGTGCTAGGCAACATTTGCATCATATGATAAAGAATAACTTTAAACAACTTGAAGTACAGCTTATTTCTGAAAAAAAACTTTAACTTCTCTTGCAAACTAGCTTCATTCTGTTAGCATTTTTACAACCAGCATTTAAGGAAATTAACTCATTTTTACCTGACTGATGCTGTTTCTTTTCTAGGATGGTTTAGGGAAGCTATACCTCAGGAAATTTCTGTGAAAATGCTAAGTCCAGCAGAGGCCTCTGCAGGTAGATCAAAAAAGTCAACATGGCATCTGCAGTTGCAATCTTGACTTCTTTTTCTCCACCTGCCCCTGGTGGACATCCACGCTTCTGTAATTTGTCTTCTTTCAGATATGTTGGGGCCGCATTTCCCAATTGCATAACATTGTTTGCAACATGTTAGTTGGGTTTTTGCTTCCGGGCAGGATCTGGAGTAAAACTGCTTTTGCACACACAGGCCTTGCAATGAACACTGGAAGAACCTGCTTAGGTATGGACTGTACTCATTGTATGGGAACATAACACACCTTGCATCAAAAACCAAAGACATTGTGAGTTCCCCTTCACTGAAGCTCTCCCCATCTGTTGAGGATGCTTTAACGTGGATTCCTTTCCTGAACTGGAGACTAGATGACTAAAAGATCCCACTTGAGGATTCCATGTAGATTTATGCAATTTTTGGAGGACCACAAGTTGAATATTCCCTAAAGCAGAAATGAGCCTAGGAGGGCTAGGAAAGGCCTCAACTTCAGATCTTGGAGATCTGCTTGTTAGGGTAAAGCAAAGAGAGAAGATCAAGAGTTTCTGACTCTCAGTTGCTTAAGAGATCCTCAACTACATATTAGGTTGTAATAAGGGTACGCCAACTATTTCAGATGTTTTGAAAAGCGTGGACCCCAAGACGGGCTAAGAGAAGAGGGAGATGGGCTAAGGGGGAGCATTTTGGCTCTCAGGAATTCAGAAGAGAAATAAAAGTCTCCCTCCCCCACCTCTTTAACAAAGAGGCCATTCCACCCTCATACAATAGTAGTATGGCTGTGAGTGGTTTTAAAGAAGTCATTTGGTACTTGCATGAACAAGCACCTCTCTCTGCTACTCATTAAAGCAGCTGTATCCTTTCAGGTTTCCACACAAGCCTGAAAAAAATGTGTCTACTTTAATGAGTTGACTAATGCAACTTTTAAAGTAGCTGCATTTTCAGGCTCACACAGAATCCTGGACAAAGGTCATGACTGCTTTGGAGTAGCAGACAAAAGCTGTGCTCACACAAGTTCTGAAGTACTTTTTCTAAAGTATTTTCAAAGTATGCACAACCATAATTAATAATCTCATTCTCAACCATGATAATGCCACCATACTTCAATATTGTTCCAGTTTTATGCATGCACTGGAACATGCTTAAAAGATGACAATTATCAAGGAGATGGCAGTAAAAGAACCAGACATGGAAACAGATGCACTTATAGTTTGTTCTCATTTAGGGGTGGGTGGGTGGGTACGTTGATCTCTATTTTCCCCATGAACAAAGAATCCCACTTAAGGCCTCAGCTCCTTTCTATCACATACCCTCCAACATAATCTTCCCCAAGGGGCTGCATTTCAAATTCCAGAATTCCTAGCTCACCATGGTAATTTTTTCAGCCACCCCAACTGGAAATTATAGGAAGTCCAAAACATCTGGAGAACACTGCTTTGGGCAAGACTGCACTTAAGTTATTCATTAATACAGACCTTCTGCTGCTCAGCAGACCTGCACTGAACCTTGAATCAAGTTCCTTCTATCTAGTATATCTTATATTAGTTCATATTTGGGTCCAGGATAAAGTACCCACTGATTTTAATGTAAGTTTTAACTGCAAGCTTACATAGGAGTACAGCGAGTATGTTTCCACTGGAAGAGATTTTATGCCACACCTTTGATAATGCCAAAAATAATCATTTTCCAACTATAATCACTGTAACAGATCTTCCTGACACTGTGCTTCTCAAGAACTTTCAAAGAAATTCTACATTTAGGTCAAATTATTTATTGTCCCTGTTGAATATCAAATAAGAGTTAGAACAGGAAATGGAATGTTGGACTCAACATCCATTTGTGCAAGCCTAAACTAGGACAAACCTGAGATATCAGCTTTCATTAACCTATACCAATATAGTAAATACATCATTTAACCTGTGATGCATCTCAAGCCCATTTCAGCGAGTTCTGTGGGAGACCTGATTGCATTCCTAAGATGTTCCCTCCAACCTTTGAACACCCTCTTTATACAAGTGGTTTACAATACCCTGTATCCAGCTCTGTAAGACAATGCCACGTTCTAACAAACACTGGATACCTTATATGCATGACACTAAAAATAAAAACATTGCTGATGTTTACCTAAATCAGCCACGCTATGCTCAGGGCAACTGAATTAGATAAAAACCCAATTCATGTATATGTACTTCACACAATATTAGGCTATCAGACTAAATTTCCTTATAATGTGGAGTTCTCAGCATGATCAAAGCACTCCATCCTGCACCTGTCAACAGGCTTTTTTTCTTCTTCTTGTAAAGTATCTGTACATTTTCTGCAGGTTCAGCTCTCTAAAATTAGCCATTCTTGAAGCTGCTAAGATACAAAATGGGCCAAAGTTAACTCCAGTTGAAAGTTAGCACTTCCAATTTAGCGAAGTAAATTAAAGCTGTTACGAAGGAAAGTTTGCCAGCAAAGAGAAGAAGTGAAGTTTCAAAAGAACACAAAACACAATTCAACGGTTTTGTCTCTATAGCTCAGCTTCAGAAGTTCCTGACGGTTTTATGCTTGTATAGTATTCTGCATATGAATTAATTCACTTCCTCTCTGTGCATCTGCTTCCTCTAAGCAATCATGTTTGCAGTTTAAAAAAAAAAAACCCTTGCAAGTAGAGATGACATTCATGAGCAAATCTATGCCTAGCAGTTCTGATTCTTCCATAGATAACCAAGTGTGGCTTTAATACATGAGGGTTTTAGCTGAGTCTTTCCTTTCCTGTGGCTCTCTTCTGGGTCTGTGTGTTGTACGTGTGTGTACACAGCTACAATTCAGATCCTCTCCCATCAAGAACAACCAAGGGATGTGCTGGATAGGGTGAAAGGACATCAAAGATGCAAGCTTTAAAAAAGCAAAATAAAATAGAGTATGAACCTAGAACCATTTTCTCTGCTTCCGTGATTGAAACCAGTAGTTAAAAATACTCCTATATCACTTCTTTAACGCAAACAGGCATAACCTGGAACAAAACCATTGTAACTGTTAATAAAAAAATTCTCCTGAAGGAGAATTTATAACTTTTGCTTTTTAAAGGACAAGTGGACTCTTGTCATTTTGACTTTTGCTAATATAGGCATATTTTACTTGGGTGGGGAACCAGAGGTAGGGATAAAAAAAAATAAGGGTTATTTGTTTAAAGGCGAAAGAGATAAAGAATCATTTTCTTAAGAGAGACTAAGCTGTACCAATGGAGGTCATTCTAAAATGGAAAATTCAATTTCATGCAATGATCAACTAGAGCCACCTTTCAGGTGAACTTGACCCTTGGTGAGTTCATGGCTACAATATGGAAATAGTTTTTTTCCTTCCTCCAGGACAGCATTCCCATAATTCCCCAGCCAGCATTATGGGAGTTGAAGTCCTGACATCTTAAAAGTTACCAAGGTAGAGAAACACTGCTCCTGGAAGTTTATTTTAACTACTCAGTCTAGCCTACTAACAGCTCTAGCATTTTTGAGTAGTCTTCCATCCAAATGCAAGCTAGATCTGTTTCCGCTCAGCTTTCTGAAATGTTAGAAAGTGCAAGAACACATTTAGTCATACAAATCACCATCACCAGACATAATGCTGAACTCCTGCCACAGAAAAAAAAACCTAGATTAGTGGTAGATTACAGCAACTCATGGAGGACAACCCCATTAACAATGAAGCACCATGATCAAACTGTGATTTGAAGTTCAGGGACAATTTAAGTGAGAACACCTGTCAAAGGCAAGGCAATTGCTGAAGTAGTGTTGACCCAGCAAGAGTTTTGGTGTTTACTGATGACATGAGGTTGAAAGTTCTGCGTCCATGCTATTTCAAACCAGAGTTACAAAATAGTTTGACATTTCAAGGGACAATCATTTTCTGGCGCAGATGCCCTGCAAACAGTAACCAATGGAATGTAAAAATCTGCCATAATGGGAATATCAGACAAACAATCCACAATGTATAGACCCAAAGACAAAGGAAAATACAGGCACAGCATTTACTACAGGATGTGAAACAACTGGATTAAGGGACGCTCCTATGCTGTGCTGCGTTCCTGCTGTTAGGGCTGGGTTCCATATGCTGAACACATGCAGCAATTAAACCCTTCATACTTGAAGTCCATATATACACACCCGCAACTCATCACATTGAAGCTCCAAATTAAGTTCAAATGTATTTGATTAAGTGGGGGGAGGGGAATACAGTTCTATTTAAGATTTATGTTTGGAACACAACCCAGAACCACCAACTACAGTTTCCATGCGTGCTTTAAAAAAACCCTCTAATATAGTAATTCAGAGGTTGAAATGCAGAAAAACAGAAGACATTCAGGAGTAAGGAAATAACTAAATGGATGGTCAAAAGGAAAATGGTGTTTATGACCCACATGGTGGGAGAAAGGGAATAGAAGAGTCTGCTCACAGGTGGTCTTTGCCAAAGGCTAGCCTATTACGGACAAAAGGGGGGGAATAACTGTGCCTGGGAAGCAGCCTCTCTCCCCACCCCACCCAAGAGCCTCAAAGGGTCTGCTCCTAGCTACTTGATCTCGCCTATGGTTCTAAGAGGTTCTTTGAGTGCGCAAAAGTGGCGAGGCGCAGTTACAGTATAAAGTTTTTAAAAGGTGGAGGAAGGGGGCAACTCCGGGGGGGGTGTATCTGAGCGCCGGATGGCACCCGAGAAGCTTTTTAAACTGCCAAGGCAGTAGGAGCCACCCAAGGCAAGGAGAAAATGGAACGTAGCCCTGGAGGGCTGAGCAAAAGAGCTCCGGCCGCCGAGGTTGGGGAAAGCCACCGCTTTTCAGACGTTCCCCAAAGCGTGGCTCGGAAACTCCCCACGTTCGGCGCGGCGCCTGCCGGCGAGCAGCCTGAGCCTTCGCCAGGACCTCTCGCCTTTGTCCTGACCTCTTCGGCCACGGCATCTCTCGGGGCACGCGCGAGAGGCGCCCCGATCTCCTGCCCGCCGCGCCCAACGCCGGTGCCAGAGTCACGCCGCCGACAAAGCGCCGAGGGGGGAGATGCCTCCCGAGAGCGCCGGGGGAACGGCTGCCCTCGCCGGAGCGCTCGCACGCCCCCCTCGCCGCGGGTGCGCCTCTGCCATTCATCGGGGCGGCAGGAAAGGCAGCGAGCACCGATCCTCCCCCACCGCCGCCAAGGCTGGCCGTTTCCACATCTGGAGAGCTTCAAGTCCCCTCCGTTCCATTCCCTCCCAGCACCCGCACGTCGCCCTCCCCGTTCCACCCGAGAGCGCGTCTTTGTGCGCAAAGTAATGGAGAAAGACCCCCTGCCTCCTCCCCCCAAGCCCCCACCTTAATTCGCAGCGGCTCAGCCTTACCGGGAAGAAGAAAGGAAGGAGGGGAAAAACTTCCTCCGAAGCGGGCAAGGCCGAGAGGGGCTGTCTTCGCTCCTCCCCTGGTTCAGCAAGAGCCGAGGGGCGCTTCTCCTCGGCCCGGCCGGTGACTCGCTTGCCGGGTGCGCTGGCTTCTCCCCGCTGCCAGAGCGCACGCCCCACCGCCGCCGCGCCAGCCTTCCTACTGCCCGGCCGAGAGGCTCGCCTTGTAAGGGCTGCGGGGCGGAGCCGCGCGCCCGCCTGCTGAGTCACGGGACAGGGCTCCGCCTCTTTCTCCCCCCCCCAAGCGAGCAGCCCCCCGCTCATCCTCGCTGCGCCTCGCTTGGCAGCTCGGGAGCTTTTGTGTCTCGGCCGGTGGGGTTCCTTTGTTTCCCCAGGCGCTGGGAAGAAGCGGGGCTCCTCCGGAGGAGGGGAGCCAGCGACGGGGCTTAATTAACCAGGGCTGGCCAGCTGTGTCTGGTGCGGCCGCCGGCCCGGGGGGACGCCTGGGGAGCCCCCGAGCAGGCTCAGACGGAGGCGCCCTTTCGACGCGCCTCGGCAGGTTCGGCCGCTCGAGAGCCTGGCGAGGCAACTCGGAGCGCTGGAAGGAGGTCCCCATTGAATTCAATGGAGCTTCGCCTACGTGAAGCGCGGGGGGGGGGGCGCTCTGCCCGAACAAAGCCTGGCTTGAATCAGTGGGACAGACTCGGAAAGCGTCCCAGTGCCAGCAGCGGTGATTTACACCATCGCCGGCCGCTGCTGGAGGTAGCCCTACTCCCGAGTAAGCATGCCTGGCCGCGTTTCTCCCGTGCGTGTTCATTGGGAAGCCACGTCTCCTTAAATTCTAATGGGGAATTTAAATTATTGGGGCAGTCAAGAAGCCAACTTTACCCCCACGTGCTTGAATCCTATTCAACTCAGCTGGATTCATGCATTGTCTGCAGCTGGAAAGTGTTTTTTTAATTCAACATGGCGGCTTGATGCAAATTTGGCTTGCTCCAACAAGCCATGGTTAATTCTGGCTTAGCATCCTGTGTGAGCCTAGCCACTAAAGTTGGTTTTTCCCCACAGCATGAATGCCTTTTGGAGAGGAACCCAAATGGTTCCATCAGTTATCCCATCATTAAGGGATGATTTTGACTCTGCATGATCTCATTATTACTTCATTTTTTAAAAAAAGCAAAATGTAACATAGTCATCCTTAAAATCTAATCTAGCTTTTCATCAGCTGATGGAGGTAAGAGAAGGAAAATGGTAACCAGTTTGACATCTTTCCTGGGATCACAATGTGTAACTACAAGTTTCATTTTTTGTTAAATTTACAGTCATTGACCAAAAGAATAGTAACACTATAGATCAGTGTTTCTCAACCCTGGCAGCTTTCAGATGTGTGGACTTCAACTCCCAGAATTCCTCAGCCAGCCCCAGCTGGCTGGGGAATTCTGGGAGTTGAAGTCCACACATTTTAAAGTTGCCAAGGTGAGAAACACTGGCTTAGATACTAAGCCTGCCTTCCTAGCAAAGCCTCATGGTTGCCCATCTAAATACAAACCAGACTACCCCTACTTAGCTTTCATTTTTTTCCTATTTTGCTACTTAGTACTATAAGAACATTCCTTGCCTTTATTCTTTTCTTTAAGGAATCCTACTTTATAACTGATGTTTGGTCTTAGGCAATGAGAGAAGTATTGACTTGTCTAAAGAGCAACGTTGCCCTGCAAATGGTAAGATATACTGGAAATGGGCCCTTTGCACTAGCAGCTGCTTGTTGGCAAGAAAATTATAGACTGGCTTCTTAATTATGATTTATTGATTAATTATGATTGGTTGGTTGACCTATGGAGTAAGGACATTTTCGGTACTGGCACCCATCCTTAGCAGTCCAGTTTGGAGGGAGGCATTGCCAGGGGAGGTCATTATGGACATCATATCATAGCATGCGTATGTACCTTCAAGTCAGTTTTTTGACTCCTGGCAACTGCCTGGACAAGTCCCTGCAGTTTTCTTGGCAAGGTTTTTTGGAAGTGGTTTGCCATTGCCTCCTTGCTAGGGCTGAGAGGGAGGGACTGGCCCAAGGTCACCCAGCTGCCTTTGTGTCTGAGGCAGGACTAGAATTCACAGCCTCCCGGTTTCTAGCTTGGTGCCGTAACTGTTACACCAACCCGGCTCTCACGTCATAGCATAAATAGTGTAAATTATGCGATTGGTGCAATGATGTCACGATGCACGTGATGTTGCGGCTTGCACGGGATCCCTATGGATTGAGCTCTACTAAGCCACTTTCTTACTTCCATTTCAGAGACGGTCAAATACAGATTTCCTCCATCTCTTCCTAATTCCTCGTTTCTGCTATTTTTCTAGTTTATACTTGATTTTTGTTGTGTCTTGTGATGGATTCCTTTCATGTGTACATTGTAAATAAAGCAAACAGAAAGGTGAATTTGGAGATCCCGTCAGACCAGTTATTAGTACAATTGTAGTAGATGTTGACTTTTGAGAAGAAGAAAATGCTATTGTGCAATTAGCAAGTAAAAAATCTTACTATATTTGTTTACTTTCTTCAAAAATTACATCCCACCCGCATCCATGCGACTTTAAACCATTCACAGTCCATAGCATTGAGATAAAAACCACAAGTTAAGCTCTTAAGCTTCCAATACAACTCAAGAGGCTCTAATTAGACCAGTGAAAAATTAGGAAAAGAATTTTTTTGAAAAAATTACACTAAGCTTCTAAATTTTTTTACATTATTATGATTATTTAAAAAGAAAAAAAATACTGATACAAATACCAATTTAAAAGAATATAGAAAATACAGTAAAAAAATATACAAATCAAAATTCAGGTGGATAACCAACAAATCTTGAATAACCAGCAGATCTTAAAATACCTTATGGCTAATGTATTCTACTTTGCTAATAGAATACTATAAGACATTTCATACCCAATTTCTAGTCAAGACACGTCTCTATTAAGCTGTGAAAATATTTGATTAGCACAGATGAAATCAATGAGAGGGAAAAGAAAACTTATAAATAGAAAAAAATTACCTGTTGTAACAAACAAAGAGTTAAGCCCCAAATGTTAGGCAGAAGGCAAGAGTCTTTACCACCTTCCAAAAAATCAAAAGGTGAGGGTTGTCCAGACCTCTGTGATGGGGCAACCACTGAAGATGCCTGTCTCTGGTCTCCTCACTGCACTCCCTTTCGCGGAGAGTGGAGTCCAAAACATCTCCCAGATTGAATTCATAAGTGGTTTAGGTATGAGTTGAAGGTTGTGGAAAGCACCATTTTGATGTCCCTAATTTTTTAAGGCTATTACTTAATTTTCTTCTTTATATTTTCAAAATATAAAGGAATTTCGACCACATTGCAGTGAGCCAAAAAAGCTCTGTGCTCAATCAATGAGCTCTACTTAATCATCTTTAATTTAATCATGCAAAACCCCTTAATCATTTATGGAATACATTTCAGTTATTCTGTACTAGGTTTTTGAAACATATGAGGCAGGGTCCTGCCTTCAACAATGCAGATACAACAAAGTACATATTTATATAAATATAAATAAACAGAAATTACGATGAGGGCAAAGGTTCATTTATTGTAAACTATTCAGATATTCCCTGGCTGGAGAATAGGAAGGGAAGATCTGAGATGGCTCAGATACAAGTAAGAAACCTGCATTAAAATATGGTATGAAATTGGAATATTATTTTTACAAACCATTTATCTTTTAGATGAAAGATGACTGAGCTAACGTGATATGAGTAAATAAATCTCACAATATCTATATATATGTGGATTTTTCATTTTCTTAGCTGCTAGAGGAAACAGTCAGGCTTCTGTGGGACTATAGATGTATGTTTCTGATGGCCCTTCAAAGCTTAGCATCCCATCAAATGTTCTCACCAGAATTCTTTCTCACCTTCCTTGGTGTAAATAACTGACAATCTAGATGAAAGAGTTCACTGTACCTTCAATTTAAAAGCATCTGCTGCTATAGTCTCATTATAAAACCTGATCTAATTTTTCATGCCTCATGCAATTACCTACGATTACAATTGAAAACATGGGCTCCCTAGTGGGCATGAGTAAGATAAAGTAGCTATACATATAGTAAACAGAAATGCTCAGGAGTATGGCAAAATCACATGCATTGCCCACTGATATGATTCATCACTGCAGCTATAATTACCTAACTTTTTTTCATTGTAGCAGAAATCTACTGCAAGTTCTGGACATCACGAATAATTCTCCATGCCAAGAAACAAGCATTCCAAAAATAGATCGATATGTGGATGTAAGCCAAGGGGAGTCCATTAAGAATGTTTCCCTCATTCATGATCCAAGGGTGAGACAATCAAACAGTCAATCAATCAAGCTTTCCGAGGGAAACAAAGTGTTGCTGGACACAGTAAAAATTACAATACATGTTTCATTTACATAGATGGAATACTTTGCAGATGGTTGAAAGAGATTCCCTCTCTTTAACATCATCCTAGTTCAAGCATATGGAATTTATGGATAATGTTGGGTGTCAGGAAGTGGTTCTACTATATTAGTTTAAGAAGAATGTTTACTGGACCCATTTATTACTCGGTCATTAAAAAGGACAAGCAATGTCATTTTATGGTGCTATATATCACTCTGTAAGTCAGACAAAATTTCAAGGTAGTTTTGCATCCATGAAGAAGCAGCATCCACTGTAAATAAAAAGCTTTTACCTATTTAACTAAGATTTTATTTATTGGCTTTATGTCCTGCTTTTTCATCCCAAAGGTGGCACTCCAAACTGTTAGCCACAACAAAGAAAGATAAATCAGAAGCACAATTTAAAATGTAATTTAATCAGGAGACAGCCAATACGTCTCATCAGTAAAATAATTCAGAAAGCTAAGTTGAAGAGACTGATGATTCAGTCATCTATACCAAATGCTACCACTGTTTTATGAGGCATGGCTTAATTTTCTGTATGCACCTACATTTTTGTTTTTAATAAAAACAATACAGGGAGATTTCCTTTTTCCTGGTATAGCAAGAAAACTGCCATAATGAATGCTTTATGAGGATTTAATTACATGATACACTGATGTTATTAAAATGACAAATGTTTACCGAAATGTAAACATGTATATCGATAACATTTCGGGTCAATATCATAATCACTTGTAAATCATTGAAATGAGTTTTGGTCTGGTGAAATGTTTGTATGCTGTTCTGCAGGGTGCTCAGGGCAGCATTTAGACTTCCCCATGAAGTGGTTTGGGCTGGAAGACAATGTCTTACTCAAGGTTTTTTGATGGGCTTCAAAAAAGATTTGAATTCAGATCTCTCCAGTCCAAGGCCAATATTCCACAGTGTCAGTTCTGTCCCAATGAAGTACATAACCGGGAATCCAGAAGACCCGATTGTCTTTTTCATTTAACTTGCTTAGAAAATGATAACCTCCTATCTATAAGAACAGGTCAGCAATGGAAAAAGGTCAACCTCCTCTGACTATTACCTGCTAAGATAAATGGGAGCTGAACGTTGGCAGACCATAATACACAGTAAGTAACAGTGCTATTATTAAAGCTTTATCTTGAACTAAAGGTGCTATAGAATGGCTCTTCCTGGACACACAACTGGAAGTTTAGTCAATCTGTATCCATTCCTTCCAATGTCATGCTTTGTACACTAAGTTAGGCAGCGTGTTCCATGTTTGTATTCTTTTATGATAAAAGTCAGTCATTAGGCTACGCAGTGAACCACACAAAGTGTCTCTAAAAATGTTGCTTTTATGAATGTAATATATACATCTCCATTACTCACAAAGGGAAATGAAAACATTCCTGACTTGCTTTTCCTGGAAAAACTAAAACAATTACTCTGTGAAAGCTCTGTGTGAAAGGGCAAATCTTGTGTTGTGAGGTCACAAAACATGTTCCATGTTCTTGATATCATCCCAATATAAGAGAATATATGTAGGTCAGGGTTGAACTGTGGAGTCCTTGGTGCTCTCTGAGCTTGGTTGTTTGGCTGCAGACATTTCATTACCCGACTAGGTAACATCATCAGTGCCAATGCTATTGCCAGTAGCTATGGATACCTCTGTAACCACATTATACTTAAAATAATATGGTTCTTCTGGCACTCTAAAACTACAGTTCTGAAGCAATCTCTGAAGAGTTTCAGGAGACCACAAATAAAGCTTTTGGCAAATTGTTCCCTTTGTTTACATAAGAAAACAAATGTATTAAAGAGGAATATTAATTACAGTCAAGTCATCTCATCTTAAAAAATAACAGTTATTTCAAGCAACTTGAATGGGGATGAGATGAATGCAACATGGGAATATGGAAGCAAAAGATGTTGCCCAAGCGTGTTTGTGTTGTGATTAGGTGCAAGTGGATAGACAAGGCCCATGGAAGCCATGCAAACCATCTCCTCTGATGTCCAGCAGTTTCCTTGTCCCACCTGACTTTAGGTTTTTCCCGTTTTAAATAATTGAATAGGAAGTGGGGATGCTGTGAAGCAAAACACTAGGTTCCAGTATTATCTTAATTTACCAGAACACTTAACAATTCTGTTTTCTAGGAGCGACAGAAATAGATGGCAGGTAGGTGGCTACAGCTTTGTCCAGAATGTACCTACTTACCCAGAGGAGAATGAGCAAGACCATTCAGAGAGGTGACAGGGAGCAATTTGACCAGGGAGTGGGTGTTCAGTGCCAGCCGTTTTTCTTAAGATAGCCACAATATTCTTACATTCCAGATACAACCACCATCCCCAAAATATTGCTCTCCTTTGTTCAAATGCTATGATTGGCATAATGTTACTCAGAGGAAATCCAACAAATAAATAAAACACCTATTTTGTAGGGAGAGTGAATTCAAACATCATGAGAAACAGCCACTGATTTGTTTCTCAATCAGCACACAAAATTAAACCCAAGTTTGTTGAACTATAAACCGTATAAACATATAAAGCTAGATATATATTTGGGGAGGGGAAATCATATGAGCTTCTTCCCATTTCTAGAGTTTCAAAATAAAACTTGGAGTAATGCCTGGAATAAGACCGGTACTTACTCTTCAGAATATTTACACCAGTTCATCATAGAGACATGATTATACAAATCCCTGCAAACTGGAGAAGGCATCGTCTTGAACTAAGCCGTTCCCAAATACAGTTAGAGGAGATGTTCCTGTTTCTTTCTTTCCTCCGTATTCTTGATCAGAGTATCATTGCATTTGAATGCATGGTTACTGCTTATGTCCAGGTTTTTACAGATCCAGAATAAGAAAACAGCATACCAGATTTGGATACCCTTCCAGCTGATTTAGAGCTTCTTTAATTGTATGTACAATAAAGTTATTAATAAAGATGATTGATTCATTAGGCCTCCTGTACAATAAGGTGAAGACAATTCCACAGGTGAATAAATATTCTCAGGCATCCTTCTCATCTCTCATTTATGGTTGTTGTGCTGACTATTTTCAACAAGCCTAGGTTCCTCTATCCAAACATTTGAAAATGAGGATAATTCTGTTAAAAAGAAAGGAAAGGCTATGCAAAATACCTGAATGCTTTCAACTAACACTTTCAACTGTAAGAAACATTGCTAATAAAATAATAAATATTGCATGGATCTTTTGAAGTCAAGGCAAGAGCTAGAAGACCAAGAAAAATCTCTGCTAGAACTGCCTTGACATGCAAAACAACCCACAGATCACTGCCAAACAACCTGTTGAAAAGTTTTGCTGATGCTTGAATAGTTGTCCACAGATCCATAGTACAGCATTGCTTATACAAGAATGACCTGCATGGGAGAGCTGTCAGAAGGAATCCTTGTCTCCAATCTCATCACAAAAGTTATTATCTAAAGCACATAAGCAAAAGAAAACCTTGATAAGCCTGAAATGTTTTAGAACAAAAGTGCTTTGGACTGATGAAGCAAGATTTGAACTGTTTGGCCACAACCACACAAGATACTTTTGGAAGGGGGGGGGGGCAGAGAGAGAGAGAGAGAGAGAGTGTGCAAAAGTGATACATTTGAAGAGAAGAACACATTGCCAACCCCTAAGCTCGGGGTTGCTGTACTATGAGGCTGTGTGGTAGCCAGCGGCACAGGAAATACTGTGAAGAAGAAAAAGGAAGGGAGGGAGGGAGGGAAAGAAAGAGAGAGAAAGAAAAAAAGAAAAAGAAGGGAGGGAGGAGGGAAGGAAGGAAGGAAGGAAGGAAGGAAGGAAGGAAGGAAGGAAGGAAGGCGGGATTCAACTTAATATTGATATATCCTAGAAGCTCATGTCCCAGTTAATGAAGAAATTGAAGCTGCAAAGTGGTTAGATATTTCAGCAAGGCAACGTTCTAAAATACACCTCCAGATCAACCAGGAAGTACCTACAGGAATGAAAGAGAAGGGGTTTGGAATGGACTTTACAGTCCCCAGACTTGGATATTAAATCTGGGGGGAGGGGGAGAATCTCAAACGTACAATGCATTCAAGGAGACCTAAAATTATTTCTGAGCTAAAAGTCTGCAAGGAAAGGTGGGGGGAAAAATGCCAAAAACAAAAATGGGGACTCCTTGCTCCAAGAAATGTTTATTCTTTTGAATTTGTAAACATTTGCACATAAATAGTATGTGCCTGTTCAAATTTGTAGACAGACGTTGTACCTTTGTGTGTCACTTCTTCAAACTGGTCACAAAATGCAGTCATGTGTCCATGGCAACATGCATAAATGAGCACACATACACATTCATTTTTCAGAAACCACTCATACCATGGACAAACTAAAAATAAAGCATTCTAAATTGACTGATGTGTTCAACAGGAAACAGGGTAACAGCCAAGAGTGTCTGCAGAATATGTTCAAAAAAGTCAGGATGGTGACCGCAACAGTGCAATTGAAGCTCTGTTTTTTTATGTGTAACCCACATAAACAGACAATGCTCCAACCACACCATTGCGGTCACCATCTTGACATTTTGGACCGCCCCCTGCAGACACCCCTCTTAACAATATGAAGGTTTGAGAATTTGTGAGGGTCTCTCAGATCATGGGAATGTGCTGAATTGGAGGAAAAGATTAAGAGGAAGGTGACCAACTATCTAATGTAACATCCAGGACTTCTAGCATGTGGGAGGTGGGGAAAAAAGAGAAATAAATGTTGAAAACTAAAAAAGTTTGAAAAAATTATGCAATAAAATTTGAAGTGGTCTCCCACAGGCATGTGCCAAATAATTAGAAAGGATCTGATTGCATAGAATGCTTTGCAATTACTGGAGAAGGAGCTAAATGCATTTTATAAGCTCAACATTATTTAAATAGTTTAAGAGAAACCATTCACTCCCCTCTTTTCCAACACTATACCTCCTACTGGAAAGGACCCCACAGGGAAGCTTGTAGATGTTGCTTTCCCAGATCCAGAGCACAGTCAAGATTTAGAAAACTCCTGCCACATCTGGATGTGCAAAAGGCCTCCCACACATGAAGGTGGGAGGAATAGAAAACGTTGAGATTTTCAGAGCTGCAATTGTCTCCCAGTTGCTGCAATGGATTAAAAAATTGGCCGTATTTGCAGAAACTTCAGGATCACTGGAACTCAAGTATGAGGCAGACCAAATTCCAGAGGCATCAACCCCCGCCCCCCAGGGCAAATGCCAAAAGCAGAGTCGTGCCATCATGACGCCAGCTCTCCCTTTTGTACCTGCATCGTAATGTTGCATGCACATACAAAAGAGGTGGAGTTTGCACTGAATGTCACAACACTGCTTTTGTCATTTTGATGACAGCTTTGGGTCCTGTGGACCCCTCTGTCAATTTCCCTCTTTCCCTACATGGCTCCTGTTTGTTCTGGCCTTTGGGGACCCAGCTGAAATAGCAAGTCTGGGTTTATGTCTGTTTGGAAGACCTGGTTTCAGCAAAATTCTGATCATCGGGAGGTGGAGACAGGAAGAAATCTCTCCCAGCTCACTTGCCATAGAAAAAAATCAGTTTGCGTTCAAATTAAAAAGAAAAGCAAGAATGTGAAAGAGAACTGATCTCTTCTCTCGAATTCTTATTTCACTTTGTAAGCATTGAGGTATACTTTAAATAGAATCAATTACAGCAAAATAATTGCACTGTTTTGAAAATTTGTTGTACACTGGTCATCATTATCATTCATGACAGGTAGTCCTTGGGTTACTGGAATTTCTGTTGCTAAGCGATGCAGCAGTAAAGTGCGACATCCTGTGACTGCAATCCTTAGCGACAGCAGTCCCAGTGGCTGTCATAAGTCCGGGACTGCACAGGTTGTTAAGTGGAAAGAGGTGGGACTCCCTGGCAAGTAGGTCAGCGGGTGAGAGTTGCAGATGATAACTATGGATGGTCGGGGGTGCTGTGGGCAGGCACTATGGAGTATGGGAGGTGCACAGGGGGGTGGGGGGTGCTACAGGCAGGCACTATGGAGTGTGAGCAGGTGAAAAAGCAGGAGTGGGAGCAACTTCCAACTTCCTGCAGGCTTCCCCATTGACTTTGCTTGTGGAAAGCCAGCAGGGAACATTGGAAATTGCAATCACATGACCACAGTGATGCTGCGATGGCCACAACCTTGCAGACCAGTCATATGTCCCCCTCATTCAACACTGTCCTAACTTTGAATGGTCGCTGAATGTGTGGTCATAACCTGAAGACTACCTGCGCTTCAAGCTGAAGTCTTTTCTTCTATTGTTTCTCCTTCTAAGCTGCATTTTACTTTGGCACTAGCCCATCTTCATAAAAGAATATGGCAAGGAAAATGAAATGCCTATGATTATTGAAGCAAAATGTAATAGTTACTGGCCATATTAAACGAGGTGGTTTGCATGTGATGAAACTGAAATAATTAATGTGAAAGAGGAGTGTCAAAGGACCCAAAGTTACTCAATAAACTGCAGTGTGGAAAAGAGAATGAGAGCATTAAGGAGTTCTGAACAACGAGGGAGGAAGGCGGGTCAGAATCTCTCCCTCTTCCAAGGAAACAGCTGTTTGCCTGCTGTACTCTAGCATGGAAGGGAATCTCTCAGCCTTGCAGCACGCAGGATCCTGAGGGGAAGTCTTCTCAGTTGACAGAAAATTATACTGGCGTGAGATGGGTTGTCCCCCAATCCTGCCTCTGTTGCCTCAGCTTCAAGTCACTGAAGTCATCTGACTTCCCTCTGAAGAAATGGATGACAAGGCCCAATAGATTTGAGAAACCCTGGGGTTGTCTTTAGATGGTGTAGGGGGAAACACTACTTTAACACTTGTGCAGCTGTCTCCCCAGGAATGAGAGGAAGGCAATATCATGAGGACGAGAGATAAGCTGCCCGCCAGGGGTTCTCAGAGCAGAGATGTCCGTTCTGTCAACAACCACCAGCTGCTCAACTTCAAGGCCATAAAGCCCATGGCAAGGAGTCTATTGTGAAGGGGGAAAGGTGTTTCTAATGCCTTGGGTATAAGAGGGCACTCCTCACATTGACAGAGGGCAGTCAGCTCTTCAGTGTAGCTCCATTTGAGGTGGCCATAAAGATTTGTATCTAACTGCATCATGTTGTGTGTCTGGATGACTTCAGTCAGATCTGAGCCTAGCAGCCAAATTAAGCCATCTGAGGTTGGGGGACTGAGATTTACTAGCAAATCTGGTCTCAGACCAGTCTGCCAGAGGGCTCAAGAGGAAAAAAAGATTTTGCCAAGATGTCTTTGTGACATGGCTAAGTGTAAGTGGGGAAAGGCCTTAAGTGACAGTAGTCTCTGGTCATATAAAATGATTTAGCTCTTTAGTCCAGCTGTCTTAAAGAAGCTTCCAGGACCTGACTGGATATACCCATTTCTGCAATCTCACTTTTTTTTTTCATTATTGCTTTGTTATGATCAGTTATTCATCCAGAAAACTTGTTTGTTCTTTTTTTCTTTTGGGGGGGGGTATCTACACATTTGCTGTTAAATTAGGAACACACATTTATTACATCTCACGCAATGTTCATATATCTTAAGGAAAGAAAATATATGGAAGCTGCACTAGGAAAGGGTTGTTTGTTAAAAAAAAGGGGGGGGGGAAATAAACCTGCAATTCATTCTTTCTTCACATTAGAAATCTTTTCTTGGCCTTGGATGGCACTGAATGCCATACAGAACCTTTAGCCCAATTTTGGAAGGTGTTTGAAAGGTAGTTCCCCCCCCCCCAAATAATAATAATTCTTCTCAAGAGTCCTTCTATTACCACTACCTTCTAGCTTTTGCCTGATAAATTTGGGGGAATGGAAGAGGGAGATTAGCAAGGGGAGTGGGAACTATTGATTGGGCTGGAATATTGGTGTAAATGTGCACACACACACACACACACACACACACACACCACCAGTCCTGGTGCCATGCTCACTCAGTGGCCTTATAGTGATTCAGTCTCCTTCAAGTCAAGCTTTGTACCTTTATGTCTACCTTTCCTTGAAGTGCTTGCTCTGAACAGATGTTGAATGAAAGAAATAAATCCTATTCTTGGTGTTATAGCTATACAGCTAAAGGAAACATACTGAATCTAGAATCTAGCAATTAATTATATTGAGCTAAATTAATTATGGACTGCTGATGCAAAGAGTAAGTTTTTGTATTACAAGGTGAAAGTGACCAACAATAGTAACTGACATGGGATTATATCTCAGTTCACAACACAATATCTCTGGCATGAATCCATCCTCAAACATTTTCCTTGGCACCCATCAGGTTACATGCACCACTTGATGACTTTAATTAAAAATAAATGAATTGAAATATGCATTTCCAGAACTGCTTCTGGGATTCTCTTTTCCCTGGATGTGTTATGATAGAGGGCTGCAGTCACAGAAAGTAGATGAGCTCTGTTACAGTGGGTAACAGCTTGAATGGTGTGCTAAGGAACACCAGCCTTTGCATCTTTCAGCTTTGACCCATGCTGTGTGTAAGATACACACAATCAGTTGGTCATTCTTTGTAACAGGAGTGGGGAACACATAGCCCTCTAGAGGGTGGTGCACAGATGCTCTCAGCACTGTCCACTGTAGTGCCTGCTGACTAAGAACCGTAGCTTAGCAACATCCGGAGGATTACAGCTTTCCTATTTCCACCTCATATTATGGGAATTATTTTATGTAAAATATTTAGATCCCTCTTTTTATTTGTATAAATGCCCAAAAGAAATTGGCAAAAAGTCCACATTTTTACAAGCATCTACTCCAAACCCATGGAAGGAAGGAAGGAAGGAAGGAAGGAAGGAAGGAAGGAAGGAAGGAAGGAAGGAAGGAAGGAAGGAAGGAAGGAAGGAAGGGAGGGAGGGAGGGAGGGAGGGAGGGAGGGAGGGAGGGAGGGAGGGAGGAGGTACAAGTAGCAATTTCCAGAAGGTAGTTTTTAAAAAAAAACCTTACCTCAGCAAAACCTTTGATAAGTAAGATATTGTAGCCTGATGCCTAAAAGACAATCTTGAAGAATCCTAGAGGGAGCGTTCTACAGAAAGGCCATACAACTGCAAGGTTTGCGCCAATGAAAAACCTCCTCTTTCCAAGGGCAGAGACTAGGTATTGGGACAAGATTTGGAAATGGGCAAACTCATATAGAAATTCAGGTACTGTTGAAAGGTATCTTAGAAAAAAAATACTATATAAATTATTTTACTCCTGTCTGATTTTGGTTTAGAGGCTGTCATACACCAGAATGTTATGAAAAGTAAAGTCAAGGATCTTAAGTTGCTCTAATTGCAGTACCTTTTCGTGCCCTTAACTTTGATGCACTACAGAATTTTTGATAGAGGAAACCAGCCCACCAATCTCATTCACGTAGAGCCTCCATAAATCATTTTCTTTCTCTTAAATCAACAGAGTGGACCTTTGACTGTGATAAGGTAAATAGTAGACTCAACTTTGCCCTGCTTGAATTCATTCCTGGAGAGCAATATTTCCATGTAGACCACACTGAGTTTCTAAAACTAGGGAGCCAAAATAGACAAGATGTTGGAGCTCTATTACATTTCTATAAAAAACAACCTCAGCAGAACAACAACTGGTCAGAAATGTAGTATTTGAGGAGTTGTGAATTCTTTGTGCAGGACTACTTTCCCCAGGAAAATTCCACCTAGTGGTCTAAACTTTTAAAAACAACTTGTTCAGTTACATGGAAAAAACACGGCCCGAGAGGATTACCATGGGTGTTTGTTTTAAAGAAATTGAAAATGCATAGTTAATTGATAGAATTCACTAACACAACATTGACAGCCATCCCAGAATTAAAAAGGAATCAGACAAATTTGTGGGGAATTAGTAGCTAGTAATAGCAATCATAGCTATTTAATACCCTCAGTTTTGGTAGCAATATGTCTAACATAGAATTTTTGGAAATTTTTTTTTTTTTTGCAACAATATGGACATGGGATTTTTTTTTTCAAATTTCTAGTTTAACCTACAACGCTGGGGTTTCCTGGTGCTCCCATTCAGATACTAAGGACATGTCACTCTGCTTAATATTTTAAGATCAGCTAAAGTGACACACAAATGCCATTAGCCAATAAATGATAACAAAATGAGGGCCTGCAATATATGAAAAGCATGTTGGTGAAAAAATGAATAAAAATGAAAAATTCAGGTTTTTTTCTGTCCATGTCCAGTTTTTTTGTCCCTTATTTTGTAGCTTGAAAGCTCTTATTGTCTCCCTTATATACTTTATTACTCAGTTACAGGATGTATTTTTTTGTGAATATAATATTGAGTCGCACTTGAATCTCCGAAGGCTTTCCAACCCATTTCAATTAATGACCTTCAAACACCCACTTTGATCCCCCAGCCCCTAAAAATCTTTAAGAAAAGCTATTTAAATGGAATTGGCTTAGCTTGTTTACAGATGAGGCTGTAATTGAAGGTTGATGGTTGGAAGCTTGATATTCATTTGATTTAAATCTACCCAGACTGTGAATGTCTCAAATAAATAGAGCTCACCAGTTATGGCTCACCAAACTCTTGATAATCCATTTGCAGCATAATTGTAACCATGTAAAAACTGCTCTTTCAACCGAAGAAGGGTATGACAAAAAGAAGCACTTGTCATCCAAACCTTCTTTCTTCCAACATCCCAAGATTAGGTGGCCTTTGTCTATGATGGACCCCATGCTAGTCTTCATTCTCCAATCTATTAATTACATTTTCAGTGCATCTGTGCTGTCTAGTTTTCAAGATGATAAGAATGGAACATCAGGGGTAGGGGGGAGAATGATGAAAAAAGGTGGAGGTTCCTTGACCATATATATTTAGTTCCTTTTTAGTCAAAATGTTAGTCAAACTTTTTAAAGGAAATGAAATTGATTAATTTATAGTTACATAACAATATAAAGTCTGAATAAAGTACTTTTCGATTTGATCTACCAAACTCACTGCTAAGATACAACCAAACCAAGTTATAGAAAATATATTTTATGAAAGGATAAAATGATTTTATACTTGCAAAATATGCTTAAAAAAGTATTGCATATGTTTAGTCCTCTCAATATTCTATTTTTTCCTGAACTCTCCACCAATGATTTTCCCTCATTGATTGAAAACTTCCAAATATTTTATCTCTCTGTTTTAGAAGCCC
This sequence comes from Python bivittatus, assembly GCF_059951505.1. Classification (NCBI taxonomy): domain Eukaryota; kingdom Metazoa; phylum Chordata; class Lepidosauria; order Squamata; family Pythonidae; genus Python; species Python bivittatus. Next base: position 2,641,679 of record NW_028277037.1, on the reverse strand, counting down.
AGAAGGTATTTGCAAATAAAGAAAACAATATGGGCATATCCATGCAGTCTCCATGTTAACTTTTACTTAGTTAATCTTAGCTAATTGACTTAGCTAATCTACTAGTGCTGAAATTTACATTCTGTATGTTAATCAAAAGATGAAACATACTGCAAGAGAGGAAAAAGAACAGCCAGGGATGTCCTGTACATTTGTTAGGGACCAAACAAAGGGAGAAAGAAGGAAATATACATCTATATTGGTTTTACCCAACCCATTGTACTGCCCTAGGCCCATCCACCTGAATGTTCCACAAAGAATTTCAGCCTCATTAACCCTGCCCACCTCTGCTCCGTACTGTATTTCAGTGGAACAAGTGACATCTCCAGAATTCAGCATTAAAGAATGGCTACTGCACACATTTTTTCTTTTACAGTGGGACAATATCCATTACTGAAGCCTTGGTGAACCTTGAAGTTGAGAAGGATTCATTATATTCCGAAATTCCAGCCCAGTTCTCCAATACTTCCAGATTACAATATTAATTCCAACACAGATTCCAACTAAAATTCTCCAGGATTCTAAACACATTGGTTTATCAATAGAGGTGTTACCTAGCCAGGTAATGAAACATTTGCAAGAAAAGAACCAAGCTCAGAGAACCCTAAGGGCTCCACATTGGTTTATTTAACAATACAAGCCCCTGTTGTGAATATATGAAGAATAATCAACCATTGAATGTAGCAACCAGGGATGACCTATATGTATAAACTGAGTCATTATTACTCATTGATAATCACAGGCCATGCCCATTCCAGTACTCTGCTTTGCATCAGAGACAAGTTCCTATGGGCATCTAGATGCCATTAAAAATAATTATGCGATAAGCGAATTCAGTATACTTAAGCACACAGCCACCCTGATTATGTTTAGAAATGTAGGATAAATATTCTGGTATCACAGCCAATTTTTCTCATGGAGGCCAACTACACCCCCCAGTTTGTTTGATTTTCAAGCTCTCAAACCCTTCACTTTATCCTCACCATCTGCAGAGTGGTTCACTATTGTCAAAAGAGAGACGATAAATACAAACTGGAATAGATAGGAGAGTGGGTACAGTCCATGTCTCCAGTGCAAAGAAGAAACAGGAGAAATATGCCAGAATGCACATTCTTCCCAATGCAGGGGTGTGGGAGGGGGAAAAAACTGTTTTCCCAGCATCCAGAGATTTTTTGGAGGCAACATGCCATTGTTGGTTTTCAGCCAGCATCATACAATTGATGGGGCCTCAGAGGGTTTGTCATGCAGTGAAAGCAAAGTATGATCCTCATAGGGCAGATTTCATGAAGTCAGGCTGAGAGATCCAGCTGCCTCTTCAATGAAATGAACGATAAGCCCACAGTGTCCTCATAACGAACCCAACCTCCGAAAAACCTTTTTTCCAACTCAGTGTCTATGATACTATCTATGGTTGGTTAGCACTAACTTGAATAAAGAAACTATTGAAGTTGAGAAAAGTTTACCCACCTATAATCATCCTTTACTCCTTGGTAAACTCTTTGGTTTAATTCCCAATAACCCAAATGGGGGGAGGGGAAGAGGAATCAAGATCACTGAACAGAATCAGGATAGACGTATTGTTTTAACCTCAGACCCATAACACAATGTAACACGGAATAATCATGAGGCTTTAAATGCAGATCAAAAGGACATTTAGTTAAAACAAAATAGATAAAATTATGAACATCAGAAATACTTACCTGAAATCACAGCACGAGTGAATTCTATAAATAATATAAGTGAATTCTAAAACTACAACTTAGTCAAATCCAGAAAATCTAGCAGACAGTGTCCTCTTTTTAAGTATAAAATAAGACAAAGGGATAGCTGGAATAAGGACATTAATCAGCAAAAACCTTGTGGACTCAGTTTCTGAACCCATGAATTTATCAATAATCTGAACTAGCATTTTTGGTTTTTTATCATTTGAGGGGGCGGGTCACGTGTTATCCGATAGAAAGAGCAGTGTAGGACATGAGGTTTAAGGTCTTTCATTTGTCCCTGACCAGAAGGGAAAAAATATTGGTCTGTGGGAACTTTACAAAACCTGTCTTCCAGATATATTTAGAACATGTTTGGGAAGTGTAAGCTAGTAAATACCTTCCTTACTACTAAAATTGACTAACTTTACTTTATAGAATCCTAGAGTTGGTATTAAGTAATATTAAGTAACAATACAATGGAGACATAAGTACTCCATAGTACTTACTTTAACGCTAAGTAATCAGCTTAAGATCGAAAGCTTTATCATACAACAAATACTTCAATGCAATTTGCAGTGGTTCTTTTTTCCATGCTGTATTCAACTTTGGATGCAAAAATCAAATAATGTTATGCTTGTAATATTGACATCCTAAATTGTCATTAATATTGATAGGGTACTTTCCCCCCTCTTCTCTGTTTCCAACATTCTAAGTTATCTAATTAACAGAATGTCAACAATCTTCAATTAAAATTCTATAAACATCACTGCATTGAAACAATACAATGTATCAAGAATTATAACAACATAATAAAAAGAAAAAAAAAGAATCCTAAAGTTGGAAAGGACCATCTAGACCAGTATTTTTCAAACTTGGCAACTTTAAGATGTGTGGACTTCAACTCCCAGAATTGAACTGAACATCTTAAAGTTGTCAAGTTTGAAAAACACTAGTCTAGACCATTAAAGCATTCCTCTGCTCAGTGAATTAGTCAGGGAGACCAAAAAAGAGGGCAGCCATGATCGCAGAATTGAAGCTCTGCCCCTTCCATATGCAATGCAGGTAAAAAGGGGTGGGATTTTGATCACACAGGTGTACCACCATCGTGATACTTTTGATGCCCCGGCAGACACTCCCGGCAGCAGTCCCAGGACAGATGCTGTCTAGCTTCTACTGGAACCCATCTATCAGTCCTCTGAGTAATTGGTTCCAATGCCAAACTGGAAGCAAATTACATGAGGATAAGAAAATGCGTGGAATACAGGATATTCTCTATGAGGAACCCATATGGAAAATTTTGAACATTGGATCCATCTAGTGCCTCACTAGCTTTCCACTGAAGAGCCATTGGGTCACAATATAGCAGTCATGGTGATCTTAAACACATGCCTGCTCATGTGCACGCGCACGCACACACACACACACACACACACGATGGATGTTTGTAGTTTGATCATTTTGGGGTTTGCAAAAGGGCCTGATGCTGCTGATTCATTTAATGAAAATGGTTCCTAAAAGTTGTTCATTCAGCTGAAGCATTACATAATAAAAACAATGGTCCTTGATTTTTAAGGAAACTTAAGTGGGGTAGTATATAGGCTTGTCCATTTGCATCTGGACACACTCAATGCAGTGAAACTCTCCGGCTTACATAAGCCAGCTGCGCTAGCAATTGTTCATAAACCTTACAGAAGATCATCAGCATCTTTCAGGGACTGAGAACAGGCCCCGCACAGATTAGTTTTTGCGCATGATATAATTGCCAAGCAATAAATATTTAATGGATCATACCTGTGAAAAGATCATTGTCAGGGGGTGGCAAATCTGAAAGCATGAATGCTTCAGCTTGTTTTCTGTCTTGCATTTCCTCTCATGTAATTCCCAATGGTAACAAGAAAAAGTGAGAGAGAGAAAGAGAATAAAAAAAGGAAAAAGCAGCACGTTAACAAAATTGTTGAACCAGAAGGAAGGCGAACAACATTATTCCTGCTGTCAGAAATTGATATAATTTCAACATAACCTTTCAAAATCTTTTCCCCTTTTAAGCTTGAAGAAGATATAAAAATATTGAACTTTTTAAAGTTTTAAACCTCAGGGGTATATACTTTTTTTCTCTTTCTGTTGTGGGCTGAATTTCTTCAGCGGCAATCTATTGAGGACTAAAACAATCCAAGTCCAAAGTGGAGAGATATGCCCCTTTTTTCTTGCAGTTTTCTTTTTCACTTTCTCTTTATTCCACCAAACAGGCTGAATGTCACACCCCTATCAGCCAAACCCAACCAAAGAAATAAGATTTACATGGAGTTTCATTAATCAGGTTTAATGTCGAGAAATCAAAGGTTAGGGTATCTTGGAAAGTGAATAATCGAAAACCCCAGCCTCATTGATGAGAGAATTCTTTAAGACAGAGTCTCTATGAGTTTTTGAACCTCTTTCTCCCAAAATGTAAAACTGAAGGACTAACTCCCCTTTTTTCAGAAAACCCTGACACTCAAACATGTTCCTTGTTAGAGATATTTTGAAATGTTCCCTTTCCTTTTTCAACCTCAGTGAGTTCTCTCACACTGTAGGGAAGCTACTACCAGATGGCTGAATTGCTGTCTTGCATCAGACTTGTGATATTAGCAAAAGCATTGCCTGAATTAGGCTGATAGGCTGTAGGCTGCTGGCCACTGCTCTAAAAATATAGCCTGTATGTTTCAGAAAAGGGTCAGAAACACCAAGAGGTGAGTTAATCGGAGATGTGGGGTTTTTTACAAGAGAAATGAAAATTGTACTGTGGGAATATCCACCTCAGATTTTTTCTCCCATGAGTTGGCTTTATGTAAAGCTAACGAAAGACACTTTTACGATTTAATCATGTCTAGACTGAGACACGGGACCATTTAAAAAAAAAAAAAAAGCCAGAGGTGGGTCGGACTACACACAATACTCTGAACTATAATTAGCCAAGGCTAAAACCGATCACTCTCATGTTAGATACATGCAGTTTCTATGATTTAATTATGACTTGACTAAGTAAGTTCTGTGAATCAAACCTGTAAGGAAAACAGTGTCCCCAAAATGTTTCTCAACACTGAAAGCAACTTTAGGAAGTGTCGGTGTATGAACTAGTTACTTTTGTTGGAAGATTTTATAATTCAAATGTATAAGGCAAATCAGTAATGTGCTCTAAACATAACGGGGAAAACTGATAAAAGAGTTTTTGTTTCATCCGCGAAAATAGAGAATTTAGCTTGCACCATTTAATTGTCTATTATTTTTAGAAGAGTTGTTATATTTTTGCTCTCTTTCATTGTACAAAGGTTTTGTTCAGGTTTGCCACCTGCATAATATCAGAAGGTCTACTTATATACAATGCTATTGTTTTGCACAAGGCAATAAAAAGAATAAATTCTATGTGATTACTGTAGACAGGAGCCCTTGAAATCAGTGGGACAAGGTGGGTGTGATTAAGCATGGAATTTGCTGTTCAAAATTATCTATTTTACTATGTCATTTATATTGTAATATGAATGCTATGGCACGGGAGTCTTGACCTGCTCCATCTCTGACCTGGGCCAGTTCACCCCTCCTTAGGCCCTCTGGTAGCCCCCAGCTCCCCGGACATCACCATATTGATGCCAAACTTGGTGCGGACAGCAACTTGGTCTTAGAATGTAAATAAAATAAAATATGGTGAACACTGACTTGAATTAATTCAGTCTTTCAGATCTAGATTTATTATTTATCTTCTGATCTCTTTTCTAGAACCTACCGAGACAATAATATGACCCAAAAATATAAAAGCACTCCTCCTTTGTTGCATTCAGTTTCCATATAAGCACCGTTTCAGTTTTCTAAATGTTATGTAATTGATAAGCACATGCTAGTGATATAATAAAGATCACAATATATTATACTCACTAAGTAGTTTGGAATATTTGAAACATTCATGCCTGCATTTTTACCTATTAGTCATCCTGCTCTGAATAAAATATTTCTTAGCGTTTTCACCACTTTGATCTCTTCCATGCTTAAACAAAGGAAGAATGAAATATGTACCTTCTACTTGATTTTCTTGAATATTTCTCAAGTATCCATTGTTCTGAAACCTGGGGTTTTGCTGAAAAGTGAAATGTCTCTGATAGTTTGATCAGTCTTCAGGGAGGTGTAGAATTCTAAGATCTTAGGTAGGATGTGTCTTATTATAATACTGTACAGATATAAGGGTTTTCCCTTCCTCTTTCCTTTATTCTATTAAAAAAGGAGAAAAATGCTTCTTCTTTCATGCAACAGCCTGGCATCCACAATATGAATCCTTCTCCGGGGAGAAGGGATGATATTGGAATGATCCTGCATCACAGTAACATGGTGTTATTCCAAGCGGTATTGCTGGGAGAAAGATGTCCAACCATTCCTAAAAATTATTTCAACTTTGACCATGGCCCCAAAGATGGATATCTACAGGCTGTGAGTGGTCAAGATGGTGGCTGCCACTGCGTGATGAAAACTCCATTCCTTTTTTACATGCATCAGGTCACCCCATATTTTTTTTCATGGTTTTCCCATATCACGTGATAAGAAACAAAAGCAAAGGGGATTCTTGTTCCTCCTACCTCCAGTCTTCATGGTAGCATAGGAAGAAGAGGAAGGGCAACTTCTTTGTACTTTCTGGTTTGGTGCTTCACCATAAAGGTAAGATTCCCACAACAGAATCACCCAGAGTACATTTCGCCTCTATGTCATTTAGCATGTTGTGCAAACTCACCCACCATAGTTTCTGGCTTAGCATATTCCTTAAAAAGACTTGATTATGGCTAACTTGAAAAATGGAGGTTAAGCAAATTTTGTCTTAACAGTTGTAGAATGGAGATGACCATGGAGATGGTCTTGAGGGAAATATTCAGAAGCTGTCACAAAACAAAGGGGGCAGAGTCATACCTTGAGCCCTGGGAAAGGAGATAGTGGTAGGAAGAGACCGAGGCTGGCTCTTCCCTGATTCCAACAGAGGTGAATATGTGTAGCTCAGGGTTGAACTGTGGAGCCCTTCATCTGGCAAGATTCTGTTAATATAGCCTATCTCAATAAACCTAAGTTCTAGTCTCCTTGTGGAGGCTGTTTCCTTATCTGGACAACCTCAAAGGGCTGAAATGGAACCAGATTTAGGGCACATCTACACAGCCTGTTGAACTCAGTGGGTTCTATATTAACCATGGCTAAGCTAACTTAAATCCCATGAATTTCAAAGAGTTCATTTTACACATTTTCAAGGCTTGTTTCACACATTACACAAAGTCATAATGTGGCTTATTATTTTGGTTTAGTGTTCTGTTTGAAACCAGCCATTGCAGTTTATTTGTAGCACATTCTGGTGTACAGCTTCTCATTGTTAACTAAGGATAAACATGAAAACATTGAGATGTACAAACCCACATTAAGCCTGAATCTAACCTGATGCCTAAAATTTAGTACCTAAAGCAATTTTCACCCAACCTAGTAGCCTCCAGATATATTTAAAACCACTATTAACATTCCAAGCTAGATGAGAGTTGGAGAAAACTGCAGAAAACTGGCACAGAAGGGGGGAAAATTATTTATTTTAAACTGGGAAATATTCCTCAGCTTGAAGAACAACCTAATAGCACTGGGTTCTAATAAATCCCTAACAGTTTAAGTTCCCTTGTGACAGTTCTGCAGAGAAGTAAAATTAATACCAGAGATTGACAAAAAGTGGAGTTAGCACTGCTGTTTTTAGTTCAAGTCACCAGGAAAAGAAAAGAAAAAAAGCTCCATCTTCCGCCACAGAAAGCCAGGCACATCTTTGTATATTTAGCATTTTTCAAGTTTATTTCACGTGTCGTTCATTTCCTGCCTTCAGGGGGAAATATGATGTCAGTGGAAATCTTTGTATGGCTGAAGAAAAGAATAGTCAAACTGAAGTCTGACAGAGTGTTCCAAGGATTCTAAAGAGATCGCTGGATTTCCACCTCTTCTTTTTAAATGGATAATGTTCTATGCAGATAAAGAGAGACAGAGAGAGAGTATATATGTATAATTACGTATCCTTGCTTGCACAAAGATTTCCTGAATGTAACAACCTTCCAAGGCCAGTTAATCCAGCGTTATCATGGCAGTGGTGCTGGTCAAAAAAAGCCTATGTGTCTCACTGTGAAGGTCGTGCGGAGTTTCAAAGTGGCATTTCATTTGACAAAGCTTTGCTTGAAGCCCACATCTAAAAGAAAGGGCTGAACTGGTAGGAACCCAGGACTGAAGTATTTCTTCAGTCCCTGAAATGAAAAGAGCTCATCCACATTTGTGTGTAAAAAGCACAAATGTACAAAACAGCTGGCTAAATTGAAGAGGCGGGGTTCGATCCTTCAAATATGTACTTTGATCTGGATCAAAGCAATGCTTCAGACTGGACTGCAGCCAATCCATTGGCCTGTACTGGCTCTCAGTCAGGATGGTTTCCCTTGTAGGAAGAGCCTTGTTACTCCATGGTAGCCATGCTCCATGCATCAGATGAAGTGAGATAGTGCACAGAAGCTTATGTCTTTTAATAACATCTATTAATGTGAAAAGGTGCTACCAGACTCATGATTGCTTCCAGTAACAGAGACAGTAATCCACCAGGCTGTGATGCTGGGAAAGTGGAAGGAAAGAGAAGAAGAGGACAATCAGCAGCAAGAGGGATGGATTCAGTTACAGTGGTGATGGGGGCACTATTGGAAGTCCCGAAGGACCAGGTTAGGGATGGATTGTCATGGAGAAAATCTATCTACTGTATGTGGTTGCTAGGAGTCGAAAATGACTCAATGGCACATAATCAATCAATCAATTAATCATCCACCAGGAAGAGATAGATCTTGTCTGGGGCTAAATTAATCTCTCCCCCCCCCCCGAGTCAACAAGTATTAATTGATTATCCAGAACTCAGATGACATCCCAGAGAGGATGACAGGAGAGCTCTAGGAACTCCTGTCTCTGTCTTGGCCACACAAGGGGTGGTAGTTGTCAGTCTTACTAAGTAGACCAGACAGGAAACACAACCAAATGAGCTAATTTTACTTTATTGTAAGGTTACATTAACAGAATCTTGCAAGTCTGAAAGTACAATTCTCCCCCCATCTTCTTTATAGCCCGAGAAATTAGGGAGGGTCACTCCTGAGCTTCTTGCCCTGCCCACTGTCCAGCTGCAGGCTGTGCTGCCTTTTATCTGACCATTCCCTTGGCAGCGTCTCTTGGCCCAGTCTCCCAAGATCTTTCCTACATACCATTACACTGGAGTAAGTCACAGCTGTTTTGAGTGTGTGACGGTACTGACTATACTAACCACTCTACAGAGTTTGCTTCCCCCCCCCCACAAAGAGAAAAAAAGGTAAATGGGGGAAGGAAGTAATACCTGGGCGGATTGAAAAATGCCCCCCGCATAACAGATCCAGCTTTCCTGTGCCATGTGCTGCTAGCGCATGAGATTAAAGCCACCAACTGCAAGAGAGAATGGCTGCACCAAAGCTAATGTGATAAGGCATAATGTGGTTTTTGCTTTGTTTTGTTTTTGAATGAACAGCAGGGGGTCCACAGGGAACAGTTCACAAAATCGGTGATGTGGATAAAAAATGGGCAGAGGTTTCATCACAACGTCATGGTTGTCTTCTTAACTTTTGGGGCATCTCTGAATACCTGTTTTTAGGAATAAAGTGGAACTGTATTATTCCCAGCCTGTTGTAGACTTCCCATTGCGTCTCACTAACCACAGTGGGAAACAAAATACAAGACAAGACAAGACAAAATCAACACACTGATCCAGTGCTTTTGGTGTCTAAGTGTGGTAGAAACTACTATTCAAACTGACACACTCTCACAGCACAAATGGATTTTCACTGAATAGTGTTTTCCTCACAAATATAGTATCATTTGAAATCATACCATACTTGACAGATTTACAGTACATTTCTTTTCCAGTGTATGCAGAAGGAATCCTGGTAGATCTTATTTCCAGAAAAGCTTAGGCAATAGTGACATTTAATAAGAGTTTTATAAATGGTTTTTCTGCCTGGAGCACAAATAAATTTGGGATGGGAAGGGATTAGAACAGATTGTGGAACAGAAATTCCTGCTTCTTGGAATTGTTCCAGGCCACACACCCTACTGAGGTTCTTTTCTACCAATATTTTGATACTCTGCAAGGACATTGTTGCCCTTTTGCTATTCTTGATCTGAAAAAAAGGAAACACAAACTAACAAAGCTGCTATAAAAATATTGTACAGCATTTCTATACGCTGCACATCCGCCTTATTTCTTCATCAGAATGTGTGTGTTTCTCAAAATGGATGCAGCTGTAGTTAATCTCCCAACTTGTCAGTAAGTGTAAGGATACTTGAGAATCTAAAAATTATTGAGTTCTGACTTCTGCAGATGCTGAAGAACATCTTTCATACTTGTCAAACACAAATACTTCTGCAATGAAATGGGTTCATAAGTGTGTTCCTACATCAGTTCACACAATGCTTTTCTAGTCTATCTCCTATTCTGAAGTCCCCAGATAATATATTTGCATGGAAAACATAAAGTACAAACTAAGCAAAATAGCTGGTAGTTTCAGCCATGTTGCACTAACTAGTTGGGTGCCACCAAGTTGTCTCCTAGTGACAGTTTGGACAACTGCTTATAATCTTGAGCCTGGCCTACAGTTCCCCCAAGGACATTCCAATAATCTTTTTGAACCTGTCCATTCACTTTAACTATCGTCTTTTCCTTTCTTTACTTCCTTCATTGTTTCCAAACAAACATTGTTCTGGTCCATCATCATAACACACCCAAAGGATGTAAGTTTCTGTTTGTTGTTCATCACCTTAAGGGAACAATCAAACTTCATCTGGCTCAAGATGGATTGACAGTCCCTGGCACTTTTAATAAATCTCTCCCAGTTCATCATTCAAAGTCATCTTCTTTCCCATGCTTCTTCTCAGTGTCCAACTTTCACAGTGGTACATTGCCACTAGAAATACATTGCTTCAACTATTCTGATCTCCATTGTCATTGAAATGTCTTTATCCTTATCATGACTTTATCTAAGGTCCTTCATTTCCTGATTCATTGCATCTTCTAGAGTCATCAACCATCATTGGCAAAAATAACATAACGAGGACAGGCTTTACTTTACTTTCATGATGGTTGGGTGATGCTATGAAGGTGTTGTAAGTTACGAGTGGGGAAATGGCTTAAAGTTCTCATTACTTTAACTTCTCCAGCACACAAGCCACCTTTTTCTGTTCTTGAGCCTAAGAAAGCAAAATTATCTATCACATTTACTTCTTTGCAATCACTATTCACTAATGCTGACATTACCACTGTCTTCTTAACTATTAACATTAACTCGGGTTTCTAGCTTTGCATTTTTTACTTTATAACAAGTTCTTCTTTTGGCTACTAAACTGGAATTGTCTCCATATCCTAAATTGGGGTGGTGGTGGAAAAATATAGATGGCAGCCCCCACTGTGCAATTGGAGCCCTGCTCCTTTTACACACAGAAAAAAGAGCAGAGCTTCAATTGTACAACTTTCATCTTATCTTTTTTGAGAAATGCAATAGAAGGGAAACCAAAGAAACCATGTTATCACTTAGTGGCCAGAATCTCTCCTTCTATCATTGTATGTTCTTCTTTCCTGTGATCCAAACTGATGCAACGTTTCCATGTCATACTAAGGCATCATCTGATGGGTTCCATTTTGTCCTAATGTAGATGTAATGGGCTGTGAGAATAATCTTGAGAGACAGGAGGAAGAGCCACAACCTAAACAACAGTCTAATAAATGAAATCCAAGCCCAAACAGAAATGTAATTTGAGAAAGCATCTCAGAATTGACCCTCCCTAGTTCTCTGGAATGTAAAGGCAGGGGAGGGGGAAAGCACTTTCAGACTTGCAAGATTCTGTTACTGTAACCTTACCATAAAATTAGTATTCATGATTTTGGTTTCCTGGTCTGGACTACCTCAAAGGGTTGACATCAGCTCAGGTGTCCAGCTTTGTGGTTTGAGAATTACAGTTTCTTCAGTGCAACAAACTATGGCTGAATGTAATGAAATAACTCATTCTCAGTGTGTTATCTAGATGAGCCTTCTCAGCTTCTGCCCTCCAGATATGTTGAACTACTCTGATAGTTTCTACTAAGCACAGCCTAAGATCTTTGTTCTTGTAACAAATTAGCCTGGTCTCAAAAGCAAATAGCTCCAAACTGTCAAAGTTTTAGCCAACTGCATTGCATGGGCAGGAGAAAGAAGTACAATACAAAGATTAAACTTTGAATTACTATAAATGGGGCTTATATTTAATTCTTGGCAAATCCTAGAATTCTTTCTTAAGGGCTTTCCTAGTTCTTGGAATAAAACTTCTTATCAGGGTCCTGTGTCCTTGAGTCAATGTCTGGATGGATTCCAGTTCTAATATCAGTCCTGATACCAATCCATCTGAGGAACACCAGGTTGGGGAACAATATCCTTCTTTTTATCCATCTTTGTCCACATGTCCAGAATTCTGAATATTAAAAATGGACAGGTTCACCCAACATGTTTAACTGGCAGTTGAATCAATCCAGTTTCCAGGTTGGTACCAGAAATAAACCACATGGGCAGGATTCACACAATAACATACACACGCACACACGCACACACACACACGCATGGTTAATAGTAAGGTAGGCTTCACATATCATGTACAAATGTTTTGCTAGATCTTTAACTGACCAGGTTAAGCAGGTTATCTGAATGCAGCCAGTCATTTGAGACCAAGTATTTGTTTCCTGTGTAAGAAGGGATTCACATCCTTAGATTTTTCAGAAGTATCTCAGAAGGGCTTGAGATAAGCAATAACTACTCTCAGGTCAGTGGAAGCTAAGGAAAATAAACTGCTCAAACACTGCCTCTGCCTTTCAAGAACTAGCAAATGTTCTTACCAACGTCTCTTGCGTGCTGAAACCATTGCTGCTGGCCTCATGAATGTAAAAACACTTGGTGGGAAGGAGGGAGGAAATGTTTAAAGAATGACAAGAAATGCTAGGGTTGGAGAACACACACATCCTTTAATTTTGGATCATTTCCTTTGATGAAAGCTCCTGGAGGCAGAGAGACCACCTAGTTAATCCATGGGGATTTCATCTCCAGTTATTCGCTGAGCATCCACCGTGACTTGTTAGGGTTTCTATTAAAAAATAAAAAGCAATCAGAGAAAGTACAATGTGGTTCCTAGAGATATTTCAACTTCGCCACCTGTTTTCCGCTATTTTGAATGGTGCTGCCAACAATTTATCTCCCAAGTAGCCAAAGGCCTTTGACTTATATGTGTTTGGGTGTAATTATAGCAGGTGCCAGAGAAGAGAAATCCGGATGAACCACGGAGATTTCTTTCCTGACAGGCTTATTGCAGGAAAGCAATTAATCTGCACCTTGTATCTTATCCTGTTTGGGCAGCCCTAAAGCTAAGCAAAACTGCCAGAAATAGAAAATATTGCAGGACTATGAGTTGGAAGCTGGAAGAAGAAATCAGCATCAAGAATTCTACAGATTTTAGGACCAACCTCCTTCCTTCCTTCCTTCCTTCCTTCCTTCCTTCCTTCCTTCCTTCCTTCCTTCCTTCCTTCCTTCCTTCCTTCCTCTTTTGTTATCATTTAGGAAGTAGCTAAGCTTTCCTTGGCTCTATACAATTTTTTTTCTTTAAAAAAAAAAGGCCACTTTTATCCAGAACCTTACAGTTGGATAGATACAATACAAAAGGGGCTGGTGGGGAAGGGTGGTGGGAGGGGAAACAAAGAAACAAGGAGGAAACAAATGTGCCCTGTAGGTTTCTTAACCATGCAAGAGGTATTCTCAAGACCCCCCAAAATCCCAGACCAATTTAAAACATACAGATACGCAGGAAACCATAACATTTGATCACCAAAACAGAAGTTTAAACATAAAGTTTAAACCCTGTAACTTTAGAGGATGAACACAACAAAGTACATCAAATGTATAACCTTAGCTTAATAAGTCACTACTGGTTATTTGCACATGAAAATGCCTTCCAAAATACACAGTGGTAAATATTGTGGCTGTATCATCCTGGACATGACACAAGCTCATTTTGTTTGTTTAACTCAGTGTTTCTCAACCTTGGCAACTTTAAGTTGTGTGGACTTCAACTCCCAGAATTCCCTAGTCAGCCATGCTGCCTGGGGAATTCTGGGAGCTGAAGTCCACACATCTTCAAGTTGCTAAGGTTGAGAAACGCTGGTTTAACTCATTGAAATTGCTCCATTCCTTATTGTTACCATATGCAAGTGATCGGGAGGGTTTTTAAAAAATATTTTCTTCATCTTTTATATAATTTCCCACTAACAATATCCAAAGCCCTGTCCTCCCTGTATTCCTTCTGGAAGCACCAGGTTCTTTTGTTCAACTCGTGTACCCAGATCTTACAACAAGTTAGGCCATCTTCTCCGCCTGTTCCATCTGCAAATTATTCCCACTGCAATTTAAACCCAATCCACATTTTTCTGATTTTGCCCTCACCATTAGCAAATTGAAGATGCATTCAGCATGGTGCTGGTTATATGCATGGAGGCCTGGGACTCACAAACAGAACCCACACTAGCTCAGAAAATGCAAACCAGAGGTTGTCCTCTCCACTTGAAATGTGCCAATTCCTGAGATCACTTTGTTCTAGCTTTACTTCTACATGAAATAACAAGTAATCCTTCCCACTTTCTTCACTAAAAAAAAAAAGAAGATATGCAAACAAACTGCAGGCCTTTGTCCATAAGGTTTTATAGGTCCTTGCCTGTGGTTTATAGGTCCTTGTCTGCATTCCTTCTTATAGGCTGCATTTATCTACCCAGTGTTTCTCAACCTTGGCAACTTGAAGATGGGTGGGCTTCAACTCCCAGAATTCCTCAGCCAGCATTCCTCCCAGATGGGAGTCGAAGTCCACCCATCTTCAAGTTGCCAAGGTTGAGAAACATTGATTTAGCCAATGTAGTCCAGTTCCTGTGAGCCACAGGTTAATTTTGATTTCCTACCCAATTTGGAGGTGCTAGATTAGGGCCAGTAATCACCCAGCAGCCATGATGAGCTGCCCACCTCATCTCTCTCACCACCACATGCCACAAACCTGTTTTGCTTCTCCATCCCTGGTTTCCCAGAAACCATGCCACTGGGGCAGTTCCAGCTTTGCCACCCCAGGGATCCCTTGGTGCTCTGGGCTCAATATATATGTGCAAGAGCAAGAGACCAATGGGTGCTTCTGGAAAAAAACGACAGCACATCTCCCCTTCTCCCCAGGATTAAAATTCAGAGTAAATTAAGTAATGCTTTAGACAATCAGTAAAGGCATGCTTAGCACTGTCCAGGGGTGTCCACAAGTGTGGTAAAAAAGGTCAAGATGGTGGCTGTGATGATATAGTCAAAGCATTTTTATCATACCCTATGGATACCTCTGGCATTGCCACTTTTTTGGGACCAAAGGATATCTTTGAATAGCATGCTATTTAAAAAGGTGTTTGAGTAGCACACCATTTAAAAAGAATAATTAGCATTGGCTCTTTTAATTAATACACAACTTTCTTCCAGCTTTAATGCATACTTAGCCCCCAATCAAAGCTATTAGCATGGAGTCCTGAAAAGGATTTATCCAAATCTCAAGTACATTTTCTTGAAAGAATGAGATACAGAGAAACTCTTAAAAAAAAAAAAAAGGAGTATGGAAATAAGAAAGCATGTATCTGATATCCTTTAAGCCATATTTTAATGAATATGACTTTGTTCAGACAACAGGGCAGCAGACATTACTATTCAGGCATTCCAACAGAAGAGAATATCTGTAGCTCAGGGTTGAACTATGGAGTCCTTGGTTTTAATGAAACGTTTCATTAACCGACTAGGTAACATCATCATCGGCACTGATGATGGTACCTAGTCGGGTAATGAAACATCTGCAAGCAAGCCACCAAGCTCAGAGAGCACCAAGGACTCCACTATTCAGGCATTATTGCCCAAATAGTTAATATCTGGCATTATTATTATTATTATTATTATTATTATTATTATTACACATCACGTTACACTTAGAAAGATTTATCTATATTTTTTCTCACATAGCCTCCAGAACGAAGACCGGATGTTCTTCTCACAGCTGTGAGATCAGACGCTTAAGGTTGTCCATCTGTTAAGGAAGAAGTCGTGCACAGAATCTATGCAGAGGCAATGCTTTTGGAATTCTTCCATATTACTTCATCCACGTTGGCCCTTTCTCTCTTTCTCTCTCTCTCTCTCTCTCTCTTAATTTACAAGCAAAAGTATCAGTATCAATATTATCTATGGGTAGCCTGCTTCACTTCCAAACTGATAGCCAGCCAAAATCTCTCTTAGGCAATGCTAGAAGAAGAATGTGGGAAAAAGCAGGAGGGAAATCATTTCAGGTTTAGCTAAAACAATTTGGCTTGGGGTTCAGAGTCATCCACAATCACAGTGGAAGCCCTGCCCCTTTTTTTCTTTTGTATGTGATGTGTAAAAGTCAAGATAGTACATGCAGTGCACATTAAAAAGGGGTGGAGCTTCCATCACAAGGTCACAACCACCACTTTGAGTTTTTTGACACCCCTTCCCAGAGATGTCCCTGCTGTGGCTTATTCACCATCTTCATAACTGGGCAAGCTATCTGTGAAATAACTTAAATTTAACTTAAAATTTGTACATTCGTTTTTTTCTTGTTCTAACAACTTTATACATATACAATGAACAGAACAATTTCTAAGCTTTAAAAAAACTTTTAAAAAATAGAAAAGAGACAACTTCAAACAAACTAAAAATACAAACTAAGAAAGAAAAGAAAAGAAATCTAACTTATATTTTATATTTATCAATAGTCACTGGTTTACTAATGAATACACTATTGTAATATGATCAGTACAAAATATTATTGTAAAATATCACAACCTCTCTGCCATAGTAACACATACTGCTGCATCCTTTGATTAGTGGAAAATATCTCCTTTTCCAAAACAGATAAATCACACATTTCTGACAACCATTCTTTGACATCTGGAATAATGTTACATTTTCAATTTCTCGTTATGATTCATTTAGCCACCACCCCTGCTTGAAACAACCATAATTCCCAATAAAGTCAGGTTCCAAAGCTTTGGAATATAGTTCAACCTTGCATTAACACCTTTAACATTTAAATATTTGTACATTCATACTTTGAAATACTTCCATTGGTTTCACTATAATTGCCATTGGAAGAATAGTTCTTCTAAGTTAAGTCAAAGAGGTCAGAAGGCTAAAAGGGTGGGGACCTGCTGGATCACCAGAGAAGGGTGTTCCACAGGCTAGGAGCTGCTATGGAAAAGGATTTGGAATGCAGGGCAAGGAGCAAGAGAGATCTGGAGCAGGATGTCACAAGAGTGCAATTTTCTAACAACAGGGAAAGAGCATGGGGATTGTTCTTATATAGTCCCAGTTGACGCAGTGGCATAATTAGGAGAATTGCCACTCTCCTCTTGAGGAGATGAGCTGACTGCCTCTGCTCTGTCCTTCATAGCTCCTGGGGTGTTCTTGGGCTAGGCACCCTATCAGGATTGGACTTATCATTATCTGATCTAGCCCCCACCGGCTCAAATTCATTGACCCCAGGAGCTGCCTCTCAGCCTTACGAGGTAGACCAGACAGGAAACACGACCAGACGAACTAATTCTACTTTATTGTAAATCTACATTGACAGAATCTTGCAAGTCTGAAAGTACAAATCTCCCCTCCATTGCCTTTACAGCTCAAGAAACTAGGGAGGGTCTCTTCTAAGCCTCTTGCCCCACCCCCTATGCAGCTGTGGGCTATGCTGTCTCTTATCTGACTGTTCTTTTGGCAGCATCTCTTGACCCAGTCTCTCAAGGTCTTTCCCACATACCATTACACTGCCCCAGCTCTCTCCAGGCCACCATTTCCATCTGGCCTGATCCTTCAGCCTTGGCCTCAGATTCAGCATAGCCCATAAGATAATTTTGCTATCAACTGGACTTGCGTTTGAAACACAGCAATTGGGAGAATTCTTTTGTAATGGTTTCATTAGCTTTTCCATAGTAAATCTAATTATCTGAAACTCTTATGTCCTTGGATGCCTGTTTCCAGTCCAGCTTGTTGAGAGAAACTTGACAATCAGAGTTGGATGACTGTATTTTAAAAGGCGACAACAAGAACAATTCTTATTCGCACATGGAGGACACATTTCTCTGCTTAAGAAAATGTTGATTGGAGAGAAGTAAGTGGTCCCCATGAACATCATGCTTTAAGATTATTGGCCACAAGGAGAAAATAAGAAAACCTAATACTTACTCACTGGGCTATTCCATATTCAGCTAGCTGCATTCCCATGTAATAATAGACCAGAATTTGTGATGGTGCACATGAGTAGGAATGAGCTCATGCAAAAAGGCTGGATTGCCCCAACAAATGTTTCTGATAGGGAGGTGAAGAGTCAGAGGGTGGAGTTTGGAAGAAAGGAAAATATGTTCTTTTTCCCAATAATGTGTTATTTCTCAATTTAAATCAGAAAAAAAGCAATGGTCATCTTAACTATGCACTTTTTTCCTTTGTTGATACCTGACAGATTTAATATCTGTGGCCATGGCAGGAACTATTGTAAGTAGGAATGTGGGTCTTAAAAAAAGGATTATTATTTCTAAGCATAGATCAAGCACGCCCTTGATCAGGGCTGGAAAAATAAAATATTTTTAACTCCAAGGAACCAATATCACATGTATACATTCCAGGCCTGTTAAAACTCTTCAGATTCTAAGGCACTGAAATCAAGTTTATCCTCAATCAACAAGCCCATGGAGTGACTTTGGGCCAATCACTTTTTGCTCAGCTTAATTGTGTTGGGGAAAATAGGAAGAGGGAGTGCTTTGAATGTCACCTCGAGGTCCTGGAAGAAAGATGGAATATAAATATAACACATTGATATTAATCATCTGAGGTGAATCTGCAACTGCCCTTTACATGACCAACAGAAGATCTTCAGAGACAGACTGCCACAGGAAAAAGTTGAGCTACAATTCATCAAGAAGTTCAACTCTCTCTCCTGTGGTTTGAACAGAGACAAAAGTTCTAAGTCTGCTTTATGAATGGCCATGATAGCAATTTTATTATCCCTGTCCATACGTTCTACATTTTGTTTCCAACTGTAGTTAGCGCACAGATTTTTTAAGTTGAGAAAGACCAGGAGTTCTGCTGGGCTGATATCATATGACAAATATTATAACCTGAACTGGAATATTCAGTCTGGGAATATTGAAGAATCCTTTCAAATTCTAAAACATTTCTCTAATTTGGAATTCATTATTATTTTATTACCTTATCATTCAGATTAGGAATTCATAATATTTTATACCGTAGGTTTAATTATATGCTAATATACTTGCAGGTTTATTTTTATGCTGTATGCATTTTTCCAGCAGCAGAACTATTTTCACCACTGCAAGTACATAGGGGGAGGAGAATACCACTCCCCACAGCTTCTTAGATTATCTGGCAGTATATCCATAATTTGCTGTGGAAGATTATGGATATATTTGGCAAGAACAAGCCCCTGCATGGGAGGTACCATCGACAGATAGCTGATGTGGCTGACATTCAGAAATCTTACCAGTGGCTGGAAAGGGCTGGACTAAAGGACAGCACTGAGGCACTAATCATAGAGCACAAGAACAGACACTAAGCACCAGATCTATAGAAGCCCGGGTCTATCACACTAGACAGAACCCAAGGTGCAGACTGTGCAGAGAGGCCTCAGAGACAGTCCAACACATAGTGGCAGGGTGTAAGATGCAGGCAGGAACAGCATACCCTAAATGGCGCAACCAAGTAGTTGACATTCTGTACAGAAACATCTGCACAATGTATGGGCTAGACCCTCCCAAGTCCAGATGGGAGATTCCACAGAAGATCGTGGAGAATAACAGCCTAAGATCCTGTGGGACTTCCAGATCCAGATGGACAGGCAGGTACTGGTCAATCAACCACACATCATGGTAGTAGACAAGAATCAGAAGACAGCGGTGGTGATAGATATAGCGGTGCGAAGAGAGGACTCCTTGGAAAAGACCCTGATGCTGGGAAAGATTGAAGGTAAAAGGAGAAGAGGACGACAGAGGATGAGATGGTTAGATAGCATCACTGAAGCAATGAGCATGAAACTGAGCAAACTCAGGGAGGCAGTGAAGGACAGGAAGGCCTGGTGCGATATGGTTCATGGGGTCATGAAGAGTTGGACATGACTTAACAACTGAATAACAACAACCAAGTGACAGCAACATCAGGAAGAAGGAGTATGAGAAGCTGGAGAAGTACCAGGGCCTGAAGGAAGAACTAGAGGGGATGTGGAAAGTAAAGGCCAAAGTGGTCCCAGTGGTGGTAGGACCACTCAGGGCTGTGACTCCTAAGCTGGGATATTGGCTCCAATAGATCCCAGGAACAACATCAGAGCTCTCTGTTGAAAACAGTGCAGTGCTAGGAACAGCTCAGATCCTGCACAGAACCCTCAAACTCCCAGGCCTCTGGTAGAGGGCCCAAGATTGAGGAAGACACAGACCACCCATAGGGGTGAGAGGGGATTTTTTTTTTTTAAATAAAATCTAACTTCTCTTTTTACAATCTGTTTCTTAGATTATTTGGCAGTATATCCGTAATTTGCTGTTGAAGCCTTTGTAAAGGCTGAAAAAAAAATCAGCCAATAAATTATTGTTCAAACCTTTAGTTATCTTTTGCTCCATCAGTCTTATTATTACGAGCTAACTCAGCTCTTTTCCAATAAATAGCATTTTTATATGTTACTTAAGAAAAAGCATGGGAAGGTGACTATGATGATAAATTCACGGTAATAATTAAAATCTTTTGCAACACCAGCTAATGTGATTGCAAGTATTTGAGCATGCAATTAAAAAAAAGGGTGTTATCAGATTTTTCTGCTGAAATGACAGAACTATAAGAAAAACACTGCATTTCCAAACAACCTTCTAATGTATTAAATTAAGATCAAAAGAGGTGGTATGTGATGGAATGGAATTATGAAGGCCAGGCTCAGGGAGATAAACATTTTCTTAGCTCCCCAGAAGAGCGTGGGAGGAACAAGAGGATGAGACTGGCACCTCCCTGAGGAATGCACACTGTTGTGGCTGGCTGATTTTGGGAGATGGGATTTGAGTCTGGGAAGACTGATGTCAGGCCTAGCCCAAGGAACTCCAAGAAACAATGCAAATTCAGTCCAGTTATGTTTTTTAGCTACAACCTCTAGCAAGAATCTTCCCAGACTGAAACCCCATCTCCCAAAGTCAGCCAGCCACAACAGTGTGAATTCCTCAGGGAGGTGCCAATCTCATCCTCTTGTTCCTCCCACGCTCTTCTGGGGAGCTAAGAAAATGTTTATCTCTCTGAGCCTGGCCTTCATAATTCCATTCCATCACATCGTAGCACCTAGCCAAACTCTTAAAAAACTAAGCAAGCTTGGAGCTGTTAATACTTGTATGGGAGACCACCAGCAGACAATCTCAAAATGGTAGATTGGGAAATAGAAAAAAAATCCCCAAAGAAGTCAATAGTAAACTATTTCTGTATTGTGGCCAAGAAAAATACTTGGTTGTATCCACAAAATCCCCAGGAGTCAAGATGAACCTAAAGGAATAATGAACTATTTTTTGTCACTAACTGCATATGGGTCAAATAAAACAAGACATTATTTCAACATCTGTCCAGGAAAAAGTCCCTGTTCCTTTGGCAAGAGACGTCTCCGCAAAAGGGAGAAAGAGATAAAGCCAGATTGGGACATATTCAGCATGGGGAGGGCTGGCAGGAAGGAAACAAATGTATGTGTTCAATACATTTTGAAGGAATGGAGACTTAAAGGGAAAATAGCTAGAGTGAATAGTTGAAAGCTTAGTTGGTAAAGAATAATTTATTCATTTTTCAACGTTATGAAACAATGTGTTTGAACAGAAGACCAGTTAAATTCAACTAAAGAAATGCATTGACTTTTCCACATTAGATGTTGTTTTATCTGGTTCTGAATATATAACAGTATTTAGTATAGATAATTGTATATTGATCAGACTATTCTGCTCTGCAATTATTATATAATATTTTTTATCATTCTTTGAAAATCTAGAAATCAATTGTGTCATAAAATAATCCATGCATTGCAAGTGTCACTTCAACTTCAATTTGCTTTAACAAACTCCCAACTTTCCTGTTTGATTAGTGAGGATTTTAATGTCATTCTCTAAATGTAGCAACGGTTTGCTGGCACTTGCTTTGCCTCACCCTCTGCTTTATTTCATAGAACATAGAACATATTTCATAGATTCGGAGCAAATCTATGCCTTCATAAATTCAGCCATACAGGAGGTGTATGGCTAGATTCCTGGAGTTGAAAGGAGACATGGAGGCCATCAAGATGAACTTATTGCTCTGTACAAGAATCTAGGTAAAAGCATTTCACCCCAATGGCTATCCAGCCTCAACCTGAACACACTGACTGATGCTATGGAGAAAAGACCTAATTTCCCCCTTATTGTCAATCTGTCATGGAAATCTAGAAGACAAACAAACTATTTCTCTGACTTTTAGCTGATAAGTCAGTGATGACCTCCAGGAGTATCACAAAATTATTGTGCATTCAGTATTGCAAGTTGCCACAATTTCTCATACTTAATATATCTTGAGTGGGACCTTAACCACTTCTATGTTAGCTTCACCTTTTATCTTCTTCAAGTTCTTTCTCAACTATCTTAATACTTTAGTAACAGTTAAATCCACAATTTAGTATTGCAGTAGTGTAGCATCCATATATTGTTTAATAATAAAGCAGTTTTGTAATTTTAGCTCTTTCAACTATATTAGACCTTCTTCTGTATCCCAGCCAGCCTACGCCAGTAGCATTGTATCTCACTTTCTCTTATTTTGTGCGATTTGTCTAAAAAAGTTTTGCTTTTTTTCACAAGCCCTATAACTCTTCTTTAAACTTGATCATAACCACAATAACAGTTTACAGTACATTAATGACAAATCCCTGCCCTCCCTGAGTAAGTGGTTCCACCACCACCAAACAGGGTTGTGTCAAATTCCCTGGTCCAGTAACAGAATTTCCAGCATCCCTACAACCATCTGTTCCCCTCCAAGAATGTGCCAATTCAGACATTCTGGAGGTACTTCATTGTAGTCCAGCAATCTTTATTTCGGAACAGAAAATGATTTGTGGTATTCCTGACAATGTTCTTTCTCCGAAATAGGCCTATTTCAGAGGCAGATGCATAATGGGAAGAAGGTACCGATGACCCATCAGCCTGGTAGAAGGGCTTCTGACCGAGGGCCAGAGTGTGAGTAAGGGCTGGTCTCTCCCGCCAAGAGATGGCTTTATGGCACATGACTGGCTCACTGTGGAACGGTGCACATAACCTACCATTTCCCTCCTGCCAGGTTGGGAGCCTGACCTTGCAAGGAATTTAGATCTGCACTCTGCTGTACAACATTTCACATCAGCTGTAACCAATAAAAATGTGTTCAGTATTTTCCCACTTCCTGAAGCAAGTTGTCTTGTGTCATATTTGCTCCCTTCTCCTCTGCTCCGTGGCCAAGTAGGACAGATTCAATACTACCAGCCAATCAAATACTACCAGTACTATTCAATACTACCAGCCAAGCATGTTTTCAACCGAGCTGAAAACATGCTTAAAACTTCTGAAACAATTATAACCATATCATATATATTTTCTGCCGACAAATCAACAGAAAATATAAATTTACTCTTTTCAAATACTATTGTATGCTCATTTTAAAGGTTGCTAAAAAAAAACAACAAACCCACAGTTAGAATACCCAGCATTCTAGATGAGTTATTCAATATACACTTGAGCTGCATGCTATATGTTCTGAATATGCCACAGTCTTCCATGTGGCTCCTTATATGTTCCCTTGAGCTAGGTCAGCAAGAGCAATGCTCCAATAAGAATTTATTGGACTCCATTATGTCTGTATAGAAAAGGATTGTCAAAAACAGCATTTTGTTGGAGATGTAATAAGGACGGTGCCTCTTTAAAGCATATGTTTTTACAATGCACCATACTTATTGAGTTTTGGGAGAAAGTAGTGGACTATATAAATATGATTGTGCAACAAAAGCTAAAATTTTCAGAGGATAATTTTCTTTTGAACTATATACCTAATACATGAGATTTGACCTCTGGACAACATAAATGGATTCTCCGTGCCCTTACTATGGCCAAAAGACTGATATTGCAGTATTGGAAAGATAAATGTATGGCCCCATTTACTCAGTGGATTGAAGACCTGGTTGCAGGACTTGCTACATATGAGTGGATTGCCTATAGACATAGACTTTGTATGGACAAGTACAATGAAATATGGGACTCATTTATACAAAATACAGTAGGTTAACAAAAAACATGATAGTCATATATGTACTTGAATAATATTTGTATTAGATAAATACACATAGAATTGAAATTGTTTATTGTTAACACTTTTTTCTCTTTGTTGTATTTTTTTGCTTTTTTTGTTAAACCACTTTTATGTATTTTTTTCTTCTTTCTGTAATCAAAAATTAAAAAATAATAAAAAAGAGCAATGCTCCAATAAGACATAATGAGCAATCAGCAGCACTCAAGAAATTGACAGCAGCAGTTGAACAGTCCATCATTATTATCAAACTCTTCCTTCCTTCAACTCCCTTGCCAAACTCCTGTTTGGTCTCTGGGTAAGCTGGAACTGGGTTCCTTATATGCTTTCCTGAGCTCCCTCAACTAGATCAGCAAGATCAGTACTCCAGTCAGACACAGTGGGCAATCAGCAGCACTCGGGAAATAATTATCAGCAGCAAACACCAGTCTCCCCTTCTTTGACTCTTCCTCCTTCTTTTGCTTCTTCCAACTCCCTTGCCAAGCTCCAGTTTGGTCTCTGGCTAAGCTACAGTTGGGTTCCTTATATGCTCTCTTGAGCTGCCTCAACTAGATCAGCAAGAGCAATGCTCCAATCAGACACAATCAGCAGCACTCAGGAAACGATCAGTAGCAGCCAACAGCAGTCTGTCTCCTTCCTTGGCTCTTTCTCTTTCTTCTGCTTCTTCCAGAACCCTTATCAAGTTCTTGTTTACTTTTCCTTGCTCTAGAGTTGTTTTGAGGGGTTCAACCTGAAATATCTAAAAAGCAATCTAAGCATGAGACTTGTGTGGCTCCATCTCATACCAGCCTGGAAGGAATATGTGATATATGGACAAAGGCACAAGCGGGCAGTTGATTCCCATGAATTAGAGCAGGTCAGATGTTTTAAATATCTGGGCATAGTATTTCAGGCCTCTAGGAAATTAACAGCCTAAATATATTACGCTACTTCTACTGCCCAAAAGAGTACACAAGCAATAACTAAATTTTATAGGCAACGGGGGCAAATTACATTTCAGCAGCAATCAAACTGTTTATTTGCCCAACTATTATATGGGATATAACTTGGCCCATATACAAACCTAAGGGCTTATGAAGCCATTCAGTCAAATTTCCTTAGCACTTTGTTCGGTATCCCAAAAGACACCCCTAAGGCAGTCTTGAGGCTTGAAGCTAACATGTCAAGTATTAAGGCCCAGGCCTAGACCAGGATTCTAATCTCAGGACTCAGAATCATGTTTGAACCTACAGGCCTGATGCCTCTGCTGTTCAGACAGCTACCAATCTCACTGGCACCATACCATAGAAGAACTTTGCAGACTTGGCCTCTCTGCTGAATACTTAGGCCAATTAACCCTGGAGAAGGCCAAATCAATGGTAAAAGAAAGAATTAGGGACATTGATTGCCAAAATGATACCACCAGTGCTCCTGAATTCTATTGCAAGTGTTAGATAGCTGCAAGCCTTCTACCACAGGGTATCTATACAATCTAACACTAAGCCTTTTCCAGAGCCCCCTTTAATGCCCTCCCTTCAGCACTGCTGTCGGGAAGATTTCATGGGACTCCTTATTTACAGAAACGTTGCCCTTGTGGATCCAGGGAAGTAGAAACTCTTGTCCTTTTACAGTGTCCCTTTTATGATGCCCCAAGGCATGCTCTGATCTCCCCAATCTATCTTCTTCCTTTTCCTCCACATAATACTTTACATTGTTTTTAGGTGACATCTTATTCAATCTAATAAGACTCTGTATGGATTATCTTGACAATATCTTTGAGCAAAGTCAGTTGAAAAAAAAAATCATTCATTGTGAACTCGTGAACTTTTGGGGATTTGCCATAGTGTTTTCATTAGTGAAAGTAATCATATCAGGCAATGATGCTGTAAAAAATTCTGTTTTTTAGTCTCTGTTTGTATTTATGTTCATTTGTGTATGAATAGGTATATTCAGAATTTTTATGCTACTGAAGAAAAACCATCTTTATAAAGACAGTATTACTTCTGGGACTTCCACATAAAGACTATTTCTCCACAGGATGCATGTATTGCATCTTTTGGTTCTTGTGTACCTTTTTAGGGTTGGAAAGTGGCAAAAAGTACTCAGGGTGACATTTTGATGATCTTTTTAGTACCTTCAGATTGAATTTCGAGTCAGGGATGAAATCCCCAAATGGACCATCCCAGTTCATAACAAAGGCTATAGAAGAGAAGATTGCATTGATTCCACCTTCATGTAATCTGCAAAACTTCAAAAAGTCTTCTCTCTAATAAGAACCTCCTTTTATGAGGTCTCCAGATCTGTTGTGTTTGTCATTTGGCCATGAAGAAATTAATTCTTTAGTACAGAAATTACTTTTCTGTAATTAAAGGACCGACTATAACATGAGGGAAGATTATATTCAATCATCTTTCCTGTAATTTCTACACATGGAAACCTGATTGCTGTTTATTACATGCTAGCACAATGTCCATAATGATGGGATGTGAAAGGGAGGGAGGGCTTCCTCTTACAGGCCACCCAGTATTTCAGAATAATTGGCATGTGGTGCCCTCACAAAGTCTCCTAGTTCTACCAATTAAAAGATATAAGGCAGCTATTCCAGCAACCTCTCTTTCCTTCTCTTTCTCTTTCTCCCTCTGCCTCTGAAACAGGATGGATGAAAGGGTAGAAAAAATGGTCAATTACACATGAAGAACAGTGTGGTCTAAACTCCCTCAAAATACCACAGGCAAGGTGGGATGGGGGCACCACAGAAAGAAGTCGGGATTAGGGCTTCAGTGAATGAACAGCAACTATTCATGTATGAGGGAGCAAATTAAAAAGAGGAACTCAAAAACATTCAGAAGGATTGACAGAGCTTGTGGAAATGGCAAAGCTAACCAGTTTGGCCAGGGAAAAACGATGAAGACTTTTTTAAAAGACTGGAAGCCTTATATGGACTTTTTGCTGAAAGAAGAAAAGACTGAACTGATGATTTATGGATTTGGAGATTAAAAAGAGTTAAAGAGGGAGGGGAAAGAATAAGATGACAATTACTCGATAGAAAGAAGGGCAGAAGTCATCATCCTATGGGTTTCTCCCCCTTTTTCTTTCTTTTCTTTTAGTTGAGGGGGCATTGCTGCTATATATATTATATGAAGCGGCAATGCCTCCTCAACTGAGTCAATGGTTGCCATGATTTCTAATGCCTCCTTGTGCTACCTTTACCATGAATGCTGAAATAGCACAATGGTTACAATATTTTCAGTATGACTAGAAGGTTGCTGGTTCAAAATTCTCCTGTTACTGTGCTGTCCCATCTTTCTCTTTCAGGAAAGAAAGCGCCAAGCATTTTCTTTACTCTGCCATCTCAGCGTCTTCAGGTCTTCAGAATAAACTGGAAAGTCATGAAACATCCTAGAAGAAGATAATAGCAAACTGTACTGTTCTGTGCTGTTGCCATGAAATCTACATCACTGTGTCCATGTAAAAACAAGGGCCTATAACCTCATCTCACACTAGCTATAAACCATATTCTGAATTTCTTTCAGCACTGAAACAGCCTGTAGACGTCACATGAGGAAACAGATTGGAGCCATACTTCACCATAACCTGATTAATCATCAACATGGAAAACTGTCGGTTAGGGAAGCATCTTCTAACTGTGGAGTTCATGAGGAAATCCTCAATGCTTAGGTAATATTTCCTCCTGCAATTAATCATCCTCCACAAGGAGGGGGGTGAAGGGTTTTGTGATAAGGTGTAACTACGGAGGAAGTACAGCTGACGCACTCAGTTTCTCTACTTTCTTGCATGGGCCAAAGTGCCTCAAATTTACATGTACAGTTTCAGAATTACTGATTGCGACCTTCTTCTCTAATTGAACTCTGGATCACATTATCTAGTGTTCTGAATGAAGAAAGTTAAATCATCAGATGATTCACTTTTGTGAAAAGGAGTCAGGATGTTGAACTTAAGAGACAAGGATGATGAAGGCAAGGGAAATAGGAAGGTGTAATGAGAAAACATTGATATTATATGTACCCTCTACTAGTACAGTGGGTGAATATGCAATTTCTTCTATTACCCCCAATTAAGGGATAAAAGGAGGTGCCTGACATTCTGTTTTAAAGGCATGTTTTTAAAAACCTAATGCAAACATTTTGTAATTTTCACCTAATTTCATCTAATTTAAATTAGGTTCAATTTTCACCTAATTTTTCACCGCATTTTCACCTACTTTAAAACTCCCAAAAATAAGTTGGAAAATTATTCTATGTATTGGAGAGGATAGTCCATGTAGCAGCAGACAAAACTGAGCCAATTTTGGCTGGTTCAAACTGAACAGTACTGAAAATTGGCAGAACTGATGGGTTAAACTTGGTTCAGGGCAGAAAAAGGACATTTTCACAGAATGCTGTGAAAAGGCATTGACCCCAATGGTTCTTAAAATGTTAGAAAGAGATGGAGAGGAAGCAGATATTCTGTAATTGCTTGTAAGGAAGGAAATCCTGTGGTTAAGCCACAACAATTAGAATCAGGAAAGAATAATTCTATTCTTATATTAATCCAAATCTCCTCTATGATCCTGGCCAGGGAACAGCAGGTAGATTCCTCCAGCTTGATTACAAAACATTAAATAACTCAGGGCTTTACTAATATCTTCAAGTAAGTGCATTCTTTTAGAGGACATCCATTATGATGATGTTCATCTCACTTTAAAACAACTAATCTGTCTTATTGATGGGAAAATATTCAATTAGATGTAAAAATGAATTCAATGTGAAAGCAGTACAAAATGTTGGATATGGCAGCACAAAAATACTGTTTAAAAACCACAATGAAAAATGTTTAAAGCACTACTGAAAATACCACACCCAGGGAAATGGATCAAAGTCTTAGCTTTCATTACGCAATCGTGCTGCCACTTTCATGGAAGTTGGTGGAGTCCAGGCACCATTATCTTCCACTTACAACTTCCCAGAAAAACCCATTAGGATGAGAAGATGAAATAGCTGCATATTGTAAGTCAAGCCATCTGCCCACAGGCATCCACCAGAAGTAGATCTGCCACACTGATAAGGTCCCATCTTGTTCCTCTTCATTTTATTACACTGCTGAGACAGAAAGCAGGTTTTCCAATTCCAGTGTGACGAACTCATGCGGAGCCTACTAATTTAAAGTGACTTCAAAACAGTTAATCATTGCAGATAAAAGTTATGTATACTTTTAAATAAAAAGTGGGCTGGCTTATTTTGCAGTGACCAAAGACTCTAACTTTTAAAGAAACCACTGTAGAGATCTAGCCTGGAAGTGACTAGGAAATGGGTCCTGTGTCTTCTCCCATAAAGATTCCAGCTGTTAAACTAGCAAACATTATGAAAGACACTTTTGCATTCCACCAAGACACTTTTGCATTACTTTTAAGGAAAGTGGATAATGAGGATCAGGGATTATCTCCAACCTATCCCTATCTTCCTACAGAGACAATACAGCACTGTCTTGAACAAGTTGCCTATCTCCTAAGTAAATAATAGTTGGGCAAATCATCATCTGTGTCCCCTGCAACAATTGATCGGGAAAAGCACTAAGCAGGATCAGACTTGGTTAGTTATTTGGATAGGAGACTACCTGAAGATTACATGGCTGTAGGATAGGCTGGGAAGTAAAACAACAACAACAACAACAACAACAAAATCAATGAACAAAACTCCGGAATAAGGCCATGACAAACCACTTCCATCTTGCTGCCAAGAAACCCACGTGGACATGTTCATAAAGTCATCCTCAGTCCTCACATGCTTGCTGAACATCTTGGTTGCCCAGATACAAATCTCTTATTCAGGAACTGGCATACTTGGCAGAAGGTTTACAGACACATCATGACTAGATTAGCTTCTTTATTGCAGACAAGAATGGAGCCATTAACAGAAAAGAGATTGGCTGACTACAATGCACGGGAGTTAAAGTCTCTCATTAGGTCTCTGCTCCAGGGTTTATATTCTAGGCCTTTTCCTCCAGCCGTTCTGAGTCAGTGGCCTTGGCAAGACAATTCTCTCTAGCCTGCTGGTTCCACACACACCAAGAATTTAGCATCACCACCATCATCACCATCACCATCACCATCACCATCATCATATTATTACTGTTGTTGTGGTTGTCAGGAAATTATCTTCTATATTCACCACAACAATATCATTATGATGATAGATATAAAGATAAATACAGATAAGGGTACAATACTGGTTAGTTGTGTACACTATACTTCTTTCAGATATTTATATATTATTTTATTAAGGTAAAAGAGGAAAAAAAAGATTCTCTACCTTTAATTACGTTTTAACAAAACAAATAGAGTTGAAACAATAGAATTACAGTTAGTGCTTCACAGCATGGAGTTAATTTGCAACTGAAATATTTTTCATTTGGGCAGGGCTTAAATTACAATTTAAACTTCTGAAGTTACTGCTTGGAGCTGATTTAGGATGGATCACATCCATAACAGATGGATTATGGTCCTAATTTAGCTAGAAGGAATAACTGGGCAAATTCCAAATCCATTCATCTCCATTGTGGTCCTAAATCTTTGAGAACATGTCCCCCTGGAATCAGTCAGCTGGAAGATGTGGATAATTACTTCATTACCCTTTTAAAGGTAGATTTTAGGCCCCTTTGAGATGAATTGTAGAACGAGCTGTTGTGAGGAAAACAGGCTAATGAAAGACACATGAATGGGGAAAGATGAAAAAGGCGCTTTGTTGACAAAAGTCCCAAGAGCGTCTGGCACATCATTACTGTTAAATTATTGTTACTCTCTAATAGTAATATATTAGTACAATTTTGTTATTTCTTATAAGTTTCATTGCCCACATGGCAATGAAGACTGGGAAGAAAATGGTCTTTTGTTAGAGATATCCCTTAAATTCACCAGAATCGGTTAGATTTAATCTGCCTCACTACATAACAGGTTTAATTGGGTGTTGTGCTTTTCCCATCCCCCCCCCAGTTAAGAATTTCCAGGGTAGCAAACACTGGAGTCTTGGTGTTTTGCAATTTCCCACCAACCTAGTCCAGTTTTCTCTTAAATATTCAGGCAAGCAGCAGAACTAGACCTACAGCAGCCACAGTCCTCAAAACAACAGGGAAATTATTTCCATTCCTGCTCCCAAATGCTTTCTAATGCTTTGGCTTTTTAAAATCTTTGGTTGCTGGAATGAGGTGTTATGGGATAGGCATGGCCAACCCTGAAAACGAGGTCAGTCCAAAAGGTGCCACAATGATAGAAGATGCCCATCATCCTGGCCCACCAGAATTAAAATGCTTATGTTCTGTTCCATTTTCATTGATCCATTTCCATGCACAGTAGACAAGTGTAAATATCCATTTCTACAGTGATTAAATAGAACTGGACGTTGATCAACTGTGCATTAACAGAAAAAGAGAAACACAGAAGAGAAAAAAAGATCTTGTCAGCTTCAGACAGAAGGGGATCATCAGGCTTTCCGACTCCAATGCTAACTTTTGAACTCATTCCCTATTCATCTATCTCCATTCGTTCTGTTGCTGACATGCCTGGATTTATCCTCCAGGTTAGCAGAGTGGATTCAA
The DNA here is from genome assembly GCF_059951505.1 of Python bivittatus. NCBI lineage: Eukaryota > Metazoa > Chordata > Lepidosauria > Squamata > Pythonidae > Python > Python bivittatus. The sequence goes on along the minus strand of NW_028277037.1, from coordinate 2,609,884 downwards.
AAAAGTCAAGATGTTGGCCACAACTATCTGATCACAGCCGTGCCCTTTTTGATGCGCATTATGACACCCGTAAAAAAAGGAGTAGGTCTTTCGTTGTGGCCACCATCGTGACTTTTTAGAACCCCTCTATGTGGACACAACTGGCAGACTTCCTGAAATAATATGATGCTTAGAGTAAAGTTCAAACAAATAAGATTTTGGAAGGCTGGGGAAGCTCATGCTCTTGCATATTTTTTGCCCTTTTTTAAAGAGGAAACAGCTCCTCGTCTGGGATTTCATTTGTGTGGGATTTCAAGAGCTTCCTGTGGTTCATTTAAAATGCACATAAAATAAGTACCACATTAGTGTCTAATTGGCAAAGGGAATATTTAATGCATGCAGATAATAAGAATTCTTCGCATAACACTGACATGGAATCTTGTGGGGAGCCTGCATTGAATACAGAATAATTAGAGTTAAATAATATATTGGTATTCATCTCTCCATAGTTGTATCATTAAGAAATTATGTACATGAATATGAATGAACCACCATGGACCAAATATCTGGACAGGATTTTTGGAGCATTTGTTCACATCACGTTCTTCCCCCCAGTGGAGTCAGTTTGCACATTCAAGTGTAAGATAACTAAGGCTGAGAATGAAATGCCTGATATATTAATGGGAATACAACAGAATATATTCAAGAGTATGACGGCTCAGAATTGAAATGCTGAAGTGAAAAACACTATTAATTTCCAGTCACTATTAAAATGCCACTTAGTTTCCTTGCTTATTAGATAATTTAATAGGCAGATATGAGGATTATTTTTCTCGTCTAGATTATAAAAAATCTAGTTCAGAGTTCAGTGCAATGTTAAACTTCGTGAATGTATATTAACTGGTTTAGCTAGTACCCTTGTAATAATAAAAAATAGAATAAAAATAAGGAGCTGTACCAATGTCATCTTCAGTTTCCAATTTTCGCAAATATGTCAAGTTCAGTTTAAGAATTTTTAAAAAGCTTATGCTATTATTTGTATGAGTGTAGCACATATTTCTCTAATTTGTGCATTTTTATTTGCAATTTTGCAGCTTTTTCTAATATAATGCATGTTTTACATTATTTTCAAAAATATATTTGAAAATATCTGTATATATTTGTGTGTGTGTGTAGAAAATATTTACATCTATAGATATTAGAAATTAGGGGACTTTCTTATTATTAGGAAACCTGAACTGCAAAATTCAAAGAACTAGTGAACTTCAAACGATGGCTCAATGTCAGTTCATGCATTGGACTGAAAAAATGAAAATAGGTAAATCCACCTTTGGATATGAACTAAATGAATTTTTCCCCATTCATACTATTAACTGAATCAAGGTGGGAAAAACTATACACTTTTTTCTACAAATATCTGTTTTGTCAATTTCTTTTACAGAGATCTTTAAAGCTAATGGACTACAGGGTCAAATTATTTTTCTCCATCAGTGATGTGCAGAAAAAACAGGCAGAGCTTTGATTGCACTGGTGGAGCTGCTATCCTAACTTTTTTAACCACACCCTATGGACACCCCTCTTTTCCATGATCTTAATTTCAGTGAAGAAGGTTACCTGAAGAATCCATCTTTCCTTATTTTGTTTTGTTTTAAAAAGTCAAGGAAAAGCTATTTAGCAGAAAAAAATAGAAGCCAAATTGAACCACACAGTGAAACAAAATCTAGGGCCATAAGGGTTAATTTATCCCATGGGAAACAATTCATACACTTCTAAAGTAGACCCTCACTTGCATTCTCCACCTACCCATCAGGAAAAAAACCTGAGTATAACCAAGTAGCAGCCTTTCTTTTGATGGTACTACAGCTATGAGATTCTTTCTTGGCAAAATCTGCTCCAAATCTGCCTGGCTAACAATCTGAAGGAAAGTATCATATAGGAATTAGCTTTTCTGGACAGTCATTGATTAATTTCTCAGCTCCTGATGAAATGGAGTGAAGGAACATGGAATGCATTTGCTCATAATAATTGTCTTTTGTCTATGTTTATATAATGATGTCATCAGAAAAACCATATTAATAAATTATGGCTGTCTTGCACAAGCATTTATAGGATCATTCTTTGTTTACATATGTGATCCATGTTGGTATTAAGTGGGATGTCATAGCAATGTTTATCCCCATGATTGAGCATCTTTTTTAATGCTGAATTATGTTTTCTTCTTTCTGGAGGGGATGGTGGAATTTCAGTTTTAAAAATCAGTCACTCAAGCTATTTAGTTGAAAAGGCTGAGTTTTGTTTCTATCCACCTATTCCCTTTTTGTAAAGTCCCTAAGAAAATAATGCAGGTTGTATGATGTATATCAAAGGTAAGAATTTGTCTTACAAGAACCTTACTTTTGATCAATGTGAGTTACTTGGGGGAACTGTACACTTTTGCCAGTTAAAGATGTACTTACCTTTGGCACTTTGATGATGGATGGTCTAGGTATTTGTGTAAGAACTGCAGCTGCGTCATGACCCAGGCCTTCAGCAGGAAGTAGAGATAAATCAAGAGGCATAGCCGTGGATGGAACCCCAAAATGTTTGCTTGAATCACTATTTGCAGTGCTGTTTCTCTTTGCACAGTGGCTGCGTCTGAAGGTTTCCTCTCCAGCTGCATCTTCCTGGGGACTCAGATAATGGGTATATGTGGCAGATAGTGGCTGCCCACAGACTGTGACATCTGGCTCAAGCTTTTGTTGCTCTTCAAGGGTTAGGCAGTTTGACTGACTTTGATCCACAGGTGTGCTTTCTCTCACACTTCCAAAACAGCTGAGCAATGTCGAACAAGAAAATGGATGCATCACGAACGCTGGAATATTGCAGAGTTTATCCCATATTAACACCGGCATTCTTATTATGGGCTCAACAAGCGTAAAATGGCTGTAGAGGGGAGAACCCAAAGCAGGCAGTTGACAAGGTTCTTACCTTGACTCTTCCATGACATGAAATCCAGTATACTTCATTGCATTGGAGATTGGGGATGGAGAATCATGGCGTTCAGCAATACGTGTGGCATAACTTCCTTTGGACAGAAGAGGCATCAGCACAGGGAAAAGGTTTAGAGATGGATTCAGGCTGTTCACTAGAGTTATCAGCCACCAAACAAGAAGCTTTCACAAAAGAGCCATCTCTCCAGCAAGGTCGGGTTACAATCTGCAGCTGAACAGATGCTACTTGAGGAGGTAGTGCTTACTCAGTGGTGCTGGAGCCTCAAATTACGTAGCTGGAGTAGCAAAAAAAGGTAGCCTGATCTGTTCAGCTGTAAGAGCATCAATGTGTGTATCTTTGACATCATGACAATAGCATAACTGGCTCTGATTTCACAGCTTGAAGGTTTATTAGCAAAGGAAGATCAAAAATGTATTTTCCAAAGTCCTGATGGGCCACCTATTATCAAAGACCAAGGTGGTAGTTAAAACGTTCGTCAAGATGAAATAGATTCGGGGGTCAGTTGTATCCAAAGACGATTTCATTCTCACAGCAGCACAATGCTAAAGTGTCTTGCCTTTCAAATTCTTCCTTTTGCATGGCAGGTAGAATATGAATACTGTGCTGTGGGCTTCTTTTCATGAATTCATCCATAACTCATCACAAAACATCTCTTGTTTTTCTTAGACCAAGTCTTGATTGTCAAAAGCCACAGAGAAGAGAACAAGGCCATTTAAATTCCAGATGGAGTTCCACGAAGTTTGTAAGAGTAACTCAGTTCTTTTTCACATGAGATAGCCTTTCTCCTTCCTATTCTTGTGTATCATCTCTGGAGGAGAAAGTAAACCATACCCTTGCTTTGTAGCAGATCTCTTGCAGCTGTTTGTTTGGCTAGAGTCCAAAGTGACTCATGCTATACTTTCAGTATGGGAGAACTGTTAATAAATTTTTGCTTTAAAGATTTTTTTAAAAAATCTGTTGAACTGAAGCTGGAGCAGAAGTGGAGTTCCTCATCTCTTTTTCTTTTCTTTCTTCTCTCTCATGGGATGGTGTAGACTTAGATGATCTTAAGAAGAGAAGCAAGGCCTCTAGGTAAGTAGATTTCACCAAAAGCAGCAGCCATGTCTTTTCACAATTTTTAAGAACACAGAAAATGTGTCATATTCATTGTATGTCTTTTTTCACATGGTCTTGCCACTCTTCCCAAGGAAAGGTCAGACCTTTTCCTTCTCTTGCAGGCACTGATGTGGCTTCTCTGGTCTGCCCTCCTTCAGCTGCTAGCTTGCTAACAAGAGCCACACCACCCTGGAGAAGATGTGGAAGCTGCTCAGAGCTGGAACATCCCAGCCAGACCATCTGCCAAGTTGAGCAGGAAGGCTGTTCTCCCATCTGGGTTTCATAACCCTAAGAACCTTCATATGGTTCTTTTTTTTTAAAATACAAACTACAAAACACAAAACCAGTAATAACAAAAACGTAAAATAATTCAATCAAACAATCAAAATAAAACACATATAACTTAATCTCTATGTGCATCCATTACCTGTGGGACTTTTAACCCTCCTTATCTCTTTACTTTTTGTTATCATGGATTTTTATTATTAATAATTTTTAATAAGCCCTCCTCTCCAAAAGGATGATATATATTGATCTGGTTTTACTCCCTTCCCTTTAACAAAAACATATTCCAGAAATTCACCCCATATAACATCATAATCATTCCTTTTCGCCAGACCCTTTTTATATTTTAGTTTACATGTCAATTTATCATTAATAGCAATATTCCATATTTCTTTAAACCAATCTTCAAGCTCGTACTCAAACTCCACTTTCCATTTTTTACCTATTATTAATCTTAAGACAATAATAAAAATTATTATCATCTTTCTTTTGCCATTCTAATTTCATGTTTTCAAAATTTAGCAGTAATGCAATTTTTGGACTTAAGTACAAAGTAATAGATAATATTTCATTAATCTCAACAAAACCCTTTTCCCATATTTTTCTTTAACTTTTCACATTCCCACCATTAATACAAATTAGTCCCAATTTCTTTTTTACACCTCCAACAATTTTTTAAACTACTTCTATTGTCTTATAACAATTCTCTTTCATTCTAACAGACATATTTTTTCATATTCTCTGCGTCCAAATCTTTGACCATTTCTCTTCTGTAATATTAATACCTGTCACTCTCCCAATTAAATTTCATTCCTTCTTGTGCTTGATTACCCTCTAACAATATTTTATATATTTTACCTACTAACCCTTTTGTTACTTTGTATCATTCTGTTTCATTTGTATTATTAATTCCTCAAATTTTGTTAACTGTCTGCATTTCCCATATTGTTTTACCCAATGCCTCCAGTTGCAATACATTATACCAAGATATTTTTATTTTGTTCAAATATTTCCTTTATATCATCTCTACAAGAAATTTTACTTAGCCAATCTTTCAATCTTAACACTCTTGCTGGCTCCATATCTTTTATTAATCCTGCCTTAAGATTCTCTGGAAATTTTTCTAAATCTACAATTTGGGTCAGTGGTGATATTCCTGGACTAAATATTTTTTTATTTTTATGCCAAGTCTGTAAGATAACATTACTTATTGGGTTTTTTATTTCTATAAAACATGTTTTATTTTCTGTAAAAAGAAAATAATCCTTATCCCTTATCTCCCCCCAACTCCATTTCTCCCCAAATCAATTTTTCAAATCCATATATCATATTAGGGACATATCTCATTTGATTAGCTATATAATATTTATTAATATTTGGGATACCTAACCCTCTTTCTTTCTGGGGTGCATACCATAGGTGTCAAGTCCACGATGTCCAACTCTCAGTTCTGAAGCATTCTCACACAACCAGGCTTGGGTCAGATAAATACTTCTTTATTAAGAGCTATATGTAGCTTGTAAACAGAACATTGCTAAAACTAACGCCTTGGTTAAACCTCCCTCTATTTATCCCTCCTCCCCTTATTGCCTGGCGTCGTGACTCTCTTCACCTGTTGTTGACCTCTCTCCTTCCTCCCGGAGCTTCTTCCTGGTTCTTTGGGCCCCAGCTGCCTGGCTGGCAATCAAGCCAGTCTAAATTGCCCATATATGGTTAAGCTGCTTCCCAACTCCCCTTACAACCATTAACAGCCACCCCCCCTCCTTAGTTACAAGTGGCAGAAACAAATCAATCCAACTCCCAATGAATGCAATACAATGGAAAACAACAACAGTTGGGTGATGCAGGTTCTGACATACTGCCCCCCCAAAAACCCCTCCTCACCACGTTGGGCAGGAGCCCTAGAAATAAGAAAAGAGGAACTGGAATTATGAAAACATACATCCTATAGAGTTCAACACGTTCACCTGGGTTTGTTAGGATAATTCTTATAAAAGTCCAAAAGTAAGTCAGGAGCTCTAACATGTCTTTTGGAGACCCATTCAGCCAGAGATTTAGGGAAATGTTTCCAATGTACCAAATACTGAATGTCTCCTTTGAAGTTTCTAGAGTCCAATATTTCCCTGATCTCAAAGTGTTGTTCCCCCTCGATCATAATAGGTTCAGGAGGGGCCACTACCGGCCTCCATTTATCAGATTCCTTGTAGGGTTTTAATAGTTCACTGTGGAAGACAGGATTAATCTTCCTGAGGGTTTTGGGGAGTTTCAAGCATACAGACACCGGGTTAATTACTCTATCCACCGTGAAAGGTCCTATGTATTTATTATCAAGCTTTCTACAAGGCCTGGAAGATTTCAGATTCTTGGTAGATAATCACACTTTGTCCCCCACTTTCCACGGTTCATGTGGTGCTCTCTTCTTATCTGCTTGTGTTTTATAACTTTCTCTAGCTTTTGCAATCGCTTTTTCTGTGATAGGCCACAATCCCCTTATCCTGTCACCCCATTCATCTACTGTTTTAACCCGTTTGAGCATGGGGAAGTTCAGGTACAGGTACAAATTCTTGCCCTGATACAATTTGGAAAGGAGACAGCCCAGTACTATCGTGTACAGCATTATTGTAAGCCACTTCAGCATAAGGTAATAAGTCCACCCAATTGTCCTGTTGATGGTTTATGAAACATCGCAAACACTGTTCCAACCCCGCATGCCTCCTCTCTGTCGCTCCGTCCGTCTGAGGATGAAAGGAAGAGCTCATTGCTTGCTTAGACCCCAAAAGGGTTAAAAATGCCTTCCAGAAATTAGAGGAGAACTGGACCCCCTGGTCGCTGATCACTCTTTCAGGACAACCGTGTAATCTGTATATGTGTTGGATAAACAAGGCAGCTAGTTCAGGCGCTGAGGGAATGGCTTTGCACGGGATGAAGTGAGTTTGTTTAGAGAAGAGATCAGTAACAGTCCAAATCACAGTCATTTTCCTGCTCTCTGGCAAGCCTACAATAAAATCCATGCTTATTTCTTTCCATGGTTTTTCAGGGCAGGCCACAGTTCATAATAACCCACGGGGTTTCCCCCCTTGCCTTTGGCCATAGCGCATACAGGACAGGTAGTTACATATTCTGCCATATTTCTCCTGAGCGAAGGCCACCAAAATTGCCTGCGGAGTAGATGTAAAGTTTTGACAAAGCCAAAGTGTCCTGCTCTTTTATCATCATGGCACCTTTGTAGTACCATTTTGCGAGCCTCCTGGGGCACGTACAGTCTATCTGCTTTCCACCATGCCCCCTCCCTCTGGGTTAGTTCCTCCTTATTCTCCTGGAACCACTCATCCTGTTCCAGGAATCGATTTAAGTCCATTAAGAACTCTGATTTGAGGAGGGTTTTGGTGGCATTACTTTGTGATCTAGTGACTGCAGCTGCCAGTTCTGGCCCCTGCCGGTTTGGGATTACAGCTGACACCACCTTCTCCCTTTGGCTATTGTGCTGGGGCAGCCTGGAGAGAGCATCTGCCAAGAAATTCCTCCCTCCTGGGAAGCATTTTAAAGTGAAATTAAATCTGCTGAAGAATTGTGCCCATCTTATCTGTTTAGGAGACAACTTTCTGGATGATGTCAAAGCTTCCAAGTTTTTATGATCCGTCCAAACCTCAAAAGCTTCTTCTGCTCCTTCCAGCAAATGTCCTCAATTCGTTAAAGCCCATTTCACTGCGAAAGCCTCCTTTTCCCACACTAGCCACCTCCGCTCAGGTTCAGTGAACTTGCGAGATAAGTAAGCACATGGTTTTAACACACCTTCCTCGTCCCTTTGTAGGAGGACTGCTCCAGTTGCTACGTCTGAGGCATCTGCCTGAATAACAAAAGGCTTTGTTGGGTCTGGGTGTTTTAGGATGGGTTCAGCAGTGAATAATTTCTTGAGGTTTTCAAAAGCCTCCTGACATTCTGCTGTCCATTTTAAAGAGGCGCTGGGGGCTTTTGCAGCTGCCAAGGGTTTGTCCTTTGTTTTTAAAAGATCAGTCAGAGGGAGGGCTACTTGTGCAAAATTAGGAATAAACTGTCTGTAAAAGTTGGCAAAGCCAAGGAAACTTTGCAGTTGTCTCCTGGTTTTTGGGGCCTCCCAAGCTAAGACATCCTGCACCTTATTGGGATCCATTTCCACTCCTTTATTAGATATTCTGTAGCCCAGATGGTCAATGCAATCCTTATGGAACTCACACTTGGATAATTTTGCATACAACTGCGCATTTAGCAGTTTCTCCAGCACTTTCCTGACCAATTTCACGTGTTCCTCCATTGTTTCGGTGTAGATTAAAATGTCATCCAAGTATACCAACACTCCTCGGTAGAGGAACTCGTGCAAGACCTCATTAATCAGCTGCCTGAATACCCCGGGTACGCCTTTTAATCCAAATGGGAGGACTCGATACATGTAGTGTCCCAGTGCGCAGCGGAATGCGGTCCTCCATTCGTGCCCAGCTTTTATATGCAGCCTGAAATATGCCTCTCTCAAATCTAGTTTGGTAAAAAAATTTCCTTTTGCCAAATGGGCTAACAAATCTTTTATTAATAGGAGAGGGTATTTGTTCTCTGTGCATATTGCATTTAACCCCCTATAGTCCGTGCATAAGCGTAAAATCCCATCTTTCTTTTCTCTGAAAAGTACTGGCGCTGCCAGGGGGGATTTGGCGGGCACTATGAAGCCTCTGCTCAAGTTTTTGTCAATGAATTCCCTCAACGCCCCCATTTCCTTTTGGGTCATTGAGTACATCTTTGGGGTTGGGTACTTTGCTCCTGGCACCATCTCAATTTCGCAGTCTGTGGGGCGATGTGGTGGTAGCTGGTCGGATTCCTCTTCGCTAAAGACTTTTGCCAAGTCCCTATATTGCCAGGGGATTTCCTCCCCTCCCCCTGCATGGGGCTTCCTCCCTTGGCGCTGCTCCTTCATGGCTGCTGCCCCCAGCTCCCCTCTTGGGTTGGGCTCCGCCTGCGCAGTCCCACGCCCGCCATCCGGAAAGTCCAGAGTCTTCTCCCGCCAGCTGATGCGGGGGTCCCACCGTTCCAGCCAGGACATTCCCAGAATGAGGGGGTAACTAGCCAGCAGTGCGACCAGGCACTTTAAAGCCTCCCGATCCGTTCCAACTCTTAATTCAAAAGCCTCTGTGTAGTAGCAGACCGCACCTCCCCCCCACCGCTGTTCCATCCACTTGCCTGAAGAATATGGGCGTCTTCAGCCGGTGCACTTTTAAATTTAATCCGTTGACGAGCACAGGGCTGATCAAACTCCGGGACCAACCCGAATCAAGCAATGCAGTGAGCCAGGCCCGAGTCGATCGCGGAGCACGGATCACTACTTCATACGTCATGGGACTCACTTGGATGTCCTTGATCGATTTGCTCGGGATCGGCTGGTCGCACCTTGGGCTCTCCTCCCTCTCGCCGGAGCTCTCCCATCCATCCTCGCTGTCCGAGAGGTAGGCAATTCTCAGCCTCTCTTCTTCGCCTCTCACCACTGTCCTTTTCCATGGGGCTTTCATCGCTCTTGCAGGGTTCTTGGCTTTTTTCCCTTTCGGCGCGGTTTGTAACCTTGGGTTCTGGGGGCAGGCCACCACGAAGTGCCCCTTCTCGCCGCACATGAAGCAGGCTTTCCCCGCGGCCTGCGGCCTTGCCGAGCGGGTTTACTCCTTCCTTGCCGGTTTCCGCCCCGTTTGCCTTGCGGCACTAGGAGGCCGCCATCTCGCCTCCGCGCCATGCGGTTTGACTCTGGGCAGTTGCGCCTCCAACACGGAGACGTGGGTGATCCACCCCGCCAAGGTCTCCGGGCACCCCCGCACCATGGCCCTCTCGAAGAGCCGTGGGTCCAGCCCCTCCTGGAATAGCCGCACGAGGAACGCTTCTGGCCAGTCGGGCAGCTTTGCCACCAAGCGCTTGAACTCCAGTGCGTACTCGGTCACCGAGCGCGGCCCCTGCTTCAGCTCCCGGATTGCCTCCGCTGTGTGTGAACAGGCACATTGGTCCTCGAATCGGTCCCGTAGGGCGGTGATGAAGTAGTCAAAGTCCCCCAGTTCTGGGGCTTCCGCTTCATTCAAGTCGTTCACCCACTCAGCTGCCACACCTACCAGGAAGCGGGACACATACAGCACCCTCCAGGCATCGCTGGCAAACAGGCGCCCGCACGTGCCCATGCAGATTCTCACCTGGTTCAGGAAGGCGGGCAGTTGGGCAGGGTCTCCGTCGTACTTCTCTACCAGCCCCCATCTTTGCAACAGGTCCCCTTCCGCCTGTTGAGGTTGTTGGGCGGCTTGCTTCTGGTCCGCTCCCCCACCGCGTCCTGCGGGGGCTTGGACCGGGGCCCGATGAGGGGGAAGGGTCGGTGGTTCCACCGGAGCCCTTGGGGAGGGCTGGTCGATCGGCGCTGGGTCCTGTAGGGGGTTGGAAGGTTGCACAGAAGGTTGCGCCAGAATCCTTAGCTTATCCAACTCCTTCCTCAGTGTGCGCACTTCACCTTCCAGCTTCCTCACCCGTTGTCCCTCATCCCATGGCGTTGTCACTGTGGTCGCGGTCCCCATGGCCCTCAACCATCGAGGGCGGGCTGGCACCTCAGGGGTGAACCCTCCAGCGTCTTCCCAGATGCTCAGGTCTCTTGGTGGGTCCCAGCGGTGGGCCAGTCGCCTCGTTGTGGCCTTCAGTCTGGTGCCCGCTAGAGCTTCAGTGAGGGGGATTAGCCGCTCCTCCTCTTCTGCTGGCACCTCTGGTGAACTTTTCTGCAGCTCCTCAGAGGCCATGTTAAGTTGCTGGAAATTCCTCGCAGAGTTTCCTCTCGGGTGAAATCCAGTATCAGGGAGTTTTAGCAAAATGTCAAGTCCACAATGTCCAACTCTCAGTTCTGAAGCATTCTCACACAACCAGGCTTGGGTCAGATAAATACTTCTTTATTAAGAGCTACATGTAGCTTGTAAACAGAACATTGCTAAAACTAACGCCTTGGGTAAACCTCCCTCTATTTATCCACCCTCCCCTTATTGCCTGGCGTCGTGACTCCTCTTCACCTGTTGTTGACCTCTCTCCTTCCTCCCCGAGCTTCTTCCTGGTTCTTTGGGCCCCAGCTGCCTGGCTGGCAATCAAGCCAGTCTAAATTGCCCATATATGGTTAAGCTGCTTCCCAACTCCCCTTACAACCATTAACAGCCACCCCCCCCCCCCCTTAGTTACAAGTGGCAGAAACAAATCAATCCAACTCCCAACTAATGCAATACAATGGAAAACAACAACAGTTGGGTGATGCAGGTTCTGACAATAGGTTTTTATTTATTCTTGATTTTTTACCTCCATTGCAAAAATTATTTATGATATTTTGTCATTGTGTTAATTCCTCTTCTGTAAATTTTATTGGTAGCATCCAAAATAAAAAAATAATTTTAGGTAAAATCTTCATTTTATATAACACTACTCTCCCAAACCATGACAGTTTCAATTTTTTATATCCAAGTATTTCTTCTTTTATTTCTTTTTTCAGCTTATTAAAATTCAATGTTTTTAATTCCTGTAGATTTTTAGCTATATTTATTCCCAAATATTTAAAACTCTCTGTAACTTTAATCTTATATTTCTTTTTAATTTATTCAATTTCCCCTCTACTATTATTGATTAACATCATCTCAGACTTGTTCCAATTTATTTTCAAACCTATTACTTCTTCAAAATCTTCTAAATGTTTCTGAATGTTACCAAGAGCTTTTAATGGTTCTGCTATACAAGTTAACAAGGTATCATTCTCAAACAAACTGATCTTTACTTTTTCTCCTTGCCCAATTCCTTCTATATCTTTATCTTTTCTTATCACATTTGCCCATAATTCTATCACCAATATAAATAAAATTGGGGATAAAGGGCAACCCAGTCTTGTTCCTCGGCTTAGGTTAAATTGTTCTGTTATTCCATCATTAACTAATACAGAAGCTTTATTCCCTGCATATAATTTTGTAATAATTTGTTGAATTTTTTTCCAAATCCCATTTGTTTAATTAAATTATTTAATGCTGGCCTTTCTACCAAGTCAAAAGCTTTGAAGATATCTAGTGCTAGTACTCCAGCTTTTACTTCTTTTTCTTTTATATTATTAATTACATTCAATAGCCTTCTCATTATATCTGCCATTTGTCTTCCTTTTATAAATCTACTTTGATCATTTCTAATATATTTCCCTATAAACCCATTAAATCTTCTTCCTAAAGTTGCTGTAAATATCTTTGCATCCTGGTTTATTAATGATATTGATCTATATGAGTCCATTTCTGATTTATCTTTTGCAGGCTTTGGAATCAAAACTATTATAGAATACTGCTAGGATGGTGGAATCTCTCCTCCTTCTAAAATACTATTAAATAATTTTTCCAATTTTAGAATTAAAAATTTCTTAAACATTTTATAAAATTCTGCTCCTAAACAATCCATCCCAGGTGTATTTCCAACTTTCAAATTCTTTATAACATCTTCTATCTCTTCCTTCGTAAATCTTTGTTCTAATCTATCTTTATCATCTTCGTGGAGTTTGATGCTTAAATTTTTCTCAATATAATTTCTAATTATAACTTCTGAACTCCCTTTAGTTATATATAATTTCTCATAAAATTCTCGTATTGCTTTTATCTTATCTTTCATCAAATTGCATCTCTTTCCTTTTATATCTTTAATTATGTCTATTTCCCTTTCTATCTTTTTCAGGTGGGCAGCCCTAGCTAACATCCTCAAATTTTTATTAGCATATTCAAAATATTCTCTTTTTAAACAAATCAGATTTTTCTGAACCTTTTCTATCTCGAATCCTTGCAGTTCTTTTTTTAATGCTAATATCTCGTTCAAAATTTTCTTATCTCTTTTAATAAAATAATTTCTCTCTAACTCTTTAATCTTCCCTTCTATCTTTTCTTCCTTTTGCTCTTTTTGTCTTTTTAACATTGAGGCTTCTTTAATACTTAATCCTCTTATTACTGCCGTCATTGAGTCCCATAATATTCCCTGCTCAATTTCAGCTTTATCATTCTCTCTTTAGTTTTTCCAATATCTCTTCACTTCTAAAAACATTCATATCCATTTCCCATCTTTTAGCTTCCTTATAATCACATTTCATTTTCATTTGTATACTCAGCATTGAATGATCACTAATTTTTATAACTTCAATTTCAACATTTGTAATTTTTGCCAGTGCATTATTTGAGGCAAATATATAATCTATACTCAAATATGTTTTGTGCACTTGTGAAAAATACTTAATGTGGTTCTGAGAAGAGTACTGTATTTTAAAGATGGTGTAAAGGTTGGAGTGTAATTTGACATTACATACAAAAAGAATAAGTTTGGACTCTCATTACATGAAGGACCATGTACTGACTGAGCAAGGAATGCAGAAAAAAGAGAATTCTTCTACAATGGAAAGACTGGGCCATCCCATAAATACGATGTTGGACTAATGAGCCTTGCTTACTCTCTGCTGATGAAATGGCTTTGATTGCCATAATGCAGTGTTGTCCAAACTTGGCCACTTTAAGGTGAGTGGACTTCAACTCCCAGAATTCCCCAGTCAGCCATGCTGGCTGGGGAATTCTGGGAGTTGGTCCACTCATCTTAAAGTGGCCAAGTTTGGACAACACTGCCATAATGGAAAGAGCCATCAATATTACAGGTGGTCAAGGTTTAATGCTGGGTTTAAAAACTAGCCTTTTTTTTCCTCTAAGTTTTCCTCCTTTTTCTTTCTGTATCTCCCCCTCCACCCTATCCCCTGAGGCCTGTATTCTTGAAAAAGATGGCTGCAAGAGTTTGGTGCTCTTTTCTCTTTGCTCATCTGGCTTTCTTCACCCTGACAGAAATATCCTTTCTAAGGGCTTTTTCTCAGCACCTTGTGAATGTCCTCCCATCCTTGATTCAGGAGTATATTTGCATAAACTGAGCTGCTTCCCCAGCTTTTCCTGCATCTCAGTAACAAGGCCAGCCAGTGTGGCTGCCTTGAGCTCACTTAATGAGAGGGGGTTTGGGGTCAGAATTGGGTTCTCAGCTGTCCTTTCTCCTCTCTCCCAGCATCACCAGTTCCACCCAGAGTTGTGGACTTCACTGGATTTGTTCAAGGCATTCCTATTTCTGGATACATTTTAGATCACCCCAGAGTGTGGTTTATATGTTTGGTTGTAATTAGAGTCCTCTCCCCACCCCACCCCACCCCACCCCACCCCACCCCACCCCCTCAGAAGCTCTGAGTGCCAAAGAAAGTGTTCTCTCATTCCATGTTTTGCTACAAAAGCAAGCCTGTGAGGTTGGTTAGGCTGAGAGAAGTGTGATTCCCCCAGGGAACTTCTGTGGCTGAAAGAGGACCAAACTTGGGTTTCCCCACTCCTAGTCCAGCTCCTTTACTGCTACACCACACTGGATCTTGGGCTGAGAGAGAGGAACTGGCCCAAAGTGACCCAGGGAGGTTCCAAAAATCAGAAGGAGTTTTGTGTTCCAGTGCAGAGTTCTTTAGGACTCATAGGTTTTGGCTTGAGATGGGGGTCTGAGTTGGCACATTCATGGGAGATGTAGAGGTCTAGTCCCTAACCCTAACTCTACTCTCTGAGCTTGGCAGCTCAACAGAGTCTCTGTCTTCACCTTCCCAGGAAGAAAATGGGAAGGCATCCATCATGATGTTAGCCATGGTAATCAAGCTCGGAGAATTGTCCCACAGTGCCTGATGCTGTAGCATTGTTAGAATGTAAGGTTTGATGAATGCCCATTTGCAACTCTATGGAACATTAAAGTATCCTTGATTTCAGTAAGAGTTAGTCATTATTGTGTGAAACAAGCACCACAAATCAATCTCTGGGTTAGTCAGAAGTAAAGCTTTATTGGAAGCGTTTGCAAAGGCTGGTGGGCTTCCTTGCAAATAAGAAGCCACACCCACATACACACTCCGGCCTAATTATATACATTCCCGATCGCAAGTCCCTCCCCTTTTCCCCATTGGCTAAGGTACTCAGGGTGTACAGTCTTTCTGGCCGCTCTATGATTTCTTCCTGGTCCCTCCCACCTCATCCATTGCAAGTCTATGGTAATTTGCTCAAGGTTTCAGCTAATTGCATTATACTGATAAAGACTGCCCCAGGTTAAATTAGTTTTTATTTACATTGTCCCACACAAGGAAACAACTTCCTCTCCATCTGCCACTATTTGATAACCATAACACTTAACACTACTTCCTTATCTCTCACACAGCTGCACTCTTAGTATGCTCAAGCTACTATTTGTCAATAACATATTTTATCCATCTCTCACAATCCACCCTTTTTCTTTTTATTCTTTTATTACTGACACTGTCAAGCTCTTGTAGCATTATTGCAACTGCTTGTCGCCTTTGGCTTCTAACTTCTCTAAGTGTGTGATGAGGTACCAATCCCCCTTCCAACTGGGAAAGCGTATTTTCACATTCCCTTTCTCTGTGGTTCTCTGCTAAATCCTCTAAGAGGAACCTACTCTCACTGTAAGGTGGTGGTTTCAGAGGCATTTGTTTGGATATAGCTGTTTCAATCAGCCTCTGGACTAAGCCCCTAACACAGGGCATTATACAGCATCCCAATGCAGTTAAAATCCCTGTCACTACTATCAGGGAAGCTAGTATTGATACCACCATTTCTACTTCCCAAACCAAGATTCTAGCCATCCTGTCAGGGAAGTATCTATCCCTGAATTCTCAGCTAATTCCTCTGCCTAAGTGGTTAGCTGCTGTAAGGCTTTAGTTATTGTTCCATCAGGAGTGGTTGCTGGTTGTAATAAATGTAGTTTATCCAGTCCACATTCTTATTTATGGTTACCCACCAAAACAAGAATGATTCAAATCCTGCAGCTATTTGATTCCTAGCCTTGAACTCATCAGGAACTCCCCTGGGTACCCCTATACCATCAATATTAATTATGTCACCAAAATATTTTGCTAGGGATGCCCTTTTAGCTATGGCTTCTTTTTCAAATGCCAGGGTGAATGGGATAGCCAATTGTACAATTGCACAAGTGCCTGTTCAGAAGGGAGGAAGTGTGGATCTCAAGGTCTTCCTCCCACAATACCACCATAAATCAGCCCTGGGAATTTTCAGGTTAGAGTAATTCCCATGTCCATCAATTATAGTGCAGGATTCTAATTCTCCTACAGCTGTGGTGATTCCTACACCTTGCCTGGTAAGGCATGCCATGTGGTTCCCATACGCTGCAGAGAATGAGGGTGGCATTTTCCTTTTAAATTCTTTTTCCATCCCAAGGGAAAGGGGACCACTTGGGCTACAGGTTTAACAGAGCACATGCATAGCAATTGCTCTTGTTTAAGTTCTTTTACTGTATATTTGACCCATTCTACCCAGACATTTGCATCTCCATACCCTGTCTCTATTTCAATAGTTTGTTGCAGATCAATTACCTCAATTATTTTTACTCCTACTGGATCACTAGTTAATCTTACCTTAGATCTTGGGTTTGGTTGTCTGACTGTCTGCCTCTGTTCTATGATTAGCTGGAAACAACAACCTTGCACTAGTGTTGTCCTGTGTAATGACTACCACAACAATTAGTTATACACTTATAATCACAAAACACACACATTCACACACATTGGTCCTTTCCACACGATCTGTTTCCTCTTTCACGTCTTCCCCACAAAAGAACTGACGTTCCACACAGCAAACCACAACCAACCCAATAATGACTAATAGAACAAACCCCCCATCCCCAGGACACCATACTCCAGCATGACTTTATTTTCTCTGGAACTTCAGGTCCATCGGGTCCTCTTAAGGTTTGGATTGTCCACTCAGGTTTTGGCTCTTCCACTGGGCCCTTGACTCTGGTGTAGTGGGTCCACCCTTTTTCTCTTGTCCTTACAGATGTCTCAGTGGTTAGGAGCACTTGGAACAGGCCTTCCCACTCTGGTTGCAGTTTAGACTCTTTCCAGGACTTGATCAGGACCCATTCTCCTGGTTGGATACTGTGGACTGCAAATTCTAAGGGTGGTGTTTGTGCTAGAAGACCTTTATTTCTGGGAAAAGATGAAGAGGACAACCCCAGTATATATTCCAACACAGCCATACTTCCTAAGCATAAGATCATTCCTTGTTCATCCCAAATTTTTCCAAACCACTCCAAATGCATACTTCGAGTCTGTATAAATAGTACCCTTCTTTTTTTTTTATAATTGCAAGGCTTGATTTAAAGCATACAATTCACAGGTTTGAGCAGACCATGTGTTTGGTAGTCGCCCTGCCTCCTCTATATTTTGAGCTTCCCCATGTTCAAGATCTTGGTTCTCTGTTTCTGCTTTCCACATGAAGGTGGCTGGATTGAGGCAGGAATCAGTAGTTAATTGCCTCATATTTCAGAATCCTTGCATCTGTAAGCCACCTGCCTGCCCTTTGAGTTAGAATTGTTCTGACTTGGTAGGGGTGCTTACCACCAATGCTCCTCCAAAAGTTTACTTTCTGCTTTCCTGCACCAAAATAGCAGTGGCTGCAACTTGCCTGTACATAAACTGGCCATCCTCTGATTACTGGGTCTAATAGTTTAGACAAATAGGCCCCGGTTGTCACTTACCTCCCCAATTTTGAGTTAAGACTCCTAAAGCTGTTCCTCTACTCACAATTGCAAACAGATGGAAGGGCTTGTTTAGGGACGGTAAAGCCAACACGAGGGCAGTAATCAAACTTTGTTTTAAATTATGCACCAATTCTTCCTCATGAGGTCCCACTTTTAAATTTTTCAAGGGTTCTTGGTGGGACCTTAAGTTAAAAAAAAAACTTCCTGACTCCCCTATTCACCATCCCCAAATGTCATCAATGGAATAACTCTCTCTTCCCTCTGTAATTTAGGCCAATGCTGCATAAAATGCCCTGGCTCCCCACAATGGAAACATCCTCATTTCCATCTCTCTCCCTCTATTCTCCCAACCTCTGTGAGACTAGGCTGCAGCTGCCATAACCTAAAGATGAAGCAGGCAGGTAAGCAGAGAGGACAAAAGCCAGGAAACTTATCTATGAGATCCCCTCAGGGAGGTAGATAAGAAGGAAGCAAGTCCTTAAGGAACAAACAAAGGACCTGAACCAAAAAAAAAAGGAAGTTGGGCCTGAGCACATGGAAACCCTTACCCTAATCCCATCAACTTGTAAATCAACCCAGCAAGGACTTCTGGGGTCCCAAAGCCCGCCCACTCTGAGTCATCTGAGTCACCTTTGGATCCAGACTTGGCTGCTTCCATCCTCCCCAGCTAGTGCCTGGCAGCCTAGCTGGGAAGGACCTGGGTAAGTATGGATGAGCGCGTGTGTGTATGAGAAAGAGCAAATGTACCTTGCAACCAGTAAAGCCTTGCTGTTACTTCAAATTCACTGGGTGTATTACAAAGAACCTCTTGGGCCTCAGTGTTCGGCTGGAAGTGATTTGTGTGAATCCCTAATTATTTCCCAGCTGTTGACCAGGGCAGTGTGTCTGTCTGCTCCAGCCGCACCTATCTGGAAAACCCAGGTAGAAAGCAAGGGGGCTGACAAGATCCACGTGCCTCAACAGGCTGTGAGTGTGTGAGTGAGTGACCATAAGCTGAACCTGGAAGCAGCGTGTGTAACACCTCCCTTTTAACAAATCCTTTCTGAGCTTCTTTCAACAATTCTTCAAGTGGTTTCTCATTCCAAGCATCTATTTTCTGAATATCAGGCCATGCTTTGGTAACAAAATGGACTTTTAACAAACTTTGATTTACTGGGTCCTCTGAATTCATACTTCCTCTGGAAGTATATAAATATTTCCTCATTTGATCTCTCAGACACTGTAAAAACGCTGAGGGTGCCTCTCCTTTTTCCTGTTGTATCTCAAATACTTTATTAAAATTTTGAGACTTAGGCACAGCATTCCTTATGCCTTGAATCATATTTCTTAGATCTTTCATATTATTTCTCCCATTTGGATTGCTGTTATCCCAGTTAGGGTCCATACTTAGGAACTTCTGATCTCCTGCTACTATTCCCTCCCCTGGGGGATTTCTCCTATCCCCTTCCACAATAGCTGCATGTCTAATTAATCCCCTCTCTTCTCCTCTGAACAGAATACTCATAACAGATATCAACTAGGACCAAGTATATAAATTTGGTCCCAAAAACTGATCCAATGGTTCTGCCAATCCTACTGGATCCTCTATGAGATTCTTGATTTCCTTTTTAAAATTCCTTACTTCTGCAGCCACTTAAAGGGGCATTTACATATCCAATTTGCCCCTGTCCCATAGGTACTTCTCTTAAGGGACACATTTTATTTTTCTCAATGTTCTTACTTCCGGACCCCAGGGGGAAATTAATTAAATCCGTCTGGCATTGTCTTAACTCTTATTGCAATCTTGGATATGAAGGGGCCATTGCTGTTTCAGGTCTATCCACACTCTGCCCCTATTCCATAGGTACTTCTCTTAAGGGCCTTATAAGGGGAAGAGGTCCAGCCTCATAGTAATTTTCCTAAAGGGCCCTCTGGATCAATCTTAAATTCAGGGTTTTTCTGGATCCTCTTAACACATTTTCCTTACTCCAGCCTCCTTCCACAGTGCTTTACCACAAACGACAGTTTGCTAGGCACACATGTTGGTTACTGTGGACTGCTTTACCACAAACTACTAGGCACTCCCCCACAGTGCTTTACCATAGTTTGCTAGGCACTTCCCGGACCTGAAATCGCACCCTCTGTAGACCTTCTTCATGTTGCCCTCCTGTCTGAGCACCTCCAACAAACGTTGGATTCACCATTAGTGAGTTTAAGGGGCCCACTTTTACGGTTGCCGTTCACTGTTAGTCTCCCAGCATGCACTGGCTACTTTTAAAGACCAACCATTCCACTTCTACAGAGACTTACACACACACCGCTTCGCTTTCGCACTCTTTGCACTTTACCAGGATTTTCACCATCCCTAGGTGCATCTCACCATTCAGGTCCCTTCCCACAGGACTACCCAACCTCCCAACCGCCCAGGAGATACTTTCCTTTGCCGTTCGCAATTTTTCACCTGGGTTTGTGCACAAAGTTGCCTGGTTGATTTCTCCAAGGCTCTCTTTTCCAGGGGTCCCTTTACTTTACTTCTTCACCAACCTCTATTTAGCATCCTGGGATTCTTCACGGGTACCGGACCTGGAGCAAATCCTGTTGAAGGACTGCTGAACTCAGCAGGGCATGCCTTCCTTCTCTGGGGTGCCCCAGGCTACCCGAGACTGTTGGGATTCCAGACAAGCCCCCAACTGTGTGAAACAAGCACCACAAATCTCTCTGGGTTAGTCAGAAGTAAAGTTTATTGGAAGCGTTTGCAAAGGCTGGTGGGTTTCGTTGCAAATAAGAAGCCACACCCACATACACACTCCGGCCTAATTATATACATTCCCGATCGCAAGTCCCTCCCCTTTTCCCCATTGGCTAAGGTACTCAGGGTGTACAGTCTTTCTGGCCGCTCTATGATTTCTTCCTGGTCCCTCCCACCTCATCCATTGCAAGTCTATGGTAATTTGCTCAAGGTTTCAGCTAATTGCATTATACTGATAAAGACTGCCCCAGGTTAAATTAGTTTTTATTTACATTGTCCCACACAAAGAGACAACTTCCTCTCCATCTACCACTATTTGATAACCATAACACTTAAGACTACTTCCTTATCTCTCACACAGCTGCACTCTTAGTATGCTCAAGCTACTATTTGTCAATAATAACATATTTTATCCATCTCTCACATTATCTCACAATAGCCTTCTTTAATCTAGTGCATTCCCTGGGAATGGTGGGAGCTGTAGTTCCAATATTTCTGAAAGTCCACAAACTGGGGAAAGCTGGCCAAGCTACTGGGACAACAATCAGATCTAGTTAAATCTACCATACCAACCAGCATTTTCACTCCCCAAATACTTCCAACTCTTAGAAACAATCCCAGGATGTCTCACATTGTCCTCACACAGTCCCTTGGAACACAGGCTCAGCTTCCTCCCCATGATCATGAAAGCAGAGCATTGCTTTCTGAGAGCAAAAATGTCCACCAGTCAGGGCCACACACCCCTGCCCATCCTTCTTTCATCCTGCTGTTCCTTTTTGGGTGAGGAGGGGGAGAGCCCTATATCTGGGGGACAGGCATTGGCAGAAACCTAACTCCTCAAATTGCACAACAAAGACTTTGCTGAAGAGAATTGGTTTGGCCCAAGGATGATGTTGTGAGAGCAAAGGAGTCTGATATGACTTCAGGAGCAGCTTCTTAGCTCTGTGAGAGGTGCCCTTAGTTCTTTTTAAAGTATGCTAGTATTTAAAATTTCCCCTTTAGTACAGAGTGAACAATCTGTGGGAACTTTGTGGCTCTTCGATGTGCCCTATAGCAAAATTTAAAGAGCCGTGCCTGAGATAACTAAACTGACGACAAAGCCTGCCACTGACTTGATGACCTGCTGCAGCAAATCTCCCCTCACATCATAATAATGTAACATCATAGTAATGTAATAGTAATGAAAACATTTTGCTAGTTTCTCATTCAAACCTTGTGGACCTCCTGAAAGACATTGCCCCATTTCTTCTGGAAGCCCATAACACAACAGATGACAAATTCATTGCAATCTGAATGGACTTCACCGTCTTTTGATTGAAGTTCCTTGTTAAGTTTTTATGACCTACTCAACCCTGACCAAACTGGAGGTGCATACAGATTTTCTCACCAGTTGGCAATTCACAAACTGGGATTCTTAGACTGATGCTCTCAAAGACAGATTTGAACAGCTGTCATATTTCTTCCAAATCTTTTTCAAATGTTTTTGAAATCATTCTCTGTCTCTCTGAGAACTGTGAACTTTTCATAAAGTACAGGTTAATTATCTCTAACTTTGGGCTACAGAAAATAAACTTGCGTGCTATTACTTCCCCCAACTTGTCAGAGGATTGAAAAATTACCCTTTGCAGGGGTAATTTTTCTCATGGGCACTGACATTTTTATATCTCTATTTACATCTGAACAACTTAAGAATAAAAGAAGGACCCAGAAAATTAATTCAAGTCTTTAAAGCAGCATTAGGAAACTAAAATTGATGGCCACATCACGAACACACTTGGACCCAAGTTTCTTCTTGCAATGTACTTGCAAAACTTAATAATACTTTTTCCTTCATTGGCTGGTAAATCCACATGGGAATGCACTGGGTTAAATAAAGAAATTACCTTTTGG
The DNA here is from genome assembly GCF_059951505.1 of Python bivittatus. Classification (NCBI taxonomy): domain Eukaryota; kingdom Metazoa; phylum Chordata; class Lepidosauria; order Squamata; family Pythonidae; genus Python; species Python bivittatus. The sequence continues at coordinate 2,587,320 of NW_028277037.1, read as the reverse complement.
CCCTGATTTCATATAGTTGGATTGTTTTAAGAGTTACTGGAGCAGTCCTACCTGGTGGTCAGAACATTCTTACTCCACATGGTTCCATTAAGAGTTGGACTACTCTTCCAAGGGCCATGTTGGACAGGGACAGTGGAAACTAGGAAAGGGGGTAAAAAAAATCAAGTTGGTAACTATAACTGTGTGGTCAAAGGCTGGCTTTGAGTAGTCACGAACTCCCCCTAACCTATGTCATAGGAGTGTAGACAGAATAAAACCTCACAGTATATTGTTTTCTTTGGATTTCTTTTTTAAAAATTGCAGTAGAATTCTTTAAAGAATACAATGGCACAGTATAGAGTTTTCTTCGCATTTCTCTTTTAAAATTCGCAGTAGAATGTTTGAAAAAGAATAAAATGGCACAGGAAAAGGACTGTGTACTGTAGGCCGTCTTGAGCATATTAGCAGTAGAGTAGGATACACATAAAAAACTACATGTTAAACATTTATTTGCAATTGAAAGTTATTGCTTTATATCAGTGTTGTCCAAACTTGGCCGCTTTAAGATGAGTGGACTTCAACTCCCATGCTGGCTGGGGAATTCTGGGAGTTGAAATCCACTCATCTTAAAGCGACCAAGTTTGGACAACACTGATTTATATATTAGGGGGCATGCCAACTCCAGCAGGCATGCTCATAAGGCTGTTTATGTTATTTTTGAAACGAGAAAGAAAATACAATTAAAATGTTAGTGCGAACAAACGGAATGAACATTTGTTCATTAGAGTAAAGCCACTGCCAACCCCGCCCCCCTGCACATAACACATGTAAATGTAAAAAGGGGATTTTTTGACCTCCTCCCTGTAGACACCCCAGTACCACCTTTAGCTTCACCATCTGCAGCCTCTCAGGTCCTGCTAAGTCAGTGTTGTCCAAACCTGGCCACTTTAAGATGAGTGGACTTCAACTCCCAGAATTCCCCACCCAGCATGACTGGCTGGGGAATTCTGGGAGTTGAAGTCCACTCATCTTAAAGTGGCCAAGTTTGGACAACACTGTGCTAAGTACAAACTAGGATATGCTCAGGAGTTGAGCCTTCTCCACCAGCACATATGGGCATGGGTCACAAGGCTGTATATCTAAACCTTTAGGTCAGTAGGCTTTCAATCCCAAAGAGAAAAAGGAAACAAAACTTTCATATAAATCCAGATCAAAAGGACCTCAAAAGAACAGAGAAAGTGGGCATAAACCAAACCGCAAGGAAAACAAGTGATAACTTTTTATGAGGGGAAAAGCACAGGGGAAAAAAAAGGAGCAAAGACACTTAGCACAACTAGAAGGCTTTAAGCTACGTTAAAGACCCAAACGCAAAGCATGGCCACAGAACTGCATCAGACTGACCAGCAGGAACAGAGTCACCTGGGGATTGCGCATAGAAGAGGCCAAAGTGGAGCAAGCACGTGAAGAGAGTCATGTGCGTCAGAAAGTGGATCGTAATTCAGATCTCCAAAGCCAACCATCTCCTTGCCTGACGACATGAGAGTTTTGTGGTGGAACGCTCCGTTTGGCTTCCACTAGATCAAAGATCCATGTAGCCCCCAAATCTCCACAATTGTGGTATAATTTGTTCATTCAGACTTCCTTTATGCATTAGCAGGACTCATGGGAAACTCGAATAATGTTTGGTGACAAAGATCTGAAGAAATTCACAATTCCCCCTCGCTCCCTGCTCTTTGCCTTCAATGCCTATTTCATAGCGGGCAGCTTAACTGCCTGCCCAGACAGGTTGGATCTGTGCCTTTTTCTCTGTTGACAGAATCAGCAGTTGAAAGGTGAAATGTTGGCCATTTCTCTGTTGTTGCTGCTGTTGTTGTTTTTTCAATGGGGAAATTGATCAAAGTTCTGCCAAGGTTCCCCTTCGAGACCAAGGGACTGGAAGCAGTACAATCCTGTGGCGGTTGCTGATTTTTTAACCAGTCCACAGAAGAAGTCCATGGAAGGGAAAGCAGGAGGCACTTGTTTTCCTGGCAGTGGCATCTGCAGGGGAGGAGACAAAATCAACTAGGTGGTAGATGGAGTGTCACACTGCAAGCCCTGCCCTCTTGCAACATGCATGTGATGTCAACACATGCACAAAAAGGAGAAGGCCTGCCTTGCAGTGCCCCATCTGCCATCTTGCTGATTTTGATCTCACTCCCCCCCCCCCAAAATCACCATTTCCTGGCATGGATGGGAGGGGAAAAGAAGCAGGGGACTCCACCAGTCGGGGGCCACGTTAACTGTGATCCAAACAGATCACCAGGCCAGCACCTGACCAAGATGGAGGCAGGGATTGAAATCTAGAAAAGGCATTTCTGATTTTTGAGCTTCCCTCCCAGCAATCTTCTACTGTACTTCAAGTCTGGGTCTGTTAATCAAATTGCAAAATATTCTACTATTTTTTCTGTGTTTTTAAGATTGGGAAGTCTTTCTCGCCCAGTCACTGATCATGTCCATCTTTCCATCTATTCAACTCTTTCTCCTTCTACTTTACTGCAGAAGTCCTTGAGGTCCATGAACTTCTAGAAGCAATTTCTTAAAGCCGTTTCTTCGGAAATGTTCGGGTGAATGAAATCCAATCATGACATCACTCTTTAGGCTGTGTAGTAAGCATTCATGTGCTCATGGCAGGTAGTATCCATCAAAGGTCAGCTCTAGCAGCTGGAGCTGTATATTTGGGGGCAAGCTCCTTAATAAGGTTCACAAAGTCTGTTTTTTCAGCACAAGCTCTGCAAATTTCTCCCCAGCTATCCAGGATCTTTCTCAGCTCAGCCACTCTCATCTTGGATAGATCTACTGAAGTTAAATCAAGTTGTCTTTCTGTAAAAGCAGATAATCCAAGTCAGATATCTACATCTATATCTGTATACCAAACCAGCCTATAACAACGGAGCCATCCTCCATGGTGTTTCCTCAAAATTTGACATTTATTTCTGAACATAAAAGTTTTACTAAGTTTTCATGGTGCATTTCAGCTAATGAGGTTACCTAACCTGGTAATGGAAGCAACCAAGTCAGAGGACACCAAGAACCTATCAGGACTCTCAGCTGGTGATCAGTTTGGAGGCCTGGTGGGTACAGGGGAAGCAGATAGCTGGGATGATCCAGACTTTCTCCCTGTTCCAAATAGGATGGCCCCAGATAACCCAGGGACTGGAGGGAAGGGGGGGGGGGGGGGTTGCATGAGCCTACAGTGACCAATCCCTCCCTCCCAGAAGTCATCTAATTGCAACACTGATGCAATTGGTTGGAGGACATTGACTGAGGACCCAGCAGAAAAAAAGGAGTTGGAAGATGCTTGTGTCATCCTTAGGGTCAAGTGGAAAAGGCTGCACAGATCCTGTTTTCTTCTTTTAATTCATTGGCACAGCTTCTAATTCTTTTTGTATATCTTTTGGCATTATGGGGAAGAAAGCTTTCTGGTCACCATTCTTTGACTAGTACACATCTTTATAAACTTTTATCCTTTGGTCATTCCATTTCTATGTTTTGAATGCAGGAAGCCTCAAATGATGTGGTGTCTGCTAATATGGAAATAATTAATAATATGACTCTCTACACACACAGCCACACAAATTGTTCTAATTCTCTTTTTCTTTTTTGTGTGCAGTTTGGTTAACATTCTTAATGTGAAATGCCAAATCCTGTGGAAAACTTCAGATCCACTCAAGCAGTCTTGGATTCCCGCCTTAAAGTTCATTGCGTTTATGTTTCTGCACTGAAAATGTGAGCGTGGCTAATATTTGGACCCCAGTCTGTGTGCAGCTGTTTAGAATTTTGCTAATACGTAAGTAGAATCACTAATCTCTCTCTCTCTCTCTCTCTCTCTCTCACACACACACACACACACACACACACACACATTAAAAAAATGCAAACCTAAGATGTCTTAAATGTATAGTATGCTTCTAAATTCCTGTCAACCCAGCAGTTCGAAAACTCACATGAGTAGATAAATGGGTACTCTCACTCCAGTGGGAGGAAAAATGCTGGCGGCGCCTTGCAAAAGGAGTCAGGAGCAGTTGCCGGTAAGCGCGAAACTGCGCTCGCCCGAAAAGGGCGCAAAGCAACGGAAACCCCGCCTCCTGCGCTCGCCAGCTGGGCTCTGCTCTAGGAAGGAGGCTCTGGCAAACCACTTCCGAAACACCTTGCCTTGAAAACTGCAAGGACTCGTCCAAGCAGTCACTGCAGAGTTGGTAACGACTGAGCGCAGATTAAAAAAAAAAAAATGCTTCTAAAGGAAACACATACATGGCAGATGAGGATAGCTGTGTGGTTGCAAACTGACAGCAGATATAGAAATCTTCCAGACAGTGATGTACTTGTGGCACTGTTGTCTCTTTCACAATCACAATCTTATAATGCTGTTGTGATATCTTTGCAATCACAATGCACTTCTGCATGAGTAGTTTAATGAGTGAATAAGGAAGGGATGTTAGTAATGTCTCAGCAACTATCAGAATGGTCTATACCAGTGTTTCTCAACCTTAACAATTTTAAGATGTGTGGACTTCAACTTCCAGAATTCATCTAGCCAGAGTGGTTGGGGGAATTCTGGGAGTTGAATTCCACACATCTTAAAGTTGCTGAGGTTGAGAAACACTGGTCTATACAATTCATCTCCCTGTAAGCTCTCAGAGCAGAGAGATATGGACATGATACGCCCCAACACACAGGATTTTACATTGCTTCCATCCCCACCCTTTTAGAATAACATCTGGCTAACTACATCTAGCGACCTACCCAAGGACTTCTGGGCTCCAATTGCAATGATGTGTAATGATGCAAGTTAGAAGGTACCTGAATGAGAATTGGTAGCATTGGCAGCATTATGGGTTGCTGGTGATTAGAAAGTCATAACTATTGCCATGGTTAGCGGGAAACTTTCAAGGTTGTTTAATGCCTTTGATTTCCTTTCTTAAACAACAGATTTTCTGTTTATGTTCCTTTTGTTCAAGCCACCTCTGGGACTTTTCCCCCAGACAATGGGCAATTATAAATATGGTGTATGGGAGAGAAGGGACATTAGCAATTAATGTTTTTGTTTCCATGGGGTGAAGGGAAAAGGATGTTGTTGAAGGCATGAACCCAGTGGAATCCAAGGGGGGTCCAATGATCTAAGTTTTGTGGTTTGTTTAAGGATTTTGAAATTTGAGTCAGGATAGTATCAGTTGGAAAAGGGTGATGATGTTTAAAAATGAAGCTGCTGTAAATAATTACTATTACTTAATAGTTCAACCATGTTATTAACATTTAAATTATCCTATTGATTTTCATGAAGACAGATATTTCTTTAAAGGGCAGGATAAGCCTTTTTTTGTGACACACTTTTATGTCTTTTTATTAACAGGTGGAGCGTTGATCACACTGTCAAAGCCGCCATGATGACTTTTTGAGGAGATCCCTGGGAGCACTGATTAGTTGGCATTTCTCTGGACTCATGTCCAGGCCAGAAAGAGCAAACAGTGATTACATGATGGTTCCCAGTGTTACTCACAAACATAAAATCATGACTGCATATAAAACCCCATGTCTTTAGGAAATCAGGATTGTCCCAGGAGGAGTAACAAGTAGCAAATACTGTGCAAAGTGCTGAAAAGTTCTTAATCACATGTTTAACTGCCTACATTTGTTCTGCATGTTGATTTCATCATACCGTATTTGAGTTCACAGATCTGAATATCGACTTTCTTCAGCTTCTCGCAGATTTTTGTCACAGGGACATGACCACTCATTGGACGACTGACTTCACTAATGATCTTGCTAGCTGCATCTCCTGTAGCCCCAAGGTAATAGCACTACGAAAAATAACACAAATGTAAAGTTATTGCTTAGGGACCAAGGCATCTCTCTTCTCGTCCCTAAGTTTTCATAGCTGGAAGTCTTTGAACCAAATTATCTCAAGGGCTTGGAAACTACACAGGGATGGGTCTCATTAGTGGTTGGATAGGAGACAACTTCAGAAGACTAGAAGACCAGGGGTGTAAGTTCAAACAAAAATATTGGATAACCACCACCACCCCCACACACACACACACAGAGAAGGAAATTGCAAATCAGTTCTGTAGTATTGTCAAGAAAACTGCATGTTGGGTCGATGAATTTACTAGGGGTCAACATTGACTTGAAGGACACAAACTTTTATCTAAACTGTGCTTAGAAGGAGAGAGGAGGTCATACCAAGCGGTTTTCTTTGCCTTTTGTATTCATGCAAGTCTTAATTAATTCCTCTTCTATAGATGCCATGGAGAAATCAGAATGTTTTTCTTTCAGAGAACTGTAAAATCTTTCCAAAAAATCTTGACACACTGTAAAAAGAAGAAAAAGTGAAAAGGTAAACACACATAACACACAAAATGTGTAAGTTAAACAAATAGGTCACCAAAACCCTCCAACATTGACTTGAAGGATAGAATTCATTAGTATTTCATAAAATGAAAACAACTATTTTCACACATAAAAAATAAAATTCTGAACTCATTTTATGTTGAACCTTCCTTCCTTCCTTCCTTCCTTCCTTCCTTCCTTCCTTCCTTCCTTCCTTCCTTCCTTCCTTCCTTCCTTCCATCCATGGCATGACATTATCATATGCTTGCAGTTGTATTATATCACACACCTGCAGGCATAGGCCATTTCCCCACCTGTACCTAACAGCAGCACAAACATATAGAGGTAACATTTTTTTTTCTGCCATGTCCCCATGATGTTGTCTTCATCTCATTCCTGAGTCCATGAATGAGAAGGCATAAGTCATGCTTACAATAGCTGCATCTGGTGATTACAGCAGTCTTCCTCTTTTATTCCAGCACCTTGCAAGGGGAGCTTCTAAAAATGGTTACCTTTGTCACCTATGACCTTGGAGGGAAGCTGGTTGAACACAATGATTTGAAACAGAGACAAAACAGGCAAGGTAAGAATTGACAGTGGGAGCAGCCAGCATAATTTTCTAGGCTGGGGGACAATAGTACTTCTCCTAGCACTGGGGAAAGGTCTGTAGAAACTGGGTCTGTTTTCCTTTGAGACAACTCTGCAATGACCATAGAAGACCAGGACTGAACATTGCTCAGTAATAGCTAATCGATGAATCTGGAACCAAATTGGTCCGTTCAGTGGGCAAATTCTGGAGAAAGTCCATCTTTGGCTCTGGTCAGAGTTATGCTCCACTGTGCAGAACAAATTCACAATTTGGAGTCTGGAAGAGCAGGTGGAAACCTTTGTACAGCTTTCATCTTGTGCACGAGTCATGGCCACTCCTGGAACAGGAGGCTTTGTTAATGGTCATTTATGCCCTTGTCACCTCACATCTGGACTATTGCAACTCATCTAATGGGGCTGTCCCTGAAGACCATCTAGAAGTTGCAGTGGCCTGGGTAGTAATAGACTTAGTTCAGTTTACCCATGTAACACGTCTATTGCAAGAACTGTATTGGTTACTCAAAGGCTTCTGGATGCAGTTAAAGGTATTGATTGTTATCTTTAGAGACCTTTAGTATTTACAACTTGGCTACCTTCAAGACTACCTGCTCCATGTAGATTCTGGCCATCCAGTGAAATCTGGGATGTATGCTATGGGTCCCACCTCCAAAGGAATGCAGACATCAGAGACCCTGAGATAAGCCTTCTCTGTGGTGCTCCTTTCACCTCCCAGAATAGCCCATCGTCAGAAATAAGATGGCCCCATCCCTATTAGTGTTCTGAAAGACAGTTGAAGATCTGACTCTTCTGGAGGCTGTTTTGGGGATGGAGTGAAGTGGTACTAGGATATTGGTTGAGGATGAAAGGTTATAATGATGGTTTACTGTGTCATGATCTGTTGTATATGTTTTTAATTAAATTGCTGCATGGAGGCATTGTTAGCCACTCAGAGTCTGATTGGAGCAGTGTAGAAACCTAAGTAAAGCAATCAATCAAACAACCGATCAATCAAATGATTTCCTAGAACCCTAGAACAAGTGAGGGAGTTGTCTGAAAAATGTTTAGCTTTCAGGCTTAGAGGTTTAAGCGATTTAGTGGCGGAAATGCTTTTTAAAAACATATTTATATTTACAGGCTGTTGTTCCATTGAAGGCCAGCCTTTCAAACCAGTTTATGGAATACATCCAAAAGGATGTGATTCCTCATAAAATGACATGACTCCAGTTCCTGCACATATAAACTTTTTTCCTTAAAATAATGGTATAGTTCAGCATTTTCTTCATAAATGTGAGAGATCTCAGTGATTATTAGACATGTTCATTCCTCCATGGTGAAGACCAAAAACAGCCAAAAATCCCAGAATCCATCAGGCAAGAGTCTTTCAAATACCTTGCAATAACTTTCTAGTCAGTTGGTGACTTTTCAATATTGATTAACAAAGCTGGAGAAGCTGGTTGGGTTCTGATTCCCAATGGAATGAAGATACAGTACTTTCCTTTGGAAGGTCTCCATGAGCATGTCACTAATTGACAGCGGCAGCTGCTATGTGTCAGAAGAAATATTGGGAAAGCATTGCATTGTTACCATTTGTGTAATTGATGCAATATATTCACATATTATACAGTAATGGCTCCTTCAAAGTGAGTTGGAGTCCTGGTGACTTTCATGGGCATGTTCTTGGCCACAATATTAGAACTGTCACAAACTGTCCTACGCACTGGATAGTTTCAGAAGATCTGTGGGTGAATCTAAACAGGCATTTCCTGGCAAAAACCTTTGATGGGGACAGTAGGAATAAGACAAGGCTAAGAGTGATACTGAAGTGAGAAGTGGCTGGGAAGACAGAGAAAGAGGTGGGCAAGCCAGCTGGATATGAGTGCCCACCTGAAGAGGTGATCTTCCTCTTAGTCTCGTTCTCCAGTGTCCATACTTACATCCATCACTATTTATTTACCCATCTCACAAAGTGAGCTCAATGCCACATTTATGCTGCAAGAAATGTTTAGATGTTTAGACACCCCAGAACATGGTTGCATTTCCTGCAATCATGAGACTGAAATCAGATCCCATATCCCAAATAGATTTATATTCAAAGTTGATAAATTTGGAGGCATAGCAATTTGGTGTATTCTTGCTGTAATCAAAAACAGCAGCTCTGTGATATCTGATTAAGACCTACACATGCTAATAATTTTTGTAGGAAAACTGCAAGGCTATCGTTCTTAATCTGGTAATGTTATGATGCCTTTATGCCACCTACAGGAAACACAAATGCACTTTAAAATTCAGGATACAACACGGAGACCACATTTCCATATCCCCTAACTTCAGTTTGGGGATGCCCTATCAGAGCCTTCCTTTTGCTCCCCCTGCCTGTAACTAAGGCAAGCTAACTTCATGTTCTTCTGACCTAAAGCTGAAGTAGTATTTTCATGAGTATCCGGAGGGTATGGTCAAAAAAGTCAGTGGTGACCACAAGGGTGTGACACTGTGATCAGAAGATCTGCCCGTTTTTTATGTGCAGTGCACCTAAAAAATGGACATAGCTTCAGTCACAGTCAGGGCCACCATCCTGGCTCTTTTGACCATACTCTGTGGACACCCTGGTGTTGGAAAACACCAGGGTGTCCACAGAGTATGGTCAAAAGAGCCAGGATGGTGGCCCTGACTGTGACTGAAGCTATGTCCATTTTGCTATTGGCATGATAGGTGGCCCTTAGGGGCCAAAAAGGTGACAAGAGATGATGCAACAGGGGTGAGGACTCTTGTTCCTTTTTTGCCTGCCACTAGTGATAACATCTCATGTCCAAAATGATTTTGGCTGTCACAGACATTGAAGAGCATGAGCAGGTTCTGCAAACTCTTATTAAGAACTCAATTGCATGAATATTGCAGAGGTATATTATATAGAACACAATTGAAGATGGCCTTGTTGTGATTATGGAGGGCAAAAAAGGAACACAACAAAACTCACAGGTGGGCAAAAAGGGAACAAGGGTGGGATCTGCCTAGCTTCTGTTGGGTATTTCTGGTGGTGCAGGCACCTCATACCTTCCTTTTGTGATTGCATGCAGGTGGTAGTGGCTGCAGGGTGGGTCACATAGTAGGGGAGAATATGACCGTTTGAAGTTATACTTACTCTGCCCTCCCAGATCCTCCACAAGGTGTGTCAGCAAGCATGTGGAAAGATTGTGTAGGGGTTCTTCAGCTTTATAGGGGACCACCCACTGGGGCCTCCATCACCCAAACCCTCTGCATTGGGCACTGCAGGCAGGTACTTCCTGGTGAATCAGGCTGGTTTTAAGCGCGTAACAGTTTCACATGTCCATTTCCCAATACAGTATTTAATTAATTGTTAATGGTTAATTGCTACATGCAATTGCTGTATGGAACTGCAGAGCTTGTAGTTATAAATAGCAGAGCTGCCCCACGCAGCAAGCGTGCATTATCGCTCAGCGTTTGTAAAATAGTTCCTTGATCCATAGCCATGCAGGTTTTCTCAATAGTCTGTCTTAATGGAGCCTCCTTCCTTGCAACTTGGGTTAGTATTGTACTAATTCACACATTACACTAAGCCCCCTACATTTTGGATTTAATGCATTGTCTGAATCCAGCAATTATGGCTTGTAAACCATGGCTTATCAATTAAAGTGATGAACAGGTAACTACGACTTATTCTAGAAACCATGGCTTAGCATGATGTGCCATTAAGGTCACTGGATTCAACTTGTCTTTAGAAGGAAACATTTTAATAACAATAACTCTCCCCCAGTCCCATAGTCTTTGCAGATTGTTTGCGTAATACATTTATCCATGGTTACTAGAGTTATGACTTACTGAATTTGCACAATATACTGAACCATAAACCAAGTACATGGGCTCAGTCTGCATTATATGCAAAATTAAAATGTGATTTGTTAATTGGTTGGTGGTTTATGTTGTTGTCCAAACAGAACTGTAACAAGTTTCCCCCTCTTTTCCCACCATGCTTAAGAATAGCATGATTGATAGATGGATTTAAGAAATCGGTACAAAGTCCCACCAAAAAGTGCCTTTTCACATCTTCCTAAACCTTCCATCAAAGACGTTTGGGGGAACTAAAGATGATCCAAATTTGATTTCCAGCAACAGCCAGCCATGGCATGCCCTCAGTGAATTAACAGCTGCACAAAGCTACTATGGATGCCATTCCCAGCACGGCCTGCAGATTCAACTGTGTGTTTTGACTCTAGGCTGAACAGGAGATGTGGATGAGATTCTGCTTCAGGGCCTGGAGACTCTCAGGGTCTGGATGGGAGGACAGACTCCAACTCAGTCCTAACAAGGAAGGGCTGTGGGTACAAGGAGCCTCTGATTCCAGAGGTATTTCGTGTTTGACCCTGCACAGGGTTGTGTAGGGAATTCAGAGTTCCTCATAGAGTGTTGGTTGAAAACCTGGGAATCCGCCTTTAAGCTCCTGCTTAAAAAACACAGCTGGCCACGATGGTGAAGAGACCCTTTGTGCAGTTACAGCCTTTTCTGGATCAGGAGATCTTCCTCACTGCACTCAGGCATTACTCACCTCCCATCTGGATTACTGCAACGCACTATATCTGGCATTGCCCATGAAGACCACTTGTATGCCTCAGCTGGTTCCAAATGTGGTACCTCAAGCAGTTATGGGCACCACTTGGTTTGCCCGCGTATCGTCTCTGCTTTGAGTGCTACACTGGTTCCCACAGTGCTTTCAAGCGAAATTTAAGGGGCTGGTCATCACCTTCAGGGTTCAGGACCTGAGAATCGATGAAGCCACCTACTTCCAATCTTTTCTGCCCATCCATGAAGATCTGAAAGAGAAGACTCTTCCTGGAGTCCGTCCCTTAGGAAATGTCATCTGCAGAGACCTTAGGTCACTGCTGTCCCCTCCTTCAGAACAGCATTTCCCCCAAATCAGACAAACTGCAGCTCTTTTGGCTTCTGCAAAGCTGTTAAGAAGGGTGTCCAAAACAAAGGTCTTTGGTATCAAAATGGCAAGTGTAACAATTGAAACCCTGCCTCTTCTGATATGCGTGTGATGTGTGCAACCCATGTTAAAAAGGGGCAAGGCTTGGCCAGTTGTGCCCACCATTTTGTACCACATGACCATCACTGCAGACCTGACTTTTACAGCAGATCTTTGGGGTTTGAAGGTTTGGATTTCTCTTGATCCCTCCTGGTGGGTGAATGCTTATAACTGCAAGTTAATCCTTAGTGTTGGGACTGTTGTTGTTATGGAGATATTAGTACATTGTTTTAACTTAGCATTGGTTGTATGTCTGCAAAAGCTTAAAATCATGCAGAACAGTATATAAGCCTAGTAGATAAGTAATATACAGTTAGATCCTTTATTTCACATACAGGTAGTCTTTACTTAGTGACTGCCTCGGACAGTGATCGTTTGCAGTTATGATGGTGCTGGAAAAGTAATTTCGCAACCAATGCCCACATTTACTTTTGCAGCATCATTCCGAGACATGTATTTGCCATTAGAGTTAGTTAGTATGCATTGTCCTGTGCAAAATGATAACCACAGGTGCAATCACGTGATTGTTCATTTAGCGACTGCTTCACTTAATGACCAATTATCATTAAGTCCTAATTGTGGTTGCTAAAGACAACTACCTGTACTCTCATTTGTGGCATGAACACAATCCCTCCAACATGCAGTTGTTCTTCTAATTTCTTGGTGATGAAGAAACTCTTCTTTTCTATGGGCCCTTCCATGCACAGCATTAGTACTACTTCCAGATTAATTCTGCACCACCCATGTGATGATATGGCATCTTTATTATTGGAAAGTAGAACTGATTAATTCTTACAATTGGAGGCAGATGGTTCTCCATCAGCACAAACTCTTGCCTTGTCCTGCTTCAGTTCCCAGCACTTCCTTGTTTACACCGGGAATCTAGGGCCATGGCGCTATAACATCCTTTCATTACACTTTTTAATAGAGAGCACCAACTCAGAAAGGACAGTCTCTTACTGGCTCAATTTGAGGTGCTCCCAATCTTGACTTAGAACAGTGTTTCTCAACCATGGCAACTTCAAGATGTATGGACTTCAACTTCCAGAATTCTGGAAGTTGCCAAGGTTGAGAAACATTGACTTAAAATATAAAATTCCACTTTAGAATTTTATCAGTGCTACTGCTTTAAAATCATTAACGGGAATAAACTTCAGCCTGGATTCATGCTCTGTCAATGTAAAATCTCCCTTAAGTGGAACACCTTTATTATGGAATATGAACTGGCTTGCCACTGCCTTCTTCCAAAAATCTTTTTCAACTTTCCAGCCTGACTTCCAGGGATTTCCAAGGATCTCCCATCCAAGTATTAACCTGTTAGGAAAGAAGTAACTAGTGATTCTCAGACATGCCAAGGAATCCCAGCTATCCTCTGTGATCTTGAAGAGAACATAAAGCAGTGTTTCTCAACCTTAGCAACTTTTAAGATGTTGGGACTTCAGCTCCCAGAATTCCCCAGCTAGCATCCCAACATCTTAAAAATTACTAAGGTTGAGAAACACTGATGCAAAATGTCTGTTAACTCAGAAAGTCTACACATCTTAAAGTTGCCATGTTTGAAAAACACTGAAATACACCAGTTTCACAATAAGAAGCTGAGGGTCAGGAGAGCTCAGATTTGCAATCAAGTCTGGCTGAAGGTCAATTTTTCCCCAAGATCAGTGCAAGGCAATGTTGCCTGCAATATAGGACTGTTGTGTGAACAATAAGCTTTGCAAGATGAAGAATGGCTGCATATGAACAAACGTGCCTTCAAGATTGTGAGTTATTGGTGGAAGGAATATTGAACTAATCTTGAAAAAGTAGTGCACTAAGGGCTATCCTGGTGAGTCCCTTATTGTGAAAATCAGCATTACTGCAAGAAGCCAGAGCAATTTTTCAACCTTGGCAACTTCAAGATGAGTGGAACTCCTAGAATTCCCCAGCCAGAAGTCCACATATCTTCACGTGGCCAAGGTTGAGAAACACTGGGCACCACAACAAGAGGCAAAGATGATGTGAATCAGCACTTGCAAGCGTGCAAAAACGAAAGGCTGTGCGAATAAGTTATCTCTGGAAGGCACAGAATTATCCTGTGAATGAGTACGCAGGTTAAATTAAAAACCCAACAACACACACTGCCACGCGGTTTGCAAAAACGGCGTCTCTCTTCAGCTGGGGAGGGGAACCGCCGCGCACCCAGCCGGACGCTGGACCCCCAGCAAACAAGGAGGCGGGTGCAAGCATGCCATGCTCTGATTAACAACATGCCCGGCCAGCTAATTATAGCAGCAGGAGGGAGGCCATCTTGCGCACAGCACCCGCACGCGGGGCAACGCACGCCTGGGTCGTCCTCACCTTCGCACCGGGCTTCGGCGCCCCCAGGCGCAGGAGGCGCCCCCGCAGCCCCAGGGCTTACGCAGAGCGCCGCCACCAGCAGGGCTGCTAAAAAGCAACGGCGCGGCGGCCGGCCAAGCCCCCTTCGCCGCGACATGTTTGCAAGGCAGCGCAACGCAGCGCCGCCTCCTTGCAAGAGAAAACTAGCAGCTGCCGGGCGAGCGGGCGAAGCCCACCCCGGTTGCTGGGCGGCGTGGCGTCACGCCCAGCTCGATTTCGATTGGCTATGCAGGGCCTGGGCACCAGAGGAGGAGGAGTAGACGGGGCGCTCCCGGTGCATTGTGGGTAGGCGAGCGGTCTGGATGCATGGCGGCGATTGGGATCCACTTGGGAAGCAGCTGCGCCTGCGCGGCCGTTTTTAAGGTGGGGAGGGGGCTTTCCGTTCACCTCGGGGCGGTGGGGGGTGCGCCGGAGGGTTGTTTTTCCTAAAAGGAAATGAAACGGGCACAACCTACTTTGCAAGGAGAGGGAGTGTTCTCGGAGCCAAGACCCTGAGATGCTAGCTTTCTACGCGAAAGGGGCAGGAAGTGACCCAGGCCCCTGGGATGCGGCCTTTCTCCTGGGGGTGTGAATGGCTCTTCTGCTCAAAACGAATATGGAGAGTACATCTTGGAAGAAGAATGGCAGCGTTAGCAGAGGGTTAGGTTGAGATGTTAGCTTTCTGCTTCAAGGGAGATTTTTTGCCGGGGGAGGAAGACGTTGTGTTTTGAAACTGGAGGGCTTGAATTAGATTTATGAGACCTAATAAATTGATTAGGTAAGGTTGGGGGGTTGCGACTATGCTTTCTCGTAACTTGCACCATTGTGAACTGCTCCCTCTTTTATAATATTTCTTATAATAATTTTAATCTGCACATTCTAAAGTGATCAAAAGCAGAAAAACAATAAAATTACAACTAATAAATTGTCCGTACATGTCCACATACGCTTGCTTGTGAGATGGTTCCTAATTCAAGTCAGCTTTTTAGGGAATGGTGCTTATTTTTAATCGGGTTTTAATAAACCTGGAATGTTTTTCAACCTTCGATATGCTTCAATGTGGAGGCTGCTTTCCTTTCATCCTTCAGCACCTCAGAGATTGCTTATCTTATTAAGATTAAGAATTTAGGCCAATTCTAGGAATTGTTTTAAGTCAGGAGAAAATTTGATTTCTGGTGGGTTTTCTTGAATGCTTCTAGAAAAGAAAATAGTTAATCTATTTGGTGTGGGTCTTCTGGGCTGTGTGGCCGTGTTCTGGAAGTTTTGTTTCCTAACGTTTTGCCAGCATCTGTGACCGGCATCTTCCAAGTGCAGGAGCACAGGCAGGAGCAGTTCTCTCTGTGCCCAGGGTGATGTGACCCTTTTGTCTCTATTGTCTCTATATAGATATTGTCTCTATAAATACCCACAAAAGGGTCACATCACCCTGGGCATAGAGAGAACTGCTCCTGTCTGTGCTCCTGCACTAGGAAGATGCCAGTCACAGGTGCTGGCAAAACGTTAGGAAACAAAACTTCCAGAACACGGCCACACAGCCCGGAAGACCCACACCAGCCAGCATATGCCGGCCGTGAAAGCCTTCGAGAATACAAGTTAATCTATTTGTTACGAAACAGCTTATTATCAGTTAATGTAAACTATATTTTATTATGATTGAAGAATAGAGAATATTGGACAATTATTAACTGAAGTGATGCCACCTTACTGTAAATAAACTCACTGAGTTTATTTCTGCTACATTGAGTTAGATTTGTAGGATCTTATATTTACTTATTGTACTTATTGAATTACAAGATTGACTTACTATATTTGAATCAGATTGGTCTGTAAGGATTTCTCTTATTTTTTCCCCCTACCAAAGTAAAAAATTAAGTCTCACTGTCTTTTTGAACATAGACCTAAATTTGTTGCCTTACACCTTATTTGTTTTTTAAAAGATATAAAAATCTGGATATACCGCTGAGCTTTCCTTTATTAGTTTACAATACGTAAGGACCTGTTTCCAGTCGTAGTAAATGTGTTGATATGTTGCAGGATGGCCGTGCAGATGTTGTGGCTAATGATGCTGGCGACCGAGTAACTCCTGCTGTTGTTGCATTTTCAGAAAAGGAAGAGGTAAATTTCCTTTTTCATTAAACGGAAAATGGCTTAAAATTTCATTGAAGTCATTTCAAGCCAGAATCATGTTATCTTTTTCCTAAAAAGCTCTTAAATCCTTTTCTCAGGTTGTTGGTCTGGCAGCAAAACAAAACCGAGTGAGAAATCTCTCAAATACTGTAGTGAAAGTGAAACAGATTCTTGGAAGAAGGTATGGATTATGCCATAAAATGTCATGTTAAAGGATAGTTTTGTAATCTGTTAGTATAAATCTGAATAAAATCACTACCTTTTAAAATGTAATTATGAACTGATCCTTCTTTGGTGGTGCTGGTAAGCATATTACAAAGTTTCAGTGCTGCTGTTTAGAAAGCAGCTGATTTTGATTTGGCTTTTCATTTGTTTGGGTTTTTTTCATTATTAAAAGAAATACAGAAATTATTATACTGCTTAAATCAGGAATGAAAGTTGACTTCGTGAGACTTGACTCCCATACAGTGAAAACATAAATAATGCAGTATTTCTTTTCTTTCCTTTTTTTAATTTAATATTTTTAAAGTCCCTTCCAATTTTGCTTGTTTTCTTAGCTCTGGAGACCCACAAGCCGAAAAGTACATTGCAGAAAGTAAATGTTCAGTAAGTGAGAGCATGCATTGCAATTTTTTCCTGTAAGGATGTTCATCTGTATTTATGAAGTCATCTACTACACTTCTACAGTCCACTTCTTACGGTTGTCCTGAAATATGTGCTATACAGAGGATGCAAATAACTATAGAAGAGGCACATTTTTAAGATTACCAATGCTTCTGCCTTGCGTTTGTTTTATATACCTATTTGGAAGATATAAGACCATTAACAAGGGCAAAAGGAATATTCCCAGAGCCACATGTACCCCCTCCATTTATTCAATCTGATTGATGTTCCAGGAAATCAGTATTCAGCACAGGGCCAAGTGAACTAGCAAAGTTAAACAAAACAATTGCTGTTTTCTTAAATTTGGAAGTTTGATAGAATGGAAATAATGTGAAGTATACAATGAGGAATGGGAGTTTTTCGTTGTGGGATCAAATATGTTCTGCATTGATACCTAAAGATAACATGCTTCTGATATCAAGCGATGAGGGAGATGAATATGAAAATTTTTCATATGCTAAAAAAAAATACGAGAAATTGAGTTGCAAAATTCTCAGAAGAATGCTCACTTTTTTTGTTTGTTGGAGTAGTGATATTTGTAGATTTTTCACATGCTTGTTGTAGTGCAGCTATGTGGACTTCAGTTTCCTTAATTCTTTGGAGGTCCTAGTTCGAAAAGACTACTGTAAAGTAATGTCTTGATTTCTTTATAATATAAAATAACTGGCATAATTGCTTGGATCAGAAATGCCGTGATTGTTTTCTTAAGCAAAGGATAGGGTGTAATTGCACTAAAAATCTTCTCTGATAGTACAACTAAGCTGAGAAATATTTGTTGTTGATTTATCTATAGGTCATTGAAAGAAATGGAAAACTTAATTATGAAATAGATGGCAAATTTATTTCTCCAGAAGACGTTGCAAAGTTAATCTTCAGGAAAATGAAAGGTATGGTATTCAAACGTACTTCAGTTGAAAAAAAATGTTAAGTTCTAGAAGATGAGCTAGCTTTCATTCATTATGCATTATGTATTTATCTAGAAACTGCTCAGTTTGCTTTGGGTTCTGATGTCAATGACACTGTTATTACCGTGCCATTTGATTTTGGAGAGAAGCAGAAAAACGCCCTTGGGTGAGTATGGTTCCTTGCGGTTGCTTGCCCTGGATACATTTTCAAGAGTTCATGATGTCAGGTCCTGTGGACAGAGTATTTTGCCTGGACGGGATTTTGGTTTGAGCTCAGCCACATGAAATGTCGAGAGGTAGATACTCTGGTTTCTCGGTTTGCATCTTTGGGAACAGAAGTCACAAATAAACAGCGACAGATTATCTTGAATTTTTCCATGAGGAAAAAAGAAAGGCCAAACTAGAAGTAATGCTAGCTATCTTTTATCAGTCAGTATAAGCTACCCTGTTCCTGCTTTTCTCTAGGATATGTTCTTTTTGTGATGGACACAAAAAGAGTTTGTAAAACCATACAAGGATCAGGCTGGGATACTTGGCTTCCTGAAATGAAACCCAAAGGGCATATTCTACCTGGCTGGGCTATCATTTTCAAGTACTGATACACCATTAAAACACCAATTCCCATATTCATCTATTGCTAAAGCAACTTCTGCTCCCCATATTTGGTGTTCAAATACTGCTATTATCATAGCAGTTATCACATTACTGAAATACAAATGTATTGAAAGTAGAGGCAAATTTCAAATTTCTTGGACTTGATGTAGAAGTGAATATAAACACAAACTTGATGCTATCCCTTCTTTTTCTGTTACAGGTTGATGTAACTTTTGAAATAAAATATTTCCCTAATTGCATAATATTATAGCATGGTGATATAAGACAACTTATACCTGGAGTGGTTCAAAATAATGTTTCCCAGCCTTGGTAATTTGAAGCTCTGTGAACTTCAAATCTCAAACTTCTCAGCCATGCCCATGCTGATTGTGAAATTCTGGAAGTTTATTATTTATTTGTTTGTTTTATTAAATGTGTATAACCACTCCATTCACCCAGAAACTCTGAAGCTGAAGTTTATACATCTGGAAGTTGCCACAGTTGGGAATCACCGGTTTAGATTTACCTATGCTGATATACAAGAACTACCTTGGCTGTTTTCCGGTGAAAAAGGTTGTTGGGGTTATGTCAACATACTGATTTCTCTTGTCACGTCTGTTGCAGAGAAGCCGCTAAGGCAGCTGGACTTAACGTTCTTAGACTAATTCACGAACCTTCTGCAGCTCTGCTTGCTTATGGAATTGGACAAGATTCACCCAGTGGAAAAAGGTGATTAAGGGTTTCTCAGCTATGGGAATTGTGGTAATTTTTACACTGAAGTAAGACTTAATGGAACCCCTTCTGCAAGCATGCTTAGTAATAGCAGCTTCCTTATTATAAAAATGCACTCTTGGTTAATGGCTTTTCATTTCTAAATGGCACAAAACAGCACAGGCATGGGAGCAAATTTACTGCATGCTCATAGTAATATCCTTTCTATTTTTGACCATGGAAAGACTAAGTATTTCATAGATAGTTTCAGGATTGCAGACTCCCACCACTTTTGGAGTCCAGAGGCTACTATGATATGTTTTGGGTAGAAACCATTTTAGTAGATAGAAACATTACAGGCTACGTTACAGCACTAAACCAGGAATGAACGTCGGCTTCTAGCCAGCTCTTCCTGGCCGTGGCACACCCCTGAATAAGGTGTAATAGCAAGACACTGCAGTTTCTGGATTTTGGATTTGGCTGCATGGGATGAAGTGCCTGCAGAGGTAACTTGCTGCCATGGATTCTGGCTGCTAGATGTGTAAAGAATTTCCTGGTGCTGGAGATGACCTTGGCATTTTCAATTTGTTTGATTTTAATAATGCTACTGATCTGCATATAGGAACAACTGGTTAAAAATCATACTGTTACACTAGCTGCTTTGGGTACTTTGTAGCAAAGTGGCATACAAATATTTTAGATCAATGACATACAGTACTTTGTTCTGCTGTCTTCTGTCTTTTTCTCTGTTTGGACCCTCTCTGTTGCAAATAAATGAAGTAAGCGTTCTTTGCAATTAACCATGGTCAGAAATGATCACACTTCAACCTGTCTTTTATACTGAATTTCTAAATGGCATTCATAACTGAACCATTATCGTTATGAGAATATGCTGTTAACACTTTGAGAAATAATTATTTTTCCATTTTTATTTTGCAAATGGAAGCAATGTGCTAGTGTATAAACTTGGAGGTACATCACTTTCCATCACGGTTATAGAAGTCAACAGCGGGCTGTATCGTGTACTTTCTACCAACACCGATGACAGCATAGGTGGGACCTGCTTTACAGAAGCATTAGCCCAACACTTGGCTTCAGAATTTCAGAGGTAAGTGCTATAGAATCTAGAACAAAGTTTGATGTAGCAGTTACTGTGTTGGACTAGGAATGGGGAAACAGAACTTCTAGTCTGTTCTCAGCCATGGAAGATCACGGGTGACCTGAGGCAGTAACTCTCTCTCAGGAGGAGGAGAGAATGCTGTGTGCCTCACCTTGAACTCCTGAATAGAAGGTGGGATATAAATCTAATAAATAAGGTTTTATACATTGAACGATAATCAGCAATACTAACAGCATCTGACGTTTTGGAATGACATGAAGCAGCTTTTCAAGGTAAATCTCAACAATTAAACTCATCAACATATAGTCAAAATATTACTGTGAGGAGGAAAAGGCTGTTACTGCATTGAAGATGGTTGTTAATTTACCCTGAAGAAAAATCTGGATTTTATAAAGAACCACTTGCTTGTTGTAAAAACTGCCTCCACACAGTCAGGCAGAATTTTTTCCTAAAGGTGGTTCTGTTGTCAATGTTGTTCAGATTACTGTGGGAGAACATGCCAGCTAAGAATATGTTTAAGTAGTACTGGCTTTAATGGTCTCAGTAGGATAGAGCGAAAGATCCTTTGTTTAATTTTAGATTCTTGAAAGAGCCTGTCATTTCTAATGTGAATCTCTCTGAGAATATTAAAGGTATTTTATAGCTGTTATTAACCACTTCTGTGAAACTGTCCATTTCAGGAGTACAGAGTAAAGATATAGATAATTAGGAATGTTCAGATCTTTAATATTTGGCTTTGTATGTCACGTGGAACTTTTTTTTTTCCTTAATAAGCACATCTATTCAGCTTTCAATACCAGCAACATATTTCATTTGTTTATATTGGATTTCAGGCAGTGATTGGAAATAATACATTTTCATAACATCCAGGATAAATAGCTGCTAGTGTAACTATGTATGTCTTGTTCTGATTAATAACTAGGTTATTTTTTAAAAACAGATCTTATAAAAATGATGTGAGAGGAAATCCCAGGGCTATGATGAAGTTAATGAACAGTGCTGAAGTTGCAAAACATTCGTTATCAACATTAGGAACAGCAAATTGCTTTGTTGATTCCCTCTATGATGGTCTGGATTTTGACTGTAATGTTTCCAGGTAAGCCTCAATATTTTCAAGTCTCTAGATATGCATCCTTTTTCTTTACTTTCACTGAGGAAGCTTTGCAGTAGGCACCTGTAAAATGTCCTGAATTTGAAGCATTTTGACATTCCAACCAAGCCTTTTTCAATCATTTTGTTAGTGCTTTGAGCTGGAAGCAGGGCTGTTTCAAGCTTGAGGCACTTCTAGAATTATCAGGAAAGGTTGTTTTGAACTCAAAACATGGTCTTTGAAGTTCAAAACTGTTCAATATTCAAATAATTTTGCACATCCCTATTTTTCAACATTAGGTCCTACAGAAAACGGCGCTTGTGATTAGGTAGGAATTAGTAGTACTTATAGAACACAGCAGTCCTTATCCCCTGCAGATGGTTTGTGTTACTTATTTTTTATTAATCACATTTCTAGACTGCTGATTCCTTGATTCCATTTAGCAGCTAGCAAGGTACAATAAACAAGAAACAATATACACGAAAAGAAAGGGTGTAAGAAAAGGTCAACAAACTAATGAAAACGTAGATGAAATTAACCAGACCAACCTAGAACCCCACCAAGATGGAGCTAAGGCCAAATGACCTCTGGAAGGCGGTCAGGGTGGGAGCCAACCAGATATCCCCAGGGAGGCCGTTTTAAAGAACCAATGGCCATAAAAAGCAGCTTCCCAAGCCTCAGCCCCTGTCACCTCCCTAAACTGGGGCACCAATCCTAGTTTCTCCCAGGTAGATCGAACTGGAATGGAAGGCGCGCTCCTGTAGATAACTAGGCACCAAACCATCTAGAGCTTTATAGCTTAGTACCAGCACTTTAAATTGCATCCAAAAGTCTACTGATAACCACTGTAGGGGTTTAAGCTGGCCCAAAAATTCCAGGCAGATTATAAAGCAATCTAAAAGCAGAAAAATAATAACATTGCCACTAATACATTGCACAGAAAAGATAATATGAACTATTTAAAGTCACTGTTCCTCTGGGCAGAAGGCCAGGGTGACCATCATGAGGGTGCTGGTAATCCTAATGAAGGAAAAGCTGAATATACAAATGCTGGGAAGAAGGTTTCTGTCTTGGCAAAAAGGCATCAGTGTAGATCCATAGTGTCTCTTCTTAGATGGAAAGCAGGCAAAGATCATCCCATCTGCCTATTCCCTCCTCAGGGCCATTGTCACCAGCAGACCTATAGGAAGGTCCCCAAGGAAAGGGGGTAAAGATTACACCACTGGCTCCCCCACATAGCTCCTTGACTTCCAAATTTCCAGCATTTACTGCATTTTCATTTATGATTCCTGATGTTGCTTTAAGGCATCCTTAGGCAAGATGGATATTGAGAGATGAAGTAGAAATAACTATTCATAATCACATGAATGCTGCCCATCAAGTCCCACAATGAGAAGGGTTTTTTCCTCCCTTTTTAACCATCCTGTCAACTTTACTTAAAGAGCATCCACAGAGGGTAACTCTTGTGTCCTGATGGTGTATTTGGCAAGGAGGCAAATTTTCTTCTATTTGAGCCCCAAAGAAGCAGTTCAGTGCTTTGGAGAGCAATCCCAATACTTTGAAAGACCAGCAGACAGTGCAGTTGACAAGAGCATCAAGCCTGTATAGGCCAATCCCAGTTGGTAACCTTGTAGGTCTACTCAGGACCAGCTGAAGTTTCCAAACTGCTTTCCGGAGTAATTCAGCATGTCGCATATAGAAAGGTGCTGCCCATAGAGTGTCACAGCTGATCTTCCTGACCACTGAAGCCAGCTGTGCTGTGAGTTAACACTGATAGATTCTGGGCTTCCAAACAGGCTGAAAACTGCTTACATGGATACTCAGCCACCCTCTAATATTATCTCTGCCTTATGTGATTCAGCTGCAGTTTATTCACCCTGTTTGGATCCATCACAACGTTCAAGCATCATAATGTTGACTGTTAACTGCTCAGAAGATGGATAGCACAGAATATAAAAACAATCTTAAGCATTCTTTTGTGAAGCATTACAGAAGGAAGGATACACACTCACACACTTATATATACGTCACGCTAACATTTTTTGTAGTGGTATTTGAATTTTAATTCTGAGTAGAGAAGAATGATCTCATTCACTCATTTGGCACAGGACCGGCTGCACCATGGTAGGCTATACAGTACTCCAACTTTCTCTGCATGAGAGCAAAAAGGAGTGTGAATGTTCCTCTTACTAGTTATGCTTTTTGTATTGTATAACAGGGCCAGATTTGAACTTATTTGTGCTGCACTTTTTGGTAAGTGCATTGAAGCAATCAAAATATTGTTGCAACAAGTTGGACTTGCAACGGATGATATCAGTAAGGTAAGAGTGGCCTTTTATTCATTTGTTTTCTCATTTAATTTCTAAGTCTTGAGCAGTTTAGGGAAATCAGGGTTCCTTGGTTTAGATGTAATGGGGAATTCTGGCTTCTGCAGAGCCAAAACCATATTGTTGTGCATAAATAACTAGTGTTTATAAAATGTATGACTTTCAAATGAGAAACAGATGTAGGGATTTGTCCTTCTGAACCTGTAAATCTCACTAGAATGAGGAATATTACAATATTGAGTAATGTTTAATTATTTATTTTGTCATATTTATATGGCCACCCATCTCGCAGAGAAGTGACTCTGGGCAGCATACAACAAAGCTAAAAACAATATATACAAACAAATATTAATATTATTATTATTATTAAAAATGTTAAAATTATAAAAGGCACAAAAATAAAAAATACATATTGGGTGAGGAGCAGGTATATTAATCACACTGGAGTCATGTCAGTATTTTGCCAGTCCCTTGGGGTCCCCAGGCCTGATGACACAACCAGGTCTTAAGGGACTTGTGGAAAGTTAGAAGGGATGGGGCCAGCCTCACTTCGGGGGGAAGGAAGTTCTATAAAGCGGGGGCCACAGCAGAAAAGGCCCATCGCCTTGGACCATCAAGTAAAGCTCCCTGGCTGATGGGACCCCCAGCGTGTCCTCTCTGCTAGATCTGGTGTGATGGGCAGATGTAATTGGGGAGAGGCGGTTCCTCAAATAACCCAGTCCCATGCCGTGTAGGGCTTTAAAGGTCAAAACCAGCACCTTGAATTGGACCCAGAAACAAACTGGTAACCAATGCAGCTTGTGGAGCAAAGGTGTAACCTGTTCTTCTAGAAACACACATAACTATTCATGCTGCTGCATTCTGTACCAGCTGAAGCTTCCAGATATTCTTCAAGGATAGCCCCATGTAGAGCACATCATAGTAATCCAATTGGGAGGTAACTAGGGCATGAATGACTGTGAGAAGAGCTCCTTGATCTAGGAATGGGCACAACTGACTCACAATACGAAGTTGAGCAAAGGCCCTTCTAGCCATGACTGCCACCTGCTCCTCAAGCAGGAGTTGTGAGTCCAGAGGGACCCCCAGATTGTGCACAAGGTCTCTTCATACAGTATATACATTTTCATATATGTTCATATAGTAACTGTTACGTGATTATTTTGGTGAAATATAACGTGTTTTCATATGACTAAGCAAGATCTACAAGACGAGTGGTTGTTTTCTGTTTAGCTTTGATGCTGCTACTATATAATCACTTAATCAGATATTTATACTTTGGCAGATGGACTAGTTATGCAGAAATCTAGACAAACACTAGATGGCAACAAAGTGGTACAGAACAAAAAAAACCCCTCTTTGGTACCAACTAATTTTTTGCTTCCCAGATAAGTTAGTCTTAACTCTTGGCTAACAATGATCCGTTTCCCACGTAACCTTTGTACCCTTAAAAAAAATGCTTTGATATCTTCTAGGTAGTTCTCTGTGGTGGATCAGCCCGTATTCCGAAATTACAACAACTGATCCGAGAGCTTTTCCCTACTGTTGAATTGCTAAACTCCATTCCTCCAGATGAGGTCATTCCTATTGGAGCTGCCATAGAGGCAGGGATCCTGCTAGGAAGAGAACACACTTTCTCAGGCGACGACCTGCTGTCTGTTGAATGTTCCGCCAAGGACATATTAGTCAAGGTAAGATGGTTACAGCAGTGCCTGCTCATTTTGCATCCCTAATCCAAGATCATCACAGTTACTGACCAAAATTAAATACTATTTGGAAAACATTAGGATGAAAAGATAGGGACCGTTATAATATAAAATATTCTAAACAGGAAAAATTAAACAACGTTGCAAGAAACAGCAATGGAATGAGTATGAATTCAGCTGCTTGCCTGGTGGTTATCTGTGAAGTGCCTGCTAGGAAGGAGAGAATAAGGCTGGCATCTGCTCTGCCGTGACCGGCGGTTCAGAGAGGCGTAATTAAGTTTTTATGCCAGTTTGAATAAAAGGGGCAACTAAGGTGAATGTGATATTGATGCAGTTTCCTCCAAGGGACATGGACACAGACAATCTTGAATCGTTGTGTCACAAATTAGTATGTATACTTAATCTGAATTTTACCTCCTTTTTAATAAATAAATAACATTTAATAAAAGCAAAGGAGTCTTGTTCAATTCCTGGTGCCTTCATGGACATATCTGTGTAACTTTCTTGGCAGAAATATGGAACTCTGCCACTGCCACCTTCTAGGACAAAATTTCTCAACCTTGGCAACTTTAAGATATGTGGACTTCAACTCCCAGAATTCCCCAGCCAGCCATGGGAATCCTGGGAGTTGAAGTCCACATATCTTAAAGCCACCAAGATTGAGAAACACTGTCCTAGGATCTTTTTGACTTCTCAATGATATCCTGGTTGTCTTCATCCACAATTTGCTGAGATTTGCCAAGGTCATCTGGGTGCTACCAACTTCTGTCTCTGATTGCAGTAAATTCACCTGAAATGAGCAGCAGTGGTGGAACTTTTGCAAAGCATTTCTTGTTTTCTAGGCAGTGGACGAGTCGGGAGGTGACAAATTCATGGTAGTGTTCCCCTCAGGAACGCCTTTGCCAGCTCGAAGGCAACACACTCTGCTGGCCCCAGGAGAAATTTCCTCTGTCTGTCTGGAATTGTACGAGTCTCTGGAAAAAAGCCCAGTGAAAGAAGATGGCAGATTTGCACAGGTGAACAAAAGCATGCTAATTTTTACCATGTGATCATCTGTAGGTCTGTTCAGAAGGAAATTCGTGTTTTCAGTGGTGCTCACTTTGAGATTGCAGGCCTGTGAACATTTTATTGGTAGAGCCTGTCAGAAGTGGGTAGGGTTCGTGCTTGGTGTGTCAGTTGTTTTTTTTACTAGAAACCTGAGATCCATGAATAGGAATCTGGTATAAAAGGCACAACATAGAATGGGAAAAAAAGCATGTTCAGGAAACGGGTGTTGGTCACAGCTATTCTACACAAAAAATTATTTATCAATCAAATTTATATGGCCGCTCATCTCTCAGAAATTCATGGTTGGTTTCTACAAATTTATTTACATTTCAGAATTACTGTTTAGGACTTAGTTGCAGAGTTTTTTTAAGGATTGGAATCTTGTTATATCATAGTGGGGAGAGGGCAGGATTAACTTTTTAGGCTGTTTTTCCACTTTGGGGAAAGGGATTTAAAGTGTGAAATACATGACTTGAAAAAAAATAGCCTGATTTTTAGGAATTTAGAGGATTTTTAAGGCTTGCCATGTGTACCATAATTTTCTGCTAGGATTTGACTCTTTCTCAAATCTCCCCAAATTTAAAATTAAAAAAAAAAAGTGTCTGGAATCTTCCTTCACTGGGTGCTGAGGTTCCATTACTGTTGATCTAAAATCTATGTGAAAAGAATTGATGTCATTTGTTATTTAGTCCAATTAGAGGATTAAAGCAAACATCGTCCTTAGAACGTTTCGCTAACAGTAATCTTGAAACCTCAGTGTAGCTGAATTTTATATTTTTGATTGCTTGTTTTTAACAGATTGTACTCCAGGATTTAGATGTTAAAGAAGATGGTCTGCATCATATACTAACTATCCTTACAATGAAAAGGTACTGAAAACCAAACTCTATACAAACTTTACATCTCAGAACTTGATAATTTTCATATTGACATTTTGGGGAGAAGATACCAGATTCTACATATATATATTATGGACACTGTAGGATAGATTTATGGGGCAATTCTAAGTTTTCTGTTCAAATTTAGAATGGCAGTTCTTTTCCCTTGTGGAAAGGTTGGATGGATGCTAGTCTAGATACTAGATACTAGTCAATCTCCCCCCACCGAGGAATTGGGTATTGAGAAGCAGCATACAACATAGCTAGGAATAGTTGATAGCCATTTCCACCATTAATTTTCTAAATCAGTGTTTCTCAACCTTGACAGCTTGAAGATGTATGGACTTCAACTCCCAGAATTCCCCAGCCAGCATGAGAAACACTGATATGGATAGTCAGTAGCAGTCCTCTTTTCAGCTGTAGCATCCTTGCACGGAACAGTTCGTAGGAAGCTGCTCTTCTTGGCTACAAGCCAAGAAAGAAATCAGTAATAGCAAGGCCCTTTCTGAATTAATACATATAAAATGGATATAGAGAATATAGTGTTTCTCTTTAACCCCTCTCACGCTAATTTCTGGGACACCGTAGTTCAATCAAATCCCTTGTGCTGATTCACACGCCATTTCTGTCGCTAAGATCTAAATGTTAGGAAATGAGGATAAATTTCTCTTTCTTTTCTCAGGGATGGATCATTACATGTAACCTGCACAGATCAAGATACTGGAAAATCTGAAGCCATTACAGTGGAAGTGGCCTCATAGGTGTAATTTGAAAGCATGTTTTCTCAGTCATAGTAAATATTTTCATACGCAGCTCTAAAATGAGTGAAATCGTTTCATTCTTCAGAGGCCACTGATAATAGTTGGGCATATTCACGATGAACTGTAAAAAAAGTTTAGTACATTGGAGAAGTACACACACACACAGACCCATAGATCAGTTTGGGAGCTTTCACTATGCGCATAAAACTTGGCGGATTGGCTTCAGTTATTTTATGAACCATGTACATTGCAGAATCTAACTTCTGTTATTTGTGAATAATAAACCCTATGTTTTTTATATTCATCATACGTAATAAGTTTAACAGGAAGCCTTCATTGGTGACTGAAATCATTGAAGTTAAAAACTAATCAGAAATTAGGTATCCTAAGTGCCCGGTAGTCATGAGGATAGGCTGAACTGTGCCCACCTTGTTAATGGTTTTTTTTGCATGATTAAGCCTCTTGGTACAGTATGTTAAAAGATTATTCATAAGCTTAACACTTCCCTTCCAGTTTTATATAGGCACGCCTCTGGGACCTTGTTTACTCAGCCTCCCTTTATAGAGCAATAGAACCCATATGACATTAACCTTCAGTAGGAATGATATGGAAAAATACAGGGGAAAATGAAAACTCTAAAAAGACTACAAAACAGAAATCCTTTTATGGATAAATGTGAGTGCACTGTACAAAAGAATTTGGCAGCAATCACAGTCACACTTCAGTTAACGTGGGCTAAATTCGATCCCAGGCTGGTCAGGTAATTTACGAGCAGGAGAAACAAGCTTTGAACACATGATAGAAGCTGCAAAACAAAAATGCAGCGATTCTAGTTTCTGCCTAGCACAGGCAGAGAGAATTATCACATGGTATTCCCTGATCTATTAGTGAAGCAGAAAGGAGAGAACCAGCTCTTTAAAAATAATATAGTGAAATTTGAGTATGGGAAGCACACCCTTTTCCCACTATTAAAGACCCCAAAGGAAACCACAGAACTGGTCTTATGAGCTACCACGTAAGAATACCAGAAACATTACGTGGAAATAAAACAGTGAGTCCTGCTTGCAGGCAAAGGAACACGGCCCAAAGGCCTAAGTGTGGCAATTTTGAGGTGAAGGCAACAGGCCAGGGGTTACTCATGAAGAGGAACCTGAGATCCAACCTTCACTCAGGATCTGAAAGCCAGTGGGAGGGGAGCTGTGGAAGATACATATTTAGGTATGTCAAGAACAGAATCTAAATGATTAGACCTCGTGAAACTAAACGCCAAGATCCATAGTGGGATACTGTATAACAACTGGGATAAAACATTGACTTTTAACAACTACAGACAGCTGAAACATTATGTTCAAGACTAATAAAATTGGTTGGTTTCTAGCCACAGGCTGGTGGGCTCCAATTCTGCAGGAGGGAAATTAAAAGCCTCAGAAATAATGCTTCTCCTCCTGTAAGTGCCATGAAAGAATGGAATGACAAAAATGTCCATTTGGCCTCATGTCTTTCCTTGTGGTTGCAACAAGCCATGCTTGAGAAATGCCCAAATGCTTCACATCAGCACTCCAGTGGATCTTTCCTTTTTAATAAGCGGAAGAAAAACCACTGTGACATCCATAGTTTGGAACCCAAAACACAATGCCTGTTTTATCATTACATTTCCACTTGCTTTCAATATTCCCAAGCGGACAGATGCTGTAATTTATTGATTGCACAGATCCTTTCCCCTTTTCAGTGTTAACTGCAAACAATACTAAAATTATGCATTCATAACTGCAGCATTTTTCAAAAGCTAAAACCTAAAATTGGACACGAATCAACAGTCAGGACCAATATTTAGGAAGGCTGATGTTGCTAATACTAAAAGAGCATATAGTTCCTGTGGCTTCCTCAATCAGTGTAGACTTTCTCCAGCTGCCAGCTTTTGGTAGAGACTGCACAGTTGCTCAGGTTTAGGAATCTCAGCCCCAGGAGTAGGTGGGACTTCAAAATCAGAAGAGCTCTGGGAGTCAATTTGGACCTCTGGATTGAGTGTTTCTGACCTTCCTTCTTCTTTGCTCCTCTCATCTACTGATTCCGTTTGATGGGGAACTGCTGTACCCCAATCTTTGGTTTTGCATTCAAAGTTAACTTTGTCTGTAGAAGGTGCACCATGATCCAAAGGCTTGCTACTTGGCAAGTCCATTTTCTTTTCTCCTGTAAAGAGATGAGGTGTATAGGTCATTATTCTTTCGGCTGCCCCCTTAAACTCAAAATTCCTTCGTTCTTGTGAGGAAATGAGTACGGTATCACCTTGACTGTCCCATCCTTGGCTACCCTGTTCAGATATGTGGGTTGATTGAGAAGAATTTTGAGAGGAGATGTGAGTTGAGTCACTAAAATCGTCATCGTTGAAAGGGTAGGGAGAATGCTGCTCAGCTGAGTCTGTGCATGGCAGATGGTCCTCATGGTCAGAAGTCTCTGAATCTTCTGTATGTCGTCTAAAGAAACTATCCCATTTTGGCACTTCCAAGTTAGACTGCTGTTGGTCATTTTGCTTCCCTGTATCTGTTGAACAGACAAGGCTGTTGGGGTTCTGCAACACTGCAGTGGAGTCTGTTCTCGGTAATGGAATTTCAGGAAGAACTGTCTCTTTCTCATATTCTTCCTCCTCTTCATCTTCATCATCCTCATCATTAGATTCTTCACACTCCACAAAATCAGCCTTTAAAGAGGTAGGTGTAGAAGATGCCTTACAACTGTTATCTCCTTGATGATTTGGGGGAAGAGGTTTGTCTGATGTTCCAATCTCTGACAGTAATTTTGGAATCTTGTACTTTGTAGGAATCAATTCAGTATCAAAGAGATCATCATCCTCATTATCATCACTACCACCATCTGTCAAGACAAAATGGCAAATTAATCTGAAAAAAAAGAATCCTTTTTGGGCAGAGAGCCAAACTTTGGAGAAGAGGCTGCTCAAAACCCTCATTCAGATGCTGCATGGAGGGAATTTTCCAGTTTGCAAATTTTCTATATTCAACAGCTCAGGATTCTCCTGGATATGTGGTATCGGGTGGTGTGGTAGCTAAAGTATTGATTTAGGACTTGGGGAGACCTGGTTTCTGGTCTGCTATCGAAACTCCCTAGAAGATTTCAAGCCAGTCATTATCTCAGCTTAACTCTATCACACAAGGTTGTGGGGGGAAAACTGGAAGACAGAGTGCTAGGTATGTTCTTTGAACTCTTGGAGGAAAGGTGGGGGTATAAATCTAACAAAGAGGCAGTTTGGTCTAGTGGTTAAGGCACCAGGTGAGAAAGCAGATGTTGAGTTCTAGTCTCGTCCTAGGCATGAAAGCCGGCTGGGTGATTTTGGGCCAGTCCCTCTCTCTCAGCCCAACTCACCTCACAGGGTTGTTGTTGTGGGGAAAGTAGGAGAAGGCAGGAGTATTAGTTAAGTTCACTGCCTTGAATTATTTATAAAAATAAGAAAGGCGGGATAAAAAAAATGATTGTCTAAACTAGTATATTTCAACGTTGGCAACTTTAAGATGTGTGGACTTCAATTTCCAGAATTCCCCAGCCAGCCATGCTGGCTGGGGAATTCTGGTAATTAAAGTCCACACATCTTAAAATTGCCAAGGCTGAAAAACACTGGTCTAGACCATATATCAAATAGCAAGGAGGAGAGAGGTTGACATGAAATATTCTACGTATACAAACGTCCATATTTTATATTGGTCTCTTTGTCACAATAAAGCTAGATAAAAATCCTTTCCCCAGAGGAGAAATTTGTTTGATATTGGGTATTCTATGGACCATGAGTGATCATCTGAAGTCTCAAGGGGTGCAGCCTGGACACTTTTTATCAACTCATCTTCCATTGGTCATAACTAAGCCACAAGCAGAATTCTTTGGAGCTACAAATGGAATATTAATTCTCAGCTGACTTCAGACAACTCATGATCCTATAAGGAGCCATCCTACTTCCTCCCAAAGCCACGACATCATAGAAGCTACTTTTACTGCAGAAATTGCAGTTGCTTCAGACAAAATCACGAATCAGTTCATAGTAATGCTTGTCCACAAACCTGTATCCAGTTCACAGGCTTGAAACTACTGTATGGGAAATGTGATGCTTAATTAAACGTGTAGAAGACAGCAAATATGCCAACATAGCTTAGTGGTTAGAGCAGTGTGTTGAACTCAGGTGACAGAGACTGACCTAGCCAAGTCAAGTCATACGGTACTAAGAAATATGGGGAAGACAAGAACTATTTGCCACTTTTTTGTTATAGGAAAGCGGGGACAGTAAAAAGATCTTAATCTTCTCCAGTTGGTGGGGCTGCTGATGCGAGGAAGGGTACTTTCCCATTAATACTGATTTCTTAATACCAGGTTGCCTCTTAAATGACAAGGAAGTGGTAATTACATGATCATTACCAAATACAATGTTTGTTACAGAGTAAACACTGGCCTCCTTCAAGTGGAATTCAACTCCTGACAACCTTATGCAGCTTTCTTGCCTGCAGATTGGAAATAATTTGCTAGTCCCTTCTTAAATGTTTCCTTCAATTTAATAATGGAGATGCGCTCAGGATGACTGACTGCTCCTAAACCACAGTAATTTCTATCTTCACCTTTATCTGGTCCAAAATTTAGAGGGAATCCCCTCGTCTTACTTGGGCCTAGTAGCTCTGAGGTTCTTGCCCTCTTCAGCACTCCAAGTGGCTTATAAGTTGGCTGGTTATTTTTTCTGTACTTTCTGCAAAACGGCTCCAGGCTGAGGAGAGTAAAAATGGTACAACTTTACAAATTGTAATTCTTAAAGGGACAGAAGAGAAACGTATGAAATACAGAACTGGAAACGAATCACATCATCTCACTTAACTTTAGTTAAATCTAAATGTGAATAAATCAAATTTAGGTTTTGTCTGGGTACTCCAATTTTGGAGTCCAGCCACCTGGCTTGGAAGGCACTATCTATCCCTGGGTTAAAGGATGGCAAACCATGATCAAAATATTTTTGATAAAACTAGCCAATGAAGAGTTTAGTGAAGGTCAGCTTGATTTTGATTCCATTACCATAAAGGGAAAAAGATGGACACTGTCAGGCTCAGCCCAAGAAACTCCACGGGACGGTTCAGGAATTGCTCAGTTACTTTATTAACTTACACCTGCTAGACAGAATCTTGCCAGACTAACTCTAACTCCCAAAGTCTGCAACTAAACACTACGAATTCCTTAGGATGGTGCCAGTCTCATCCTCTTTGCTTTCACACGCTCAGGCTGTGGGCTGAGGAGATACTTGAGATTCTTCTCCCCATGACCTTGAACCTCCTCATCCAAGTCCTCCATCATAGATACTTACTTTTCTTTAACCTTGTCCTCCGTTGAACCCACTGGAATTACATTGGGGTACACATTCTCTGGGCAAATATGGCTCAAGAAATCTTGGATCTAGAATGGCAGATTGAAAAAAGATGTATTAATTGCTAGTAATTAATGCCTCACCTTAATTTCTTGCTTTGCAACAGCTTGAGAAGCAAGTAGTTCATAGATTGCACACAATGCTTTTTTATAGGGTTAATTATTTTTGTCTATCTCTTTCAATAAAATGAATTAACTCAGCCATACACAAAGCACATTGAGTAAAATTATTGGCATCAATACCTAATACTATAAAAAAAGAAGGATGATCATTTCAGGCAGGAGGCCTTGGCGGGGCGGGGGGGGAAACAACCATCCTGGAACATTAAATCCATGGATATTTCTTTTGGTTTTTTTCTGCTTTGTTCAAGCAGTGCACCTTCGAATAAGAAAATGAGCAGCAAACCATAATATTCATGGTTCAACTCTGGAGTGAAAAGGACAATTTTCTTTATTTTTCTCATATTTTCAATGTTTTTAAAAAGGCCCATTTTCTTTTTCTTTTAAATAATTTTCATTAAAATATGGTTTTACAAAGATTTTAAAAACTACAGGAACATAGAAAAAGAAAAAGATTATAAAAGGGTAAAAGAAAAGTGAAGAATAACAAAAAAGCAAGAGAAAGAAAAGTATCTAAAGAAGCGACTTCCGATCTTCTTTGCAGCAGTTATAAACATAGCAATGACCATCTCCACCCTCCCGTATTGCATATCGTAGTTCCCTTCTTCCCATAAACAAACCTTTTTAATCAATAAATCCCAAAATCAGCAGTTCATTCTCATCCATTTTGAGCAAAAATTCTACAAAGGGTTTCCAGTCTTTATAAAAGTAATTGTAGTTCCTTCCTTAATCAAACAAGTCAATTTAGCCATTTCTGCAAAGTCAGCCATCTGCACAATCCATTCCTCCATTATTGATGTTTCTGTAGTCTTCCATATTTGTGCATATAATAACCTCACTGCAGTTACCATATATAAAACCAATTGTCCAAAACAGACCTGCCTTGCTCTGTCAGTGGCAATGTGGAATTAAAGATGGCTCCTTTCACAGCAGGTATGAACTGCTTTGAATACGTCAAGATCTATTACCAAAATCTTTCCATCTCAAAGCCTCTACGAACTACCAGGCCAAAAATCTAAAAGAAGTATTCACATCTGTGCCAACAGTGATTGTTTTGTATGTTGTACAAAAGTATATAAACATAATCTAACAAAACAAATTGGAACTACATACCTCGCTATAAGAAGAGTGAAATGAAAAGCAAGCCCTGTAGGAACTCATTCCAGTCCTAAACACAAACCATAAATTAAATTCATTTCCTCTGCTGTCGATCAAAACAAGATCATCATCAGCTTAAAAACAAAAGCTATACATCATGAGTACAAATCTGGTGTAAGGAATAAGAAAATGTTCTTTACAGCAATCTTCCTGAACCTAATGTCCTTCTGAAGGAATATGGTGTCCTCTGAAGACCCATGATAGTCGAACACATCTGGGAGCCACAAAGCTAAGGATGGTTCTTCTAAAACCTCAATCTCCTGAAGGAATCTTAGTCAATCTATGACATTCACAAGTGAAAGGGACTTGGTTCTGGATGAAAAACTGTCTTTCACAGGCTTAACCCTATACATGTTCAGGGATCCTGCACTTCTAACAAGAAGATGCTGAGGACAAACCACACAAAATATCCATCACTTGCTCGCACTTGGAATCTTTTTAATCTTTTGACTAAACTCTGATTAATTAAGGCAATTTTTATGGTTAGTATTCTATAAAGCTCCTAGACATTAACGCTCATATAAGTGATGGCTTCAAAAATCCCCTTTTACATTCTGTCTTCTCCACAAATAAAAAATAAGCAAGCAAAAATCTATGTCTATATTGTGAAGGGCAGGATGAAAGAAGAAACATAAACACAAAAGATCTTTTTACTTTGAATCAGTTTCAATCTCTAGGACCACCTGAACTGCATCCCAGAGTACTGAAGGAAATAATAAGACCAAATCATCTCAACTAGACCTTAATTAATGTATGCATTAAAAGAAGTGCCAAATGAATGTTTCTAAGTTGTGGGAGCAAGCTATGAAAAGAGTAAGTGAGGCAGAAATAGAGATAAAATGCTGATTTTAGAAAAGTAAAATGTATCCTTTCTTTACCTCATAATTACACTGGTTTTCCGTGTCCTTTCTCCAAACCACATGGTGGATGGCTTGACACTAATAACATGAAACTGATGTCCATTCTGGGAAGTAATTCCACAAGGCAGTTTGTTCCCTCGGAACAATTCATCATCCTAATGGACAGATAGCATCCTGTCAGATCATACATATTGGCTTTATTTTAATAACTGTTCGCAGAAATGACAACGATATAAAAGTAACTTTGTAACCAATCCTCACATTTACGACCTTCACAGGTCTATAAAGCAAAGGAAAACTGAAGTAAGATCATAAGCACCATCATGGTTTCACTTAGCAACTGCTTCCCTTAATGACCGAGTTGCCGGTCACAATTGTGGTTGCTAAACGAGGATTACCTGTATGTAGTTCTTTCATTGCAACAAAGGCGTTTTTAACCTTGAATTGTCTAGTACAAACATTGGCTGTCTATAAATAAATCAACTTGTGAGTTCAGCTTCTTCCTTCCTCTGGGATTTTTGATTGCTTCTAGACTCCCTATTCTGGAATTTCCTGCTGCTCTGCCATCAAAGTCCTAACCAGGTCTGATCCTGCTTAGCTTCTTCAGGATTAGCCAAGGTTGGCTAGATGCTAGCCTGTTTCAAGCCTGGTGCCTTAACCACTACACCAAACTGAGTATAGCCTATAGCCCTGGGGTTTTCTGATGGTCTCTCCTCCAAGTACTAACCAGGTCTAAACTTGGTCAATGTTTCAAGACCAGCCACCCTCTTCTTTAGCAGTATGATCAGATGAAATTCAGAGCAGTTTTTTCCTGGTCCTGGCATCCGCTTAGTGAAAGCTCTTTCCTATAAAGGTCTAAGCCTTCCATCTATTAATTCAGGAAGGTATTATTCATATAGTAACAGCCTAATAGCTATTGTCAATGATTCTACACTGCATGGTTTTCGTTGCATCTTCCTTTAGCACATTTAGCACACGTTCAACCAGAGGAACCACTTTAGTAAAACAACAGGAAGACAACCCGCATTCTTTGTAAAGAAGATACATACCCTTGGGTGGCGACATGCGTGAATCTGGGTGTGCTGATTTGTGGTAACATGGTAGAGGATTTCTGGCATGTTTTTAAACATGTCCAACTTGTTCACATGCACCTAGGCCAATAAGTCAGTATTACCAAAGTTATTTTAGGCAACTCAGAAAAGAGACAAAAGCCATAAATTTCACATTCACTTTTCAGCAAAATCCTGGAAGAGAATGAAGTTGTGCCTCCTGCCTCTCCCTGCAAAACATCCCCTGGCTCTACCTCTTCATTGCTGGAGTCACAGAGAACTCTAAGCCAGGTTACTGAACCAGCCGTAACTTTGTCTCGTCCCACTGAGTCAGAAAACAACAGCATCACTGCCTTCGCCAGGCGTGACACAGGCCAGTTCTGTAAGCTAAGGGCTTCATCCTTGCAAGGCAAAGCCTGCGCTGACACATTCACGCCAAGAAAAATATTGCCACCTTGAATAGGTGGAAATGAGGAGGAAAACACTTGAGGAGGAAAACACACAGGAAGAGAGGAAGTAGGCCTTAAAAAGCAAATGCTAAGAAACCATTGAGTAAGACTGCTGTGTTCATATTCTACTTGTGAGTTTCAAGACTGCCTCTGACTGACCATCCAGGACAGGGTTTCTCAACCTTGGCCGCTTTAAGACATGTGGACTTCAACTCCCAGAATTCCCCAGTCAGGAGTTGAAGTCCACACATCTTAAAGTGGCCAGGGTTGAAAAACACTGATCTAAGGAATTAATTGCATTGCCAGTTGGGGGAAAGGAAGATCCAGAGGAAATGATGGTCTTGGTGGTCTCTTGTGGCTCATTTTCCCCTACCTGAGCTAACTGTTTCTGCCTCCAGAGTCTCTTTCCAGTCCCACATCCTGAAATAGATTGTCTGAATGATGGGACCTAATTGGCAGCTGAAGCCTGAAGAACTGTCAAGTCCACAGAACAGACCTTTCCTAATCTAGTATTTTTAACTGCATCTGTTCAGAAAAGAATTTCATAGGAATGCAGTCTTACCTTGATTCCAAGCTCTTCACTGAGATTTGTGAATAAATACTCATATCCATAAGCTGCTTTGCAGTTCAACCATACCACATGATAGGGACTTTGAACCACCCAGCTTCGCACTAATTCCATTATCCCCTTCATACATTCTTCCTAATATGGAAAAGAGTACATATGATGATTTTAACTTAAATGTGATGATACTACACACTTGGGTTGAATCGTTGTTGAATTCAGTCTCAGCCAGAGTAGATCTCTTAATTTATGGCACTGAGTATTTGGAACAGACCCTGCTAAGATTTGTTTTCAACTTTCAAGGAAAATGGCAGATGTGCTCAGTTAAACAAGATAAAAAGGGTAGTGGATGAAGTTCTGAAATAAGTAACACTTTGAGATCAAAGCAGACTTGGAGGAGGGGTTTGTACAGGCTGTGTTGGCCTGTGTGGATCTGTCTTTGTCTGTTTTTTCCCTCTTTCTGCCTTTGGTCCAGTCTCTTATATTTTTTTCATTGCATTAAAGCAGATCAGCACCACATGCCTATTTCTCTAATATGAAATCCCTTCAACACAAACATAAATAAAATCTCCTTTGAAATCAGCTTGAAGACTAGATGACAGTAAAAGCTTTCTTTAAAGTAGGGGCAGGCAAAAACAACCTGGGAGATTTCCAAGTGATTAATACGAAATAAGATTTGTGAACAGAATGCAGAATACACCATCTAGAATAAAGCAAAATTAAACTATAATCGTAACTCAGAGACTTCTTACTTGGAATACTTGGCAATCTAACACAGGATAAGCCTGAATTAATTATGTTACATTGGAGAGAAGCTCTTAATTGGCTATATGGCTGCCCAAATCATTAATTTTTGTAGATGAAACTGAATGTACAAATTGCCAGGAGTTTCAAGTGGAATTCTCAGAATTAGCAGCTTGCCAAGCAAAACTACACCATAAATAGGAAGACAGATAAAACTTTACTGTGATCCCCGATGGCTAGAGCAAAATGTGTCCATGTTATTTATTTCATAAGGTTCGTACATTCATGCTTCAAGGTACACCTACTTTCATCTGCATTATTAGTTGGTAGAATGGATTCATTTGCATATTATATACACGTTAGCATAGAACTACATGATTTTACCTTTTCATGTTACTTACCCGGCTTGGTATTTGATAAAATTTGGGATCATAGAATGTGGTGTCTAAATAGACACTCTGGATATCTTTCACTCTGAAAAGAGAATGGCAGTATTGATATTGCATCTTGGCATAATTATGTCAGCTGCATGTTAATCCTTAAGCTCATGTCAAAAATACACTCCATTTGCTTTTACAAAATAATTTGATTTCCTAGCAAGGAAAAGCAGGACATTCACTTTCAAGCTTCTCTCAGCTGAGAATTGAAAGCCATGAGCACTTTGGTTCAAGGACACAGATCTCTGATAAGTAATTTATTGCAAGAACTGGGAAAGCCATTAAGAAAGAATTCTACTATAAAATGCAAACCCTATTTATAGGAAAATTGACTGTCAATTCTCTCACGTCTTTCTCCCACCTGCATGAGGCAACAGGTTGCAAACCTCATGGTTGCGGGAGGGAGGGACAGTTGCCCCTTGTTCCTTGTTATTGGAATAAACTAATCAGGTCTTAGGTTTTTTCTTCTGACCTTGCCAGAACTGGCTCTCACACTTATTATACACTGTGGCTGTATTTGCACGGAGTGGTATGGATCCCTCAGCTTTGAAAACTCACCAACTCCTCTGCCAATCAATCAATCTATCAATCAACAGCAAGTGCAGCCAAAGCACAGAGGTAGATCACACAAGAGTATGTAAAGGGCTTTGGGTTTCTCATATCATAGGATTGGTGGGAAGTAGTATCCTCAAGCAAGTTTCACCTGCTACGTTCCTCACTTTCCAACATGCTAAGGACCTGAGATCATTCATCAATACTGCTACCATGCATGTTGCAAAATACCCAAAGTAGGGACAATATCTGCAGTTTCTTCACAGGCCTACTATGGGTGCTCCAGGATTGAGAACGTGCCTCACCTGCTTCCTGAATGCAAAAGTTCCATTCGAGCCACTTCTCCTCTTGCAAGCCTGAAATCCCCCGTATACAACACAGTCCCATTTTCACCTTGGAAGAGAAACCTGGGTGGGAACATATTCATTCATTATTCATATTAATTCCTATTATTATATGCTATTATAGAATATGAATATGATTCATATCCATTCCATTCACTGCTGACTGACTCCTCTGGCATCAGGAGGTTGCAGGGGATCAGCTTTATTGTTTGGAAGCTGCATACAAAGGAAAAGGAAGATTCTCCTTGCTCCCGTTGCACAACAGAGTCCTCTAGATGACTCACACAGAATTGTGTCCCAGACTGGGGGGAGGGAGAAAGTTTTT
Organism: Python bivittatus; assembly: GCF_059951505.1. Classification (NCBI taxonomy): domain Eukaryota; kingdom Metazoa; phylum Chordata; class Lepidosauria; order Squamata; family Pythonidae; genus Python; species Python bivittatus. Next base: position 2,547,059 of record NW_028277037.1, on the reverse strand, counting down.
AATCCATCTCCTCTAGTGGAAATACAAATGCCACTGTCAAATACCATCTTTCGTGGTCATTCCAAGGAACACAACAGACCACCTCTAAAGCGCCCTCTAACTCCATTTCACCTCATGCAGAGATCCTTCATCAAATTCCAGGAAGTGCCTGCCATCCTGAGATAGGTCCATTTCCAGCCTCCTGAAATCTCATGTGCTTGCTGAAAGTTCTCCTCACATCACACATGCTTCTCCAAAGAAGGGAAACTTACCAGGAAAAAAATGGGTTGTTTTTTTTTTGCATTTTCCCAGGCATAACCCAACTCAAACAAAACAGTTTAGTCTACAACTGCAACAGGACGGGATGTCACAAATACTGCTTGCCTTGCTGAGTTTCCCTTGCTCTCTGGCAATCCTAAAGAGCTTGGAGATCTACCCCAAGAGCAAAGTAAAGGAGGGGGTGGGGAAGGGGTTTGCTGAGACATGGAAGATCTTCCCTTCGCTTCCCTTCCCATCTTCAACTGGAAATACTGTCTCCATCATCTTGCCCCTCATCTCACGGACAGGATGACTCAGTAGTGCAACAATGGCCAGAGCGCTCCTTCTTCCTAACTCCATCTGCTCAGCTTTGCCCATTCAGAGCCGGCTGAGTCTGGAGACTTGGCTTGGCAAGGGAAATGCTATGCAACAAGCAGGCTGACACCTTCAGAAACGGGGCGGAGAGGCTCACCAGTCCCAGTGCTTTTGCTCGGCTAACCCAGTTCTTGGGCGTACTGGATGCAATGAAACGGTGTAGAGAAGCAACACAGATGTAATGCCAAGGCCTTCCCCAGTCCCTCTCTTCTCTAATGAGAATCCTATCCAACCAGCCTTAACTGCCAAAACAGCCTCCAAATCTGATCTGGGGTTGCTAGTTTATTTTGCTTGGTTTATGTTTTAGGAAAAGTACTTTTGCCTGATTTTGTACCATGTTGATTTAATGTACTTCTGTAGAAAAAAGGGGTATATTTTATTCGTTTTACAAAACGTTATTTTATAGAAATATACAAGGTAAGCATGCTGCTTTCAATAATCAAGTGTTAATGCCCCTAAACAGGGTCTGACAAAGGAATCAGAGGAGAAAGAAAGCATAAAAGTGTGAATGAGTGAGGCTAATTACACTTAGACCCTCATGAAATGTAAAATAATTATGGCAAAAGAAAACAAAATATACACATTTCCATATTTTCATCACTGCATCTGATAGCAAAAGAAAATGCATACATAACTGATCCTGGACAATGGCCGGCCGGCAGAAGCGTTACCTCTATATCTTCTTTCTGGGAGGGAAAGGCGAAAAAAGGGATTCAAATGAATTAGATAACAAAGGTGTGGAAAAAAGTATGGGAAGCCCTTTATTTTTATACCAGAATCTGGTCCCCAATTATTAGCCACGGATAAGATAATAGAAGTCACCTACTTAGGATTATTCACCCATTTGTTGGAAACAGGGGTGGCCAAAACAATTTGAGGTCAAAACCTTCCAAACATCCCCTTCTGATCTTATCAGAAATGTTCCAAATTTCTCAAAAATAATGTGACTTCTGAATTGTGTGTTTTTGTTAGATCCCTTCTGCTAATGGTTGAAACAGCCATAAGAAGGAAAAAAGCAATTTCATCCTCTCTTGCCCTTAAGATTTTCAACAGAGTGCATAGAAAAGAAATTACAAACAAAACAAAACCCTACCCCTGCCCACCTCCTCCGGAAACAACAATCCACTGTGTTTGCAAGAATTGAGGGTGGGTTCATGTTAGAAAGTACTAAATATAGGCAAATATTTTGATCAAAAAGGTAAAGCATTCAGTTTCAATTGAGTACCTCGCCTGATGCTTCTTCAATGAGAGAAATCTGAGTCGGTGTTTCAACTTCCAGAGCAACCTAAACCATACAGACAGATAAATTCTGAGAAATGAGATATATTTATGGCACCCCAGTATGTGTATCTTTATAGCAGGATGATGTAGGATAGAACACAGATGTGCGGAGGCCATGCCATTAAGGTGCAAAGCCAACATTTTGTTTGCTCTGCTCCTAAATTTTTAATTGAAATTCTCTTTTCCCAATCATGCCTTTGAGTTCCTTGCCATCTAATTCTCAATGCTGTATTTAAGAAAATTCAACTAAAAAAACCCAGAAGACAAAAACTACCTTTTAAGACTATTGTTCTTACATCTCGGTCTACACTGTTAATTACTAGAGTTTATTATTGCCATTGTGGTGTTTATAGGCATTAAATACATACAAGAAATGGGTAACTCACAATGTGATTTTCCCAAAATTTGTATCGTGGACTAGACAGTAGCAATTCCTTTGTCACAGGTGAACAATACAGGTGAACTTTCAAGCTTGCAAGACAGAAGAAAAAAAAATATAAATATTCAATGCAATTACAGGGAAGAGAGGCTAAAGAACTTAACTGCTTATTCTACTTCCCAAGAATCTTTGGATTAGTGTTCCAAAATACAGCCTTCCCTCCACAGCATTCAGCACTTTGGAATATGACAGATTCTGTTATTTAAAACTTACAATCCTACTAATATAGGATTTTGGATTCCAGATATCATTTCCTGCAGGAATTTCCTTTCAACATTTCCACTCTATAGACAGTAAAACGTAACATTAACACAAGGTGTAGTGATGACCACTAATTTGGATGGCTCTAAAAAGAGATTGGATAAATTCAGGGAGGATAGATCTATCAAGGACTATATCACGGGTTGGGGGCAGCATGCTACCAAAGATCAGTCACAGGGAACAATAATGGGATATGTCTCCATCTCCCGTTTGTGGCAACTCAGAGGAACTGCATAGATGAGGAAGAGCCTTGACTTGAACCAGGAGAACTTCTTAAAGTATTCTCCGACACCTTAGTCAATCCTTATCCAAGCTATTTATTTCCCCAAGATATGAAAGCTAATGTTCTCCACAACTGCATGAGAAATTTGAAAATTGCATCTAATTGCTAAATATGCCAAATTCTGCATTGCAGAATTCGAAATAAGCCTTAGTAAATCTCAGGCTTCTTGCAGACTTTTCAAACTACACTTAGACCATGTTTATAGTCTGAGCTACACCTTAATGTGACTTGTTTGATTTGGCTTAAAGTATCATGGGAACTCAGTCTCTGTGATTTGCGAACAGGACAAATTTGATTTAAATGATCAGGGAGATTAACCTTAAAGGTTTAAATCACAATTTATTTACTAGTCAGGAAGATTCTAGTAAAAAAAAACCATTTTTGAAATAATTGAGCATGTATTCTATACTATGCAGAGAGTATATTTTATTTTTAGAAATACATTAATTGTATACATTAATAATACATCAATACATTACATCATTTAGCCACAATGTTTTCAGATTAATTTTCATCAAATAAATAAAATGCTTTTAGTACCAAGCATATTGCCATACTACTGAAACAATTAAGGACTTTACTAAAATATTCCCAATCTCTTCTACAAACTTCTGCCATGAAGAGTTTTTTTTTTAATTAATCAAAAATATATTTCAGGACCACAAATTTATTCTTCAAACAGGTCTGCAGGAATCTGCTCTGATTACTTTTTATTTCACTTAATATTCTTCCCTTCTATCCATTGCTTTTAAAGTTTAAACAACCCCAGTCAAATGCAATGTTTCAATGAACTCTAAGTGATACTGGAACTTCTGGAGGAAGATTTTTTTGCAAAGAAAAAAATACATAGAGAGATAAGGAAGAAAAGATAAGTCAAAGAAACAGGTAAAAGAAAATAATATGCTTTTCAAAGAAGCTCAAATAGAAGTGAATGCACTTTGATGATCTTGCAGGACATTACTAAGTCTGTTCTTTTAGCAAACTTTAACAGAAACAGTTATTTACCTACACGCCAGTCGTCTTTTCATAGGAGGGGCTCTCAGGCCTTTCATGTGATCTAAATAAATAAAATCGTGATGATAAATTAAAATAAAAAAATATATAAATCATTAGAAATTTGCCACATTAAATATAGCCTTCAGCAAGTTTCTCACTTGTAAGATATCAGTACCAGTCTGAAAAGCAGGGATTAGCTTCTGCTGGGTCTTTACCAGACTGTATGAACATTTAAAAAAAAATTTCTCATTTAAAAAATAACGAAAAAGCCTCTTCCAAATTGAGCTCAACTGCTGGAGACTTCATGGCAAGAGGACAAAAGAGGACCCTATAAGGAGCAGATGTTCTGCTTCAAAGGCTGAGTTTTTTTCTTCTCAAGTGATTTCATACCAACGGTTTTCTTGCTAGCCTTTTTTATTTGCTTATTTCGCGCTATGGACAGCACACCCCATCGGGCTTGCCTTCTTCGGGCTGCTTTTTGCGCCCCAGCAACGGCGCTGGGATTTCCTGCTGGTCTCCCGTCCAACCCCGACCGGCATCTTTCCCGACCAGCGCCACCGGCTCACCCTTATGGCAGTGGGAGAGGAAGTACGCGCGGGCGCGCAGGTTCTCCCGGTCGAAGCGGTCAATGGAGAGGCGCGGATACTCCCGCATCACCCCGCCGAACCTGCTCATTCTGCCGCCAGCGGAGCCCCCCCGCCCTTCCGCTCCGGCGACTCGCCCAGACTTCCGCCAGGCTCTTCCCGCCACCGCCTCATTGGCTGAGGCGACGCCCAATCACAGAGAAGCCTCTCCATACGCATGCGCAAATGGGAACGCTCGGCTGGGGGTGGAGCTACCTTGATCACGGGGGGAACGCTGGGGATCGCTTCACACGTGCTGAGGAATCTGCCACCGGTTGAGTCCTGGTGCGGCCTTACTAAGGCGTGTGCAGTTTTAGTGTCCTAGCGCTCTTTATTCTGACTGAAAATTATCCCACCTCTGAAAAACAAAGAAGGGAAAGTCTGCCCCAGCCAAAAGTGGCTTCATATAAAAGACACGTGCCTTCGTTCCCCTTTGCTTGTAAGCAACAATTTCTGGATGGGGCTCTCGATCCGGCCTTCGCCAACCTGAAGTTCTTGGTGATAATGAGGATAAACCAATAAAGGATATACGTAATCCAGACTGTTTTGTACTACAATTCCCAAAATTCCATAATGCTGCTCACGCCTGCTGGAACTTTTGGGAGCTGTCTTCCTATGACCTAGAAGCTATAACCTGCTGATTAGTCAAAAGAGACAAAGAGCCCGCCTTCCTGCAGGCGTTGACTGCTCCCAACCCGCAGCTCTGATTGGCTCGGCCCCCGGAACGTCGGAGTTGCTAAGCTACCGCATAACCGCTGAGGGGGCGGGGCTTGTCCGTGGCGTGTGTGGAGGAGCTCTTCTCGGGGTAAGTCAGGGCCGTCGTTTGGCGGTGGGACGAGGCGGAGCTCCCCTTTGGCGGAGGAAAGCATTATAGGCCCTCCGGGGGAGGTCAAGGATAGAGAAAGCAGGTGAATAAAGGGCTCGCCTCACTTTCCCTTCCCTCAGAAACAGCCTTCTGATTGGCTGGTAGAGAAGCCCCGCCCCTTTCGGGAGGCAACTCCCCTCCCGGGACGGAGCATCGCGTTATTTGAGTGGCGCGGCGGGAATGAGGTTCTGCACGTGTTTGGTCACACGTTAGTGGGAAGGTGCGGAGAGACCCGGATTCAGTCAGGGAAAGTGGCTCCAGGCCAATCACGCTTTCCCCGTTCGGCCTACTTCGCGGGGCTGTTGTGGAGGAAAAGTTAAAGGAGAGCGAGGACAACCGGGATATAAACGTTGGATGTTAAATTGAAGGAATGGTATTCTCCAGCTGAGCAGGTTGTTCTTTCTCTGGAGCTGCTTGATTTGAAGGAGGTGGACTGTGGTCTTTCTCCCTGCCCTCTCGAGCAAATCTATTTTGGGAGTGGGTGCATGGAGGAATCCAGTCTCTCAGCCCAACCTGCCTTGTTGCGGAAGGGACATTAGAGGAGGAAGTGCTATGCACGCTACCTTGAACTTCTAGAGCAGTGTTTCTCAACCTGGGTAACTCTAAGGGGTGTAGACTTCAACTCCCAGAATTCCCCAACCAGCATGCACGCTGGCTGGGGAATTCTGGGAGTTGAAGTCCGCATCTCTTAAAAAGTTGCCAAGGTTGAGAAACACTGCTCTAGAGGAAAGAAAAAGAGGGGTCAGATCAGAGGGAAAAGAAAAGATGGGAGACACGACATTGAAAGTGTCTTCCCCCATCCTGGCGTGCGTCATTGTGATGCACGAGCCCCTTCACTATATGACAGTGATGTATGAAGGGGAAAAGTTTTCCATCGGCATTAAATGTTCTATTTTTTGGGACCTCCATCTCCAGTTGTGATGTCAAGTAAGATCTGATAGGGAATATCATGTTAAACAACATCATCTTGCAGGAAATGTGCCTCCTCTGTCATCACACCTGCCCTCAGGAAAGCATTCCCCCTGAGCTCTGTATGGCCGCAACCTTAGTGTTCTTCAAGAGAGACTTAAAGACTGTCTCTTTGCATAGGCACTGGGCCAGGATGATGGACTGTACTGTTGGTTTTCAAATCTGTGTAAGCCATCCAGAATCATTATGTGTGGGGCAGTCAAAGAAATTGAAATCATAAATAAAATAAAAATAAATAAAATTATTTAGGAAGCACAGATACGGAAATGGGTTATTTAATAATCCATCCAAGATGGAACAGAGCCATCCCTTTCTGAAACCATTTCTGTTAACTAGCTTTAGAACTGACAGTGAAGATATTGAAGTGGTGGATAGTTTCTGCCTTTTAGGATCAACCATCAACTAAAGGAGCAAGCAGTCAAGAAATAAGCTGCAGACTATCACTTGGTAGAGCAGCAATAGTCAGATGCCATGATGTGCCTGTACCTTCAAAGATCAGAATAATGCAAGCAGTGGTATTCCTGTGATACTCTAAGGAACAAAAGTTGGAGTCTGAAGAAGCAGTATTGGTGCTTTTGAACTTTGGTGCTGGAAAAGATTCCTGAGAATACCACAGACAGCCAAGAAAACAAACCAATGGATCATTGAACAAATCAACCCAGAATCCTCACTTGAGGTACAAATGACCAGGTTTAAATTATCCTTCTTTGGACACATTATGCCAAGACCCAGCTCTCTGGAAGAGGCTCTAATGCTGGGAAAGGTGGAAGGAAAGAGAAGAAGAGGTGGATGGATTCAGTTACAGCGGCGATGAATGCACTGTTGGAAGTCCTGAAAAACCAGATTAGGGACAGATCATCATGGAAAAAATCTGTCTACTTGGTTGCTAAGAGTTGACACCAACTTGATGGCACATAAATTTTAAAAAACGACCAACCATAGCAACTTTTTTTAACAAAAGTGCAATATACTATTTGCTTTTGGGTTTAAACTAATTTGCTTTTCATTAAAGCATTTGTCATTTCAAATGTTTTAGATACTTAAATGTTTATAGAGAGAGAGAAGAGAAGTTGGCAAACGTTTTTGGTTTCAGAGCTGTACGTTCTCTTTTCTGACCTACATGGAGGCCTTGGAGGGTGTGACCATTGATATTTCCTGTCATGTTAGTGAACAGGACCAAACATTTCAGACCTCTGTGGGGGGGCTATTAGGGCTTTTGAAGGGCAAATGGGTATACATATTAGGAGTGCTATATGTTGCATGTGACCCATAGTTTGCCTAGACTTGATATATAGAAATTTTCCCAGTTCATCTGACAGAAACCATTTTTATGAACATCCAATCAGTTGCTATTGGTAATGCCATTTGAAGATGGCCTGTGTCATTCAGTCTCTGCCATTCAGGATACAAAAAAGTAATTAGTAAATAAACTAACATTTTCATTCTCATTAAATAAAAAAAAGTATTTTGAGCTATTTATTTATAACCTTTGTTTTTTTTTAATTTTATAAATATCACTGTCATGAATCTGTTTTGACTCCTAATCAGTAGTTTTTGTGTGTAACTGTTTTCCTTTATCTATAGGTTTTAACCATGCATTTGTTACATCTGTGAGTCTGTTATCATTTGTCTTTTTTATTTTCAACTAGTTGAATTATTACTTTGAAATAAGAGGGTTCAAAATAACTTCAGTATTTTCTTAGAGCATTTTCACCTGCGCTAAGAAATTTGTAAAATATTTGGATTATCTTTTCTATTCCAGCTCTTTCACAAATTAATATTTTGATAATTAAACATGACTTACCTCCTTTAATTAGCTTAAGAGATGACAGTGTATATTTATTCACAACTGGTACAGAAAGCCTATGTATAACTTCTTCCTCAGTGGAATGAAGACATTAACGTCTAATAAAAACTGCATATGGACATAAGCAGAACCATAAAGATTTTAAGGCATTTTTAGCTAGACCACCTTTTACATTCCTGATAGTTGTTAATTGTTTTTGCAGAAGCTCTTATGGAAAATTCAGCTTTGTTCATGGACAGTAAGAATATAGCTTGTGCGTCTTTCTCCTCTGGAGAAGCACGAGTGACAGATAAGCCTGGTACGTCCTTCAGTAGAGAAGCAGATAGCCCTGAAGACATGTAAGTGGTGATCATGCAGGGCCTTCAGGGTAACGTTCCACTGATCTTATTCATCTGAGGATATAAATTGTTCTGAGTACTTGGTAATCCATCATGTTTCAAGAGGTTGGGAGAAAAGGGTGTATTTGTTTCAAATTACCGTATACAGTACAGTGGTACCTCGGGATACGAACTTAATCCGTTCCGTGACTCTGGGCGTATCCCGAGTTGGTCGTAACCCGACGCAAATTTCCCCATAGGGTTCAATGTAAATCCGGTTAATCTGTTCCACCCTCCGAATTTGGTCGCACCCCGAAGCAAATTTTCCCATAAGGTTCAATGTAATTACCCTTAATCCGTTCTGGCGTCCGCGGACCACGCGTCAGGGGCGGGAGAACGGCCGGGCGCAGCGCAGCGGGAAAAAGGCCGGGCGCGGCGCAGCGGGAGAACGGCCGGGCACGGCGCAGCGGGAGAACAGCTGGGCGCCGCGGGGCGGGAGAACGGCCGGGCGCCGCGCCGCACGGCAGGAAAACGACCGGGTGCCGCACCGCGTGGTGGGAAAATGGCTGCGGACCACGTGTCAGGGCGGAAAAATGGCCGTACCCCGAGGTGGAGTTCGCACATCGAGGTAAATTTTTGCGGCCGGAGCTGGTCGTAACCTGAAAAGTTCGTTAGTAGAGGCGTTCATATCCCGAGGTACCACTGTATATTGTCTCTCAACATGAGGATTTGTTCTGTCATCAGAGGACAGGAAGGAAGGATCAGGGAGGGGACCAAGGTGTGCAGTGGCCAAAATGACTCCATGGTATCAAACAGCAGTTCACAAAGTTAAATTTGCCTGCTAGGAAATAGAACCAAATGATAATCTGTAGATGCTCTTCCTAAGAGCCTTCCCTCCCCAATTTCATTTTGGAAGCAAAGGACGCTGCTGCTTCATTAGAGAATTCCTAATAAATCAGGAATTATATTCTAAATATATGCTATAGTTTTCAAAAGTGTAGCTGCTGCTTGTCAAAAACAATTCGTTAGTCTTTCATGTGGTACGGTATAAAGCTGCTTATAATCTATATAAGTGCTAGCTATGGCTTTGATTGTGTTTGTACATTTAGTTGCAATGTGTTTTCATAAATAGTTTGTTAACATTTCTTCTGCTCTCATTTTTTATGCATATCATTGCAATTTTTTAAAAAACAACAACAAAAACACTTTCAGCAAATTAACTGGTGATGTCTCCGGAGCAACAGCCAGTATTGACATCAAACCAAAGTTCATACAGCGAGCCAAAACATGGTCGGATGAAGTTGAAAATCTGTACAGATTTCAGCAAGCTGGCTATAGGGATGAAATTGAATATAAACATGTAAAGCATGTTGATGCGGTAAGGCTTGATAATTTTTAAGAATTGCGTATTTTAAAGATGAACACTTACTATTCTGTATAATAATCTCCTTAGGTTTGTGGTACTTTTTCATCTTTCTTTCCTCGTGGAATGATTTGCTACTGTTGGAGAAAAATGCACCATCAGAGAATGGAATAAAATTCACATTGCACAAAGCCGTAATTTGTTTAGTGAGGGTTTTTCCAATCACAAGCAAATGAGTTTGTGCAACATGGCAAACTATATAACATAGGTTATAAATCCAGATGGCTGAATTTGCACATTTTTGGATCCTCCTCTGGTTCCCGGGGGGGGGGGGGCTTTTAAATACCCTGGAGTAGCTGGTGTATCCTTGAGCCAACAAAAGTTGTGCCCCCCTGATGTGGAGGCAGGGAGCCTATTTCAAATGCACCCTTCTCTCAAAAGCATTTACTGGTCACTTACTGAAGTTCTCCTATCATATATGTATGTTTACCTGCCAGGCAACCAGCATGCAACATGATTTCTATGTTTAATTTTAATTTATTAATGTTTTAGTTTATATTTTGTGAGTGTGTGTGTGTGTGTATATAATAAGCTGCCTTGATTTTTGAAGAAACTGAAAAGTTGCACAGAAATTCACTTAAAAATAATAGTAATCCAAACTCACAAACACTGTACAACACACATGCACACAAGGCTGTGGTCCTCGGTCTGGTTATTGGAGCTAAAGAAGGTTTTCTTTGACTTTGCTTTCCTAGGGCAACCGACGATGAGTGTTACATTTGGAAAGGGAGGGCTGGCTGGGAAACAAATGCTCAGCCCTTTTTCCTTTCCCATTGTTGTCCTGATGTCCTTCTGGAAATCTGGCAGGCTAATAGTTCTTCACAATGGCTAGTTGCAGAGATCAGGATGTGCTTCCCTTTGCTGTCCAGTCCCAGGGTATTTTGCTAATAATAATAGTAGCTGAATTCATGTTTGATACTCAACAGAAACCTATTGTAACATATATTAGGCATTATGTTATCTTTGTTTTTACTATCAATCACCAGAAGGGGTGATGATCATTTATTATCATTTTATCATATTATTATTTATTATCATTTTATCATTTATTATCATATTATTATCATTTACATGATGCCTTTTAGCTCAGAGGGCTTTTGAGATGGCTAAGAAGACAAACTGTAGTACACAAAATCTGAATAAAAACAGTTAAAACCACTGTCAGTGAATTCAGATTGAAAAGACCTGGCAAAAAATCCTTCCCAAAATTGCCAGTGGGGAATCCAGAGACAAAGGGGTTCCGGAGACATTCCCAGACTGCAGACTGCTCTCTCATATGGAGTGTCCTTCTATCAGGAATGGGCTAAAACTTAGTCTGTTAGTTGACTAACAACATCTATGTCTTGCCTGTTAATTCTAGTGCTTTCACTCTCATTCAGTCCATGTATTTGAGATGACCTCTGTCAGTGGTTTGATGTAGATGTGGAACAGCGTAGGAGGCAGGATTGAATTCCATGAGACATCACATATCAGCAAGCAATAACACAGGCTAATTTTGTTGTGACACAGTGCCACAGTGATACATAGGAATTTTGTGACTGTTTTTGTGATGTCAGGGTGCTGGTCCAGTAGCAAGAGGTGGATGTGACCTATTAAATACAAGAGGAGTTATAATGTCAGAGCATGGAATCCTGTAGAATGGGGAACTTAGAAATGAAATTCATTTTTTGAACTTCGCATGGGCATATTCATTCTGAAATGGGGATTTTAAAGCGAGGGGAAAAAGTTTGCTATGGGAAAAATATTAATTGAAATATGTATAGGGACAGCTTAAATCCACCTAAATATCTCCTATTATATATTTTTTTTTCACATGCCAAGATAGGTTCATGAAAGTTAAATGTACAAAGGATGGGATAAGAGCTTTGTGGGCTGGTTAGAAAATGTTCAATTTGCTCTAAAATTACTCTGTTGTAGGGAAAAAAGGATGCAATATTCTCTCTCATCTGTTGCTAGCATTTCTGCTGTTAACAGAATTTGACACACCCTGGACAGCTTGTTGTTATTGCTAATTAGCTAGGAAATGAACTCTTCTCTTTTAATAACATTTCCTTTATTCCTCCCTCAAAAAATAAAATTTCTTTCAGAGAACAGATAACTTGTTCCATTGGTGGGTACTACTCTATCAGCAGTACAACACTGTTGGATAGTTTGTAAGTTAGGCATCCATGAGACTTATATCCCAGCTTTTCTCCAAGAGTTCAGCATCAATCCAGTGAAATAGGTTCAGCTGAGAATGAATGATTGAAAGATACCCAGTGAATTTCAGTGTTGATGGTGGATATGAACCTTAACTGGGGACGTGGTGGCGCAGCGGCTTAATGAGGCTGGAAGTTGCCAGCCAGAAATGGTGGACACTTCAGCAGTTCGAGCCCAAAGCTCCACGGGGCAGGGTGAGCTCCCGTCTTGCACCCTTAGCTCCTGCCCACCTAGCAGCTCGAAAGTGTAACTGAGTAGATAATTAGGGACTCTCCCCCCAGTGGGAGGAAAAACACTGGTGGCACCTTGCACGGGAAAATGGGAATCGGTTGCTGGAGGCAATGCAATGGAAGAGACTCGATTTCTTGCGACCGCCAGCTGAGCTCTGCCCTAGGAAGGAGGCAATGGCAAACCACTTCCGAAAAAACCTTGCCAGGAAAACTGCAGGGACTTGTCCAGCCAGTCTCCGTAGAATCGGTCACGACTGAAAGCGGATTAAAAAAAAAGAACATCAACTATACCATGCTAGCTCCAGATGGTTGTTTGTTAAAAAAGCTGACATAGCTATCAGCCAGGTTTGCTTTTAGCATATCTGTTTATCTAGAAACATTTTCATTGCTAAGATTAAGTATCTCTAGTAAGCTGTTGTTTTTGGTCAACAATTTATGATTTGATTGCCCTGGTCCCACATTCCAAACAAACAAATAATATTGCAGTAACTAATTAACTAACCTGAGGATAGAAAGCCTTTCAGTTGTTAACATAACTGGGTGTGTGAAAATCTATTCAAATATTTGGAATACATTCCTATAAACAATTTCTATGAATTCTGATGAGCAATGTTGGACATGCTTCCTAATAAACTTGCATAAGATCAATAAAATACTAATCCTACGTCTAAAGAAAATGACTGCAGTCCATTGGCTTCTGATCTGTATCTCAGTACTCACTGAAATACAATTTATGGCCTGCAGTGAAAAATGGTTTGCTTACTCTTCTGCTGAAAAAAATCCTATTGTGTCCAAAACTATGTGTTGTTTATATCTCAAAGTTGTTACCTGTAAACACAATTTTACATAAATGTGTGATGACAGAGTTTTTTAATTGGTGTTGGTTTGGCTGGTATAGACATACAGTTGGGCCCATTATGGAAATAATCACATTATTTTCAGTTGAATAGAAAAACATTACATTAGGATTTACTTTCTCATACAGTTGTGTTTCTGTAATGGCTTCATCTAGCCTCTTATCTTGCCTTAAAAATTGGCAAATTAACATTTAAATCAATTTAGAACTGATCTACAGAATATCATTCCTGCAGAAAGATACTGCATGTTTGCTGTACCTTGTGCCTACAGCTTCTGAAAACAATCACACTTAAAGGTTTTCAGGTAATTTACAAAGATTTGCAGTTTCACCAGTTGATAATGAACAAAACAAAACAAAAGTTTGGTTCTATTAACAAGATATGTTTAATGGAGTTTGGGTGGGAAGGTTGAGGGTGAACACCATAACCCAGTCAACCTGGAAACTAACACAGAATGAATTACTTTTATATGGAAACAGCCCAGAGCCTGTTTGGCTCTGTAATTGTGTAATGCAGATACTGATTGATGGAAGATCCACTTCCCTCCCTTCTCCCTTCCATTGGGAGGAGTGGGCCTTTTGGGTGGTGGGAGAACTGGCAGTCAGACCCGCTTTTCCTGCTTTGTTCCCCTCCGGGCCACCACAATTTGGCAAGATAAGTGGTAGAAATTGTTTTTTGCACAGTGGGAGAGCCCTGACTTTTCCCTGCCCAAAGGCAAAAGACCCTAAAATCAATGGCCAGGGTTCAGAGAGGGGTTGTCCACAGAAGCTTTGGGTGACCTCCCGAATTTAGGTCCCTGCCCATAGACGTGCCTTGGAAAGATTTGCCACAGATATGGCTTGTGGTGGCAGAAGCTGAACAACACTACAATTAAAAGTGGAATAAAGAAAGATGGGCAGTGTCTGACCTGGCAGTCAGCTGTGGCCTGGTTGAGGACGTGTGTTCATGTCCCCAACAAGCTGAGCCAGGGCAAGCAAGATGTGTGGATGAGCCCTCTTGTCTCCTAGTTTCTGAAATAACCAGCAAATAAACAGTTTCAGAATTACTGTAAATTAAAGGCTGAACAGCATTAGCAAAATGTTGCTTTAGGCCAGATCTGGTAGGGAATCCCTGAGTTGGTCAAACACTGGCTTGATTCCATCAAACAAATATGTATCTTTTAAACTAATTATATAACAGTAACATTTATGTTAATTTCATGTGCATGTCTATGTAAAAAAAAAAATTTTTTTTTCCTTTTTGGAACTACAAACACAGTTGAGCTAACTTTTACTCCCAGGCATTTCTCTTTCGTTCCTGTCTTAACTCCATGGTTACTTCATGGGATCAGAGTACTGGCATCAAAAGAGCTGTTCTCTGTTTATTCTTTGCCCTCTGCTTCTACAGAGAGAAGCAAAGGGGGACAGGCGGGTTATCTCTTGTTAGTTCCCTGATCTTCAGAGTAGTGGTTTTATGGCTGTAGAGAGCTGTGTGGGAGAAGAGAGTGGAAAGTGGGATTTCCATTATGTAGATATGCACATCAGTGGCAAATAATACTGAGGGATTGAAAAATGTTGAAATAGGTGAAAGTATGCCATGGTGCTGCTGAAGAATTTAGGAGGAACGCTTCCCAAACACACTTTGGTATGTCCAGGGGGAGGGAGGGAGGGGGGCAGAAAAAGTTTTCAGGCTGCAGGTGTCCATCTGGCCACCCATATTGTTTTTCAGATCTTTACTTGGGTAAAGAAATGCATGACATGTACAGTCATTGGCTGGGATCCAAAGGACTGCATAGCTAATTCAGTAAGCTTGTGTGTTGGATCAGAGCTTCTGAAACCCAGCCATCCTACCTACCTCATAGCAAGTCCACTGTTTGATCTCTCAGAACTTTCAGAAGCAGCTGGTATTATGGCAGGCAGAGTTGGATGGTGATCAGCTGTTCAAAGAAACAAAAGTCATGAATCCCACTAAATTATGCCCAAGCCTTGGGAACAATTAATTGGATCTCAGTCATCAGAAGTGATTCCTTGTGTAATGGATCCATGAGAAATAGATTTTCTTGGCCTCTAAAGAACACTGAATAACACATTTATGGACAGAACAAATGGAAGGTTATGCTACCCTTGACTAAGCAATAGGACTTGCATACATAACAAAAAGGAGCATTTGGGGATTACAGCTGCACCTCCTGTATGCTCTGACTGCCTAAGTGCAACATGGCTTTGAGCCAAGGGATTGCTGGTAGAGATTCCTACCAGAAGGGGCCTGTGGCAGTCCCCCTACAAAGAGGCAATTATTATGATGTTTTGATGTTGATCAGCAGGCCATTGAGATTATGTTTTTGTTATCTCGTTCAGATTGAGAAAATGAAAATATTTTCTCCCGAGAATATAATAATGCTCCAGAAAACCTAGATTCACTCTGATTGTCAGTTCATTCGGAAGCAGCACTCTCCTTTGTGGGTGCTGTTTTCCAAATCAGTGGAATTCCTGGAATTACCATCACTTAATACTCAAGATGATGTTTAAATAAGGACTGAATTGGTCCTATTTGCTTACTCTAAAAGCTTTTTTCCCCTTTTTTCAACCATAGTGAAAACTTTACTTTTTTGTCTCCTTGTCTTCAAACCTGCAATGCTGGTAAATTTGACAGAATCCTCAAAACTCTGTGATTAGTTCTTCCTATCTGATCAGAGTGATTTTTAGAGCATAAAATTTACTGTTGGAAATACTTAAAAGCATTGTTTACTGAGACTGATTGCCACCAAGTCTTTTGAATGGAAACTACTGTATTACTATTACACACAATTCTTAGAATCATTTGAATCTTTACAAGAATTTGTGACACAACTAAGGTTTTATAAAGGAAGAGACCCAAATTTTAACTGTCATTTTATGAATGAGACCCAAGTGTGAAAAGGTTTACAGACATACCTAATCAGGAAGCTAGCATTGAATTGGTGGCATGGCTTGTTAGATTAAGTAATTTTATTAAATCTACCCAAGTATTAATAAAATACAAGTTAGACCAGGATTCCAACTTCCTTTTCACTAGTTAACATTCTTTGTTAAAATACAGTCAGTCTTTTGCCAGTCTTGGTTTCCCTTCCTCCTTGTTTGTTTATTATCTAATGCTTATTCTTGTGTGTCAGTATTCTTAGTGATTACTGGGTTGCATAAAGCTCTACACTCACATAATGAGTTGGCTATTTAATATACAGGCGGACTATAGTTTATTATTTGCTTATGGGGATTTGCAACCAGCTCCACAGATAGGAACTCCCATGAAATTAAAACATAAATAACATTAAGCAGCATGAAATAGCAGATCAAAATAACACAATCCAAAAGACCTTCATGTCATATTGAAGATACATCTGCAGGCCAGGACTGGGGCATAACTGAAAAAACAGTTATCATAGCTCACCCTATGCCTTAACTCCTGTGGGGATGTGTGGAAGGGCACCGCTGAGGACTCATAATAACTTGGGCAGTTTGTATAGGAGTTGGGATAGGAGAATTCATGCTTAAAGCCAGCTTTAAATCAGCATCTACAACTGAGCCCAGAAACTCGAAATGTTCCCAGTTCAACAGAATCAAAAGTAACAGAATTCCATACCAATAGAATTAGTTGGAATACTGCTGACCAACTCTTTAGCAGATAATGTGAAAAGGAGAGATTTTTTCTATCTGCATTGTCAACTTTGGATCAGGATGGGATCCTATGCTCAGCATCTTTCCGTGCCTGGTCCCCTATTCACATATACTGTATGTCTGTATGGTACACATAGCCCTTTCTTCATCATATATGTAGTTTCGCTTGCAAGGCCTGTAGATAAATGCATGCTCAGTGAGTCAAGAAATACATGGGCATTTTCCCTCTTCTTGTTTGCATGCAGGTGGAAAGGTGGCCAGAAACTGGATTTGTGAAGAAGCTTCAAAGAAGGGACAATACTTTCTACTATTATGATAAGGAAAGAGAATGTGAAGACAAAGAAGTCCGTAACGTTAAAATGTATGCCTACTAATTTATGTTATATCCACTGTTTTTAGAAATAAATTTGTTTGAATGTTTTTTGTCTTGAATAGAATGGAACCCATTAAAAAAGTTTAAGACTAACTTGATCTGATTTTATATATGGCTGCACTCTGTGAAAAAGAAAGATAAAGATAGTATTCTTAATGAACAATGTAAAAATAAGCATAAAAACACAAAAGGAAGGATTGCTTTTGAGATTTCAGTTAGTTTGGGGGATTCTTAAGGCTGTGATGATATATCTGTTTACATGGGAGATGAACTCAATGGACTTTTTGAGGTATGTGCATCGTGCTAGTCTTGGCTTGGTCTACTTCATATATTTTAATATATTTTCTGAGTAATATGGTTATAACTCTCCCCTTGCTCCCTTCAGTTCCATTTTGGTACAGCTTCACCCTAGATGAATTGGGTAAGAAAGTGTTACCCATAACAAAGTCTAGATTGCTACCTTTAGTGTTTTAAAAGGAAAAGGATCTACAGCTCTACAGCAAATGTAATCAAATATGTTTGTGGGGATGGGGGTCCCTAGGAAGTTGTTAATGCATGATTCATTTCTATATGATAAAAGATGTTTTCCTGAAAATGTATGTATAGTTTGTGTATTGAATGTTGCTACTCTGAGGTTGAAGCATTTATTATTGTTTGTCTTGAAGGATACCGGATCCTGTTTATGATATTTATGCTATAACATTATCATAAGCTTTTTTGATACCGCTGAATATAAATGGGAGCTCCATATTCCCTTTGCTGATTGAGATCTCCTTTAGCACAGAGAAGAAATTGAGACCCACTTTGAACTAAGTAAGAACTGAAAGGCGTAGAGAATTAATTTACTCACATCAGGCTTTTTAATTTGTTTTGCTCTCCCCCAGTCATGTCAATAGCAACAGACAAAGTCTTTCTAGTTGACCTTTCCATTGCTCACTTGGCTGAGGTAGAAAACCCTGACTTGGAGAGCTCTCCCAATCCTCCCTTGCTATTCATACCATGGCAGAAGATGCCTGAAAGACCCATTTGCCATTTATCAGATATTGAGAGCAAGTACAAACTTGCACTAGTGGCCTGGAGATCTTTGGATCGGGTTCCTAGTAGGGCACTAGGCAATTTTTGGTGGCCAGATTTGCCACTTCTCATGTTCCTTATCTTACTCTAATACAACAAGCTTCCTTAATCTCTGCCTTCCAGATCTGCTCCAAGGTGCCATAAGAGTGATAGGCATTGTATTACAGTCTGTTTGAAGGGTACCAGTCAGGGAGGGCATTTGCTTGCATGAAACTGCTGTACTCTATTAGTCAAATAGGTAAAGGTGAGAGTGACCTATTTAACAGTGGGAGTAGGGCAGGAAATGCTATTCCATCAGTGATTATCAGGTGCAAAGTACAAAACAAATGTAATGTCAGGTTCCACTCTAATGTGAAACAATGCAGTATAACTCAAGTGTTTGGAGGTTTCTGGGGCAACCCTGTATTGTACTTGAGGAACAAAATAATAAAGATTGCTCCATAGCTTTTATGGGAACAGAGAGCATGCACACACATCATTTTGCCTTCTCATAATTCAGACTTAGATTTCTTTCTTTTGGCACAGTACCAACTTGTTGGATGTATCAGATCTGTCTGCTGAATATAAGAGTGGTCTAATGATGAGATGTGGAATAAATAGAATACAAAATCTCCCTTGCCTGCATATGTAATGCAGCTTTATTACTTTTGAACCTCGGGGTTCATTGCTGGATTATTGCCAAAAGAACAACTGAATCTTTTGAAGGTATGGTCTGTCTCTGTGGATTCTGTCTGTGCCATTTGGATATTCACATTACTGATGGGGTAGAAGGAAGATAGGGAAGATAAAAGCTTTTCAGGGGAGTTGCATAGCTTAGTGGCAGAGTGTAGCTTTTTCGTGCAGAAGATCCCAAGGTTAGTTCCTGAATTCTCCAGCCTATCAATCACAGCCCGCAGAGCTCAGGAAGGAAAGTATCCATTGCAAGCCATTAAGGCAGACCTTGATGGATTAAAGTTTGAGCTAGAAGACTCTAAGAGCACTTCCATGGGGGGCACTGGTACCATGCTCCTTTGTTCCCTAGCTGGCATAGTCATTGGGCAGCTGAGCCAATTTTCTTGTGGTTCAGCTGTTCAGAATCTCAAACTGAAAATCATCTGTGGAGCTCCACAAGGCTTGGGAGTGGGCAGTTTTCCCACTGGCAGGAACTCTTGCCAGCAGCCACTTCCATAATTCTGCCTCTTGACTGCAGTCATCCTAAGCCCTGTGGTTGCCTTGCACTGAACTCCAGGACTTTTGTGGTCAGGCCAGTTTCGTTTCTTCTACCCCCCACCCTCACCCCAATCAATTAATACAGCAAGATAAGGACAGAAACACAGGCCTTTCTGAATGTCCTTATCCATTTGCTGGAAAGAGTGCAGATTGGTTCTAGCCATTCTTGCAACTGCAGCAGCAATTATACTTATAAGCAGTTGTAAGAATGGCTCTTTGGTTACTGTGTGGAATTGCCCAGAGATATTCATATGATACTCTGTGGGGTAGACTGTAAGTCTTATTTACCTTTTTTTTTTTTTTTAATTTGGCATTGGCTTCTGATGTCCCAGGAAAAAAAAATACTGATTTGTGGCACTCACTTTACTGTCACTTCAGTTTTGCATTTCAAAGCACCTTTTACCAAGTGATAGACCAGTATTGACATTTAGTTTGTAAGCTGTTTGGATAATTGATTACTGTGGCACTCAGTCCTAGAGCCTGAACCCAGGGCCTTATTCTCCCATTAGATACTTAAGATGATCCCTCCTTGATCTTGTTTGGTATAGAAAGGGGCTGGGGGAAACTGGCAGGCTTTCAAGATTCTGCTATTATACCTTACAGCAGCAATTGTCCTTGTGGAGTCTGTTTCTTGACCAAGCATGGAGCAACAGAGGATAATCCTAAATATATGAAGTTGTAAATCCACTGTCAATTGTTTACCTGTTGCCTTCCAGGTGTATTGGATTCCAATTCCCAGTCAGCATGTCCTATTTTTTTCCATGGCACTTCTTGGTAATTAGGTGGATGTCTACAATCTAATGACTTCAACTGAGACTCGAACGTGTGCATCATCCCCTTGCAGATGTACAGTGGGGCAAAAAAGTATTTAGTCAGCCACCAATTGTGCAAGTTCTCCCACTTAAAAAGATGAGAGAGGCTTGTAATTTTCATCATAGGTATACCTCAACTATGAGAGACAAAATGGGGGAAAAAATCCAGAAAATCACATTGTCTGAGTTTTAAAGAATTTATTTGCAAATCATGGTGGAAAATAAGTATTTGGTCAATATCAAAAGTTCATCTCAATACTTTGTTATATAGCCTTTGTTGGCAATGACAGAGGTCAAACATTTTCTGTAAGTCTTCACAAGGTTTTCACACACTGTTGCTGGTATTTTGGCCCATTCCTCCATGCAGATCTCTAGAGCAGTGATGTTTTGGGGCTGTCGCTGGGCAACACGGACTTTCAACTCCCTCCAAAGGTTTTCCATGGGATTGAGATCTGGAGACTGGCTAGGCCACTCCAGGACCTTGAAATGCTTCTTACGAAGCCACTCCTTCGTTGCCCGGGCAGTGTGTTTGGGATCATTGTCATGCTGAAAGACCCAGCCACGTTTCATCTTCAATGCCCTTGCTGATGGAAGGAGGTGTTCACTCAAAATCTCATGATACATGGCCCCATTCATTCTTTCCTTTACACGGATCAGTCGTCCTGGTCCCTTTGCAGAAAAACAGCCCCAAAGCATGATGTTTCCACCCCCATGCTTCACAGTAGGTATGGTGTTCTTTGGAGGGAACTCAGCATTCTCTCTCCTCCAAACACGACAAGTTGAGTTTAGACCAAAACGTTCTACTTTGGTTTCATCTGACCATATGACATTCTCCCAATCCTCTTCTGGATCATCCAAATGCTCTCTAGCAAACTTCAGACAGGCCCAGACATGTACTGGCTTAAGCAGGGGGACACATCTGGCACTGCAGGATTTGAGTCCCTGGCGGCATAGTGTGTTACTGATGGTAGCCTTTGTTACTTTGGTCCCAGCTCTCTGCAAGTCATTCACTAGGTCCCCCCATGTGGTTCTGGGATTTTTGCTCACCATTCTTGTGATTATTTTGACCCCACAGGGTGAGATCTTGCATGGAGCCCCAGATCAAGGGAGATTATCAGTGGTCTTGTATGTCTTCCATTTCCTAATTATTGCTCCCACAGTTGATTTCTTCACACCAAGCTGCTTGCCTATTGCAGATTCAGTCTTCCCAGCCTGGTGCAGGTCTACAATTTTGTTTCTGGTGTCCTTCAACAGCTCTTTGGTCTTGGGCATAGTGGAGTTTGGAGTGTGACTGTTTGAGGTTGTGGACAGGTGTCTTTTATACTGATAACAAGGTCAAACAGATGCCATTACTACAGGTAACGAGTGGAGGACAGAGGAGCCTCTTAAAGAAGTAGTTACAGGTCTGTGAGAGCCGGACATCTTGCTTGTTTGTAGGTGACCAAATACTTATTTTCCACCATGATTTGCAAATAAATTCTTTAAAAATCAGACAATGTGATTTTCTGGATTTTCCCCCCCATTTTGTCTCTCATAGTTGAGGTATACCTATGATGAAAATTACAGGCCTCTCTCATCTTTTTAAGTGGGAGAACTTGCACAATTGGTGGCTGACTAAATACTTTTTTGCCCCACTGTAGTAGCTTTCTTACCTATCAAACTCAGAAGCAGTGGTTTATCTGTGTATTTATTTATGCCAAAAGTAAAATGGTTGCATACTTAGAAATGCACACGTGAACAAAATCTGAATCACAACTGTGGATTGAGAAGATATGTTTTAATGAAGATGTGCTCATCTGTTGAAGTAAAAATTTATGGCATAAAATGACATGCTAATTCCATGATTCTTTAAAATATATTTTGAAACCACATTGTTAAATGTGTACAGTAATTTTATTTAGTATGCACTTACAACTAAGCACAGTACCAGTAAATCAACATATAAACAATATAAACCAGAATCACAATGAAACAATATAATAATCAATGTAAAACATTTCCTAATTTAATACAATAATCAATATTAACAATTCTCAATACAAATTTAGGATAAATTCAGCAAATAACAAGATAGGATGTGACTGGTTTTATCCTGTTTGGAGTTCATCAGATGTATATAGCTAGAGATCTTTCAATGGAGTTCAAACCCTCCCTTTATCAGAAATTAAATGTATGGGCTATTGTACTCACCCTCATACCAACTTGAAGCACAGAGCTCAAGGAATCTCAACCCTAATCCTAATGCAGTAATAATAGAACAGGAAAATAATCCCAATTAAAACTTGTATGTTAAAAATACATGCTTAATAAATGATTTAACTTGTTCTGAGAGCCGTTTGTTGACAGGACTGGATCAAACACAGTTGGGTTACTGTCCAAAATGCCAAATCCCCAAGAGCTCTTTTTGTACAGTTCAGAAAGCTTATTTCTATCCTATTCAGAGACCTCTGGGTATGGATCCACTTTTGCTCCCAATACAGTTATGAATCTGTTCTGGACTGATAAGACCTTTTTGCATTCCAGCCAAGGCTGAAGTAGCTAATGCTGGCCACTCCTCCAGAGGAATGCAGCAGTTCCTTAAAAGAAGCATACAATAAAGGCAAAGACTCTCCAATTGTGTTCTGCTGATTACGTGCCTGTGTGGTTTTCTTGGAAGGGGTTTCGACAGCCACCTGTGGCTGCTGCTGCTGGTTTATGTCCCAGTCCAGCCTACGGCCCTGGCATTTCCCAGTGGTCTCTTATACGAGTGCTAGCCAGACCTGATCCTGCTTAGCATGTTTTATATCAACCAAGATTGGCTAGGTGCCGTGCTGCCACTTGCTGATGACAAAAGAAGCATGGATATCATCGGGGAACTTCCTTTGTGATGCTTAGTTGCAGGGCAGCATTGGGGATTTTCAGTTTAGAAGGAATGATGGTGGTGGTAGTCCTGTAGGTGTGTACCTTTGAAAACGCCCTGCACCTAGACATTCATTCTGCACCACTTCTGAGGAAATTAGGATTGTCTGTCACTTGCAGAAGATTTTGCAATACTGAGTTTTATACACTTGCCCAGAGGGGGCGGCCAAGACGTAATGGGGGCTGCTGCACTGCAGATCTTTCCCCTCTCAGTAAAGGCTGAAATGGCGGAATCTCTCAAGTGGCAAGGTCAGTGGCTTCCCCCTCATTGGGGGTGGAGATCTTAACCTGCCACCCCTTCACTCAGTTCACTTTCTCCTTCCCAGGTAATGGCAGCAAAACCCCATCTGAATAAGTGGATGTGTGTCTCACCTCATATTTCTTTCCTGAGATGGAGGGACTTAGTTGCTTTTCCATCTCTCCCAGGCAGATAGGCACCAAAAAGCAAACAAAACCTGGAAGTGTTGCCATATAAAGGCTCCCACTGAAGGTTTCTAGCCCTCCTCTGCCTGAGTGATACCCAGTATGCTGGTCTATCAGGCTTCCTAAACAATTATAAAGGAGATGAAGTGGATGCAGCCACAGAGTCTGCTGGCTGCCAGCTTTTTGGGAGCTATCTGGCTATATCTGCAATTGTTTACATCAGTGTTTCCAACCATGGCAATTTCCAGGTGTGTGGACTTCAAATCCCAGAATTCCACAGCCACCGTAGCCCTTGATGGAAATTCTGGGAGCTAAAGTCCACGCACCTGGAAGCTGCCCAAGTTGGGAAATACTGGCCTAGATGATAAAGCAGGGTGGCCCACCAAACCCCTTTTTGTGATCTCTTGAAATCCTGAAGATCGTACCAACAAAATTTGGTGGCAAGCTCGTGCAATATTTTTACTTTTTTCTAATGAGATACAGTAAACATGTTAGACTTCCAATAGACTTCATGCCTATGAATACACCTCTTTTACTAGGCCACAGCTCACAAAATGAAAAAATGTTCAAAATTAAACCTGTTCCCTCCTGGTGATATCAGCATCTCATCATGACATACCTTGTAGCCTTTGAAAGTCATAGGTTCAAAGGAAAAGGGGCTTCCCTTCCTGGCAATAAAATAAAGAAAATTGAGATAGGTAGAGGGACCTCCAAATGACCAAGCAAATCACCTTGACACCAGCCACCTATTGTCTCACTACGAAATGTTGACATGGTCCAGAATAGAATGGGTAAATTTGCTTCAGCAGACCACCAATGCAGAACAAACAAAAATGTTCACTGATTTGTATATATAATGCAAAACAGGATTGTCCTTATTGGACTGCAGTGCAGTATTTGACAGGTCTAAAGCACGTGGATCACCTCTCAGGTTCACCCAGTCTCTGGAGTAGCCATGTTCTCTTGATCTTTTCCTGAGAGCAGTGCAATCTAATTCTATGTTTGGACATCAGACATTCAGCTTCAAGTAGCCATTCTGCTCTGACCTCACCAGATGATCTTAGAAGAATGCCTGCCTTTAATCTCAATTTACTTCATAGGTGTGACATAGGACCACAATGTTTCTCTGAACTCTTTGCACTAAGAGCGAGATACAAATGGATGACAGTGGAGTATTAAATACATTCCTCCATCAGAATTTTATAGATAATAGTTAGTCAAATAAACCATGATGGCATGATAGTATCATGTTGCCATTAGGTACATTGAAAATTGAAGTGTAGATATGGTGGAATTTGAAAAGTAATCATCACAATTACGGTACCAAAATGATAAAGAAAGAGCATGTCTCCGTTTCAAATCTTTTTTAACTGTCATGGTTTCTCCCATGGAATCATTGTAACTTGAAGTTCCATACTGAAGATGTGGCTCTTCCAGTGAAATTCTTCCCACGGTCTTGAAACTACGGCTCCTACTGGTCTTTCAGAAAAAAAGACACAATGGCAACCGCCTGCAGAACGTCCCCAAAGGATTAAACAAGGTACGATTGGCTATATTTGTATAACTATTCAAAATGTAAACTAAAGAGGGTTCCTACAATTCATTAGTAGAGTTGAGGTATCGTAATAGTTGGGAGCTTTTGCCATGAATGTCCATCAGTAAATAAAAAGAATAGGCTCTGCCTTCTGGTGTTTGCATTGACTTGGTTTAACAAAGGTGAATCTCAGTGGGCTTTGATTTGAGCAATAAGGGTTTAATGCTTCTTTTAAATAATTAGTAATTTGGGTTTACGTATGGTTGGCTTTACATATGGATTTTAAATTGTTTCTCATGTGGAAGTTAAAATGCCCAACTCATTAATATTCCCCAGCTGAAGTTCCCTAAATAGATATGATTTAAAATTATGATAATGAACAGTGGAAAATACAGTGCTTAGTCTTTGCTATAGTTCTGTGTAGCTATGAGGGATAGCGACCAATTTTTTTTCTACCCATCAATTTCATAGCCACAATAAATTCTCACAAAAGGAATAGTTCAGATGAGAAAATGAGACACAAAACCTGTCTTCTGACCTGTTGTGGTTACTTCACCCCAAAGAATCTTGGGAACTCTAGCTGGGTGAAGAATTTGAATGGCTTTACTTATAAAATTCATAAAACTACAGTTTATAGAGTTCCATGACAGTTAAGCCATTTTAATCTGTACAGAGCAAAGGCACAGAATCCTAACAATTTATTTTAGAGTTGATAATGTTGAAATCAGTAGCGCTACTCAGAAATTAATACTTTAGATTCACTGTTTGAGCTGCCTGTCATTTGTCTTTTAATCAACCAAGAATGAGAGGAAAAAAGGAAGGAACTGTTAGCTGAAATTTTAGGTTTCATCATTAGCTTTTTAATAAATGTGATATTAGCATTTTAACATGGCATCCGTGCCTCCTTTTGAAGTTTAGGAAACCATGTTTTTCCTTTAGCCAAACCATTTCCTTTGATGTGCAAACTCTTTAAACTATTTTAGTAATTTTATTTCATTAACTTAGTCTATTTTGGATATGCCATCTTTTTTCAAGGTTTCAAACTCCCAAGGATAGTTTGTACCTTGTATGTTTTCTGCTTTAGAAATTAACTCATGTTGGGCTAATTAAAACTTTAAAAAGATTCTTTGAAGATAATTATTTTAGTTTCCCCCCCCTTTATGTGTTTTTTATTTTATGAATCATACAAAGATTTGCCAACTCCTTTGATGAACATCTTAGATGCAACTATATAAAATCCCTTTCATAACAAGTTCAATTCCTGATTACTTTATGTCCATGTATATTTTGGGACAACAATATGCCATTGCCTTTTTCCAGATTTTTTTCTTTTTACTTCCTAGTCTAGTCTGAAGCCATATGACTTCCTGTGGATCAGTGTTTCTCAACCTTGGCAACTTTTAAGATGGCTGGGGAATTCTGGTCCACTCATCTTAAAGGTGCTGAGGTTAAGAAACACTGCTATAGATCCAACCTTTCTTAATTTGTTGAGATTGGCCAAAACTGGCCAAATGCTCAATTGCTCTATTGTGAATTTCATTTGCTCCTGTGCTATACATTTTATGTTCTCATCTTTTCCACACTTTTCCCCAGTTCTCTTTTTATGGTAAATTGCCACAAAGGATGATTCATATCCAACGTCCAGAAGAATGCAACTTGTCTGTTCCGCTCTCCTCATACAATTCCCTCTCCCACCTCTTTCTGTCTTCTGAAATAGAACTTGATTTTTAAAGAATATCATATACAACCCGGTTGCTGCACATATTCCTTGCTTTTGTTTCACTTAAATATTACTACACATGTGGTAAGGGCCAGCTAAACATATGAATGGACTCCCCTGGAAAGCATAACCTTTGCACTGTACATGAAGAGGGGACGTTGTTTGCTGTCATAGGTCCTCAGACTATAATTTTTGGGGACAATTGAAGCTGTTGGAATGATGGAGAACTGCCACGTTCATTTGGGCTTGGGAAATAGGTGCTTCTTGGTGGTAATTTCTGGAGATCTAGAGTGCTGATGGCGGAGAGGACATAAGTCCTGTTGAGATACAAATGTTCCTGAAGTGTACCATGTTCATCAGCTCTGACTTATCATCATCATTATACTCTTTGATGTCCACAATGTTGCTTGTACAAAGATGGGAATGAAGGTTTTCAATATGATCTAATAATTCTGGGATATAATGTATTTTTTAAGGCATAAGAGGAATATTTCACACTGGACCATTTTAGTTCTAGTACAAAAGGCAGGCTATACCATGCACAAAGCATTTGTCACATACCAGTTTCCTTTTTCAAAAAAGCATTGCTGCCTTTCTATCTTCCTAGATCATTTATATTTGAAGGTAATCTGGAAGGGATAAAATCCACTGGGAAATTCTAGTTCAATTTGAGTCCTTGCTTGTTTTCATTTGATTTACCATTTCAGTGGACATGGAAGGAAAAAGGTTTTCTCTTCTAATGTCTTTAGTTTCACACAAAATAGCTCCTATTTTCTAACATGTATTTCAGGTGCTTTACACATTTCTAGTCTACATTTTAGTTTGGGCGATTCCTTTTTAAATTTGGTTTCTGTAAATTAGTATAAATTGTTTGGTTAATGCAGGAGACTGACTTGTCTATATCACTTAGTATTAAAAGAGCAATAGATATTTGCATTTAGTAATGCATGGAGGGGCTTTCTTCTTAGCTCTTTCCAAAGTATGTTTTTTAAAATACATTACAGAGTGCTTTGAGGATTGTCAATAATTATAATTTATTTCCTAGCTTTGAATTTCTGCAATTCCCAGTAATAGAAGTACAGTGGTACCTCTAGTTACGAACTTAATCCGTTCCGTGACTCTGGTTGCAACTCGAGTTGGTCGCAACTCGAGGTAAATTTTCCCATAAGGTTCAATGTAAATATGGTTAATCCGTTCCGCCCTCCGAATTTGGTCGCACCACGAGGCAAATTTCCCCATAAGGTTCAATGTAAATACGGCTAATCCGCCCTCCGAATTTGGTCGCACCACGAGGCAAATTTCCCCCATAAGGTTCAGTGTAAATACATACAGTTAAACAGTTCTGAAACATATGCATTTTATTTTTAAACCACAAAAACATGAAAATAGTCGAGATGGTCGACTTCGCCATCTTGTACTCCAAGGCCAGATCAGTCACACGAATACCACGATCGTGCTTTTCTATAATGTCCTTCTTAAGTTCGATCGTCACTTTTTTCTTCAAAGCCTTATTCTTGCCAAGCCTGCTCTGCATTTTCTTTGGAGCCATGCTGACAAGCACACCAAACACCTTCCAAACACCACAAAACACACCACAAGCCTCACCGAACGTCTCCTTGCTACCACGATCTTGCCCACAGGAAGCCACGACCGCGTGGCAGCAGGGAAAATGGCCACGGATCCGGTTCGTAACTCGAGGTGGAGTTCGCAAGTCGAGGTAAATTTTTGGGGCCGGAGCTGGTCGTATCTCGAAAAATTCGTAAGAAGGGGCGTTCGTAACTCGAGGTACCACTGTACATGTTTTAACTACAAAGCACCTTGTTATTATTTACCTCCTTCTTGTTATGTCCCGGGAACATTAAGAAATAAGGAAGAGTCTGAAATTCATAAAAATAATTTTGTGCATGTGAGGCTCAACCTCGCATTTTGCTGGAAAGTAAGTCCAACAGAACACAGAGGGCAACTTCAGAGTACATATGAATAGGATTGGTTTGCAATAATTCTGCAGTAGCGGTGCAGTTCTTTCTGCTTTCTGTTATGTACCTTTTGCTTACGTGAATGAAATTACTACTACTACTATTACTACTATTATGAGTTAACCATGAATATTGTAGTAAAAACTTTCCCCTTTATCTCAAATTAACTGTAAAAAGCCAACATCTGAAGAAGGTTTTGAAATTCTATTGATCTTTAACCACATAGGACTCTCTTAGAGCAGTGTTTCTCAACCTTGGCTATTTGAAGATGTGTGGACTTCAACTCCCAGAATTCCCCAGCCAGCATGGTTGGCTGGGGAATTCTGGGAGTTGAAGTCCACACATCTTCAAATAGCCAAGGTTGAGAAACACTCTCTTAGAGGAAAAGATAAAGGTTTGCAAGAAAGCAAGCAGTTTATTAAGTTGGTTAGAGACACCATTACATCCTTTTCCTGATTACCTTATCAGGAACAAACACGGGTTGGTTTAGCATAGGAACAGCTTTGTCCTTGACTATACATGTAACTTGCTTCTTTCTTTAGGAACTGTAGAAAGACAGCAGATTGAACAAAGAGAGCTTGTTTCAAATTCTGGTATCATCTGGGCTCCTTATGTATTTCCTTCCTTGCCAGTATCTTACTGTGTACCCTATCTGCCATTGCAACGGCTTCTAGCTTATTCTAGTGGCTTTCGTAAGGTCTGCTAATGTTTGCTGATTTGGTGGTCCTGCACCACACGTTCCTGCTAAAGAATAGAGCCTAATCCATAGGAATCCTTGGAAGTTGGAGTTGCATGGTGGTTTCTACCAAAAATAGATCAAGGGTTCATGTTGACTCAGAAGAGTGACTCCCCCTTATGCTCCTTTCCCATCTTATCTGGATCATATTACCGGGGGGGGGGGGGAGCTTAGAATGAAGGAATTGCAGCATTTTGGCTGCTGCCCAATTGCCCCACTTGCTGGCTTCTGCCACAACAAATTTGGCCCTCTTCTAACCAGGTTTGGGAGATTTGCCCTCAAGCCCTTTTATGCAGTTTCTTTCCCACATTCCATTGGGTTGGAGAGAAGAAAAAAAGAAAGCCTTTAAGAAGTTAGAGTGTAGCAGAAGAATAGGTAGAAGGGTGTAAAGAATTCCAGGGACTTCATATGGTGGACATTCATATTATGAAATGATTTTGTTGTGCAACTTAATGATCCAGTAAATTAATGGTTTCCTACTTTTCCAGAGTGAAGAAAACACTTCTTCTAAGCTGGTTTCTTTCCCTACTGCCCCACCAGATTAAAATATTTAATAATCTAAACTAATTACTTAATCTAATCTTGAGTGGTCCTCAAAGAAACTTTATCAAGTGCTGGTTAAACACAGGAAATACTGCAGCTTTTTATCTGATTGATTTGGAAAAGCCTGAAACCCTTTCATATATTTTATTTTCCTTCCTGTCAGACTGCATATTTCTTTCTCCAGGAGCTGTATCAATTTGACACAAAACATTTCCCCCATCAGACTTCAAAAGCATAACTTGGCTGAATAATGTTCTCTATGCCAGAGAAATAACGCTTGAGAAGCTAAGAATACAAGACTTTTCTCACAAACTAGAAGTTGGATGGGAACAGAATTTGAGTCCTCAAACTCAAGGAGTTCACGTTTCAAGAACTTTTCAGATGATGACTTTTTGCTGCTCAAATGTGACTTAAACCAGAAATTGTTCTACTGACAATGCTATGCAGAATATAATACAGTACAAAAGTCAGTGCTGTAAAAGGAAGAAGGAACAAGAAAGAAAAGTGTAGCAACTGAAAGTGTATTCAGTGCTTTAAAAAGAATAAGCATTTAAAAGCAATCACTACATTTCCATACTATGGAAGAAGGCAATAGCTAGATACCAAAACTGGCTGGTTCATACCCTGAATTAAGCTATAATCATGTTTTTAGCTTGTTGAGTTTTAGCTTAATGTTTATTACTTAACAAGTTATTAGCTAATATGGCTAAGTTTACAGATTCTAATGAAAAATAGTGGCATTGTACATTGAAATTAGCCAGCAGTGGCATAAACAAACCATTGTTTAGCATCAAGTGTGAACACAGTCTAAATATTTGGTTTGTGTATGAGTTTTCATATATGCTGATTTGTCTCCTGAGTAAAAGTTGTGCTAGGTCCAACTGAAGACTCTAGTCCAGGATAGTATTCCTGAGTTAATCAGTACGAACGTGCTGCAGTTCAGATCCAAAACAGAAAAAGTGCTTCTGGGTGGGGGTGCATGTGGCCTTGTTGGTGCCTCAAAAATGTTGCTTCTTTTCCTGAGTTTGCACAGTAGGAACACAATCCCAGGAAAATACGTGCACGAGTTAAGGAAGTGCTGAGAGTGCACCTAAGCCCTCACTCCCAAACAACTTGTAGCTGCTTCCTTAACTCAGAATTACGATGTGAACCAGGAACAAATGCAGTGGTGGTCAGATCTGATCTACGCCAAAGCACCTTTTTTGGCTTCAGATCTGAAGCGCTGCACTTCTGTACTAATCAGACCCTGCTGGGAAGCCCATCTGCCCCCTTCTTCCAGCTGACAGAGTGACTTGGATTCCAGAGATGCTAATCAACCATCCTGATGCAGCCCTTCTGCTCTATGAATGTGTCTAATCCACTTTTAAGGAAGTTCATGATGGCAGCGTTGGACGTTCCTACATGTTCTAGGAGACCCAGTGAGGTGCAGTGATGAAGGTTGGGCATCTGCAGGGGAAGATCCAGAAAAAGTCAAGATGTGGACTCTTTAGAATTTATAATGGAATATAGACAACAGTATGATTCAGTATCAGGATATTGGATTAACAAGAACGAGATTCAAATGTTGACATGGAACTTATCTGAAGAAAAGCAGCGTCTGCAGCAAACAATATTTGTATACTATTAGTGTTATCAATCATCAATCCAATCTTTATTATGGCCTTTGGGCCAGAAAGCCCAACAATAAAATACACAGACCTGTAATTATTAATAAAACTTTTATAAAATGCAATATTACAGTTAAGAAACTACAATATCGGGGAATTTACTTGACAAAAAATGATAAAGATGTATTTGAAAATAACTATATTTGGAAAACTATAGTGGCAGATATCCTAAGATGGAGGAAACTAAAATTGTATTGGCTAGAAAGAATCGCAGCTGCAAAAAAGGCTTACTTTCAGTATGGAATGTGGATTTGACTCAGAGAAAGGGAAAAGAAATGTTGAGCCATGACAGAAAAGATATCTGAGTAGAAAGCATGAGAAAAACTCAAAACAACTCTGCCTTGATGGCATTAGATATAAATTAAAGTAGAGCGGGGCTTTGGCAAGCTTTTAAGATTCTGCTAGATCGTTGCATAACTTGGATAATAGACTGGCTTATATCACTTTATGTCTGGGTTATGTTTTTTGAGGGGGCAGGTTTCCAAATAGCTTACGCAAAAACTTTTGGCTTGATACAAATAGATATAGTAAATTAATAAAAGATCATTCAATCATAAGCAGCGTATTAAACTATGGGTTATAATCATCAAAAAAGACATTTATCACCTCTTGCTTTGTTGTTAAACATTTATTTTCATGAAGTTGAACATGCAAAGATATTTGGTCAGTGGAGAAATAATAAATTGTATAGATTATAAGATGTAATTGTCAATAAAACAAAGATGAAATCTTTTGGGACTCTGTTCGGATCGGTCAGAACCGCCTGACCAGTTCCAATATCTTCAAATAAGCAGTATTGTTCTGAAGGAATTAGAAAAACAAGGCAGAACTTGACTGAATTTGAAAACTTTATAACACAAACCTTGGACCATTGCTGGGTCTTATTTATCAGTTGTTGGTGAAATATGACTCAGAAGTTGAATAAGTTAAATATTGTATGATTAAATAGATGCAAAATTTAGACCAAACACAGTAATATGGAACAATGGGAATTTCAGTGGAAGAAAAATTAATATTCACTGTAAATTTCATCTGAATATCACACTTAGAGAAAACTGGTATAAGGTGTTTTGCTGATGGTAAATCACTCCAGTATTGTTTGCTGAAATTAACAATTCATTTACTAAAAACTGTTGGAAATGTTCAGGTTGGACCATTTGTGTACTGTTGGAAGTAACGTAAAGCCCAACAATTTTGGAACATGATTTATAATAGAATGAAACAAATTCTAAAAAGTTGGATTTCTTTTACAAGCTACCATCTTTCTATTAAATATTATTAAAGCTTATATTTCTACAAAGTATACCAAACTAGTTTATTTCATGCTGATAGCAATGTCAGAGGGTACGTAGCCACACCCACACAGCTAATGAGTGAAGATAGAGATGTTTATTACGATACAAGTGTAGTCCAAAGTATATTTACAAGACTTGATATATTTAAGTGTTTATAGTGACCAAGCGTGAATATGTACACTAAGAAATCTAACTATATGGTATACTAAAAGAACTTAACTAAATGGCTTAAGTGTCTACCTTATAATACAAAACCCTTAGCTGCTAGTTGCTCCCTCCTTCCACCTAACTTATCTACTGGCTTAAAAACGCTAACAGCTTCTCCCCTTAATGCTCTCTTGGCCAGTTCTCCAGCACCTGAACCAGGTGGAGTTCATTCATTCTGCCACCTTCTGCAGTGTCTTTCTGCTGGCCTTTCCTGCAGGACCTTCTCCGCTCCAGCTGCCCCAGGGACCTTCCTGGATCTTCTCCCTGGCCGTAGATCCTCCGGCTTCCAGCTCTCCCAGCCACGCCTCCTCTCTCCACACCTTGTCTGGTGGCCTCTCACTCCAGCAGCATCTCCCCCCAGACCTAGGAGAACCCCCTCCCCTCCTTCTGTCTACCTGCTGGAGCATCTTTCGTACAACCTTTGAAACCCACCTGCCAGCCTGCAGGTGCTTCTAAGGAGATTTAAACACCACCCCCGCCCCCACTTTCTCTGCAAGGGCCTAGATGCCTAAGCTGACAGACCTGTGCAAAGAAAACAACGGTGACCTTGATAGTTGCGTCTAACTTTTTTCTGTTTTAAGGCAATTTATCCTTTTACAAACTGCTAGCACACTTAACATTTACCAGAAAGTACATACAATTTCTTCTGTAGAAGAATGGCAAATTAAGTTGTGGGACTATGACTCAAGGTTTAAAATAACCTCATATTTGATTACAGAATTTATTCTGATACAGAATTTACTTTAACATGGAAACTATTTTTGGACTATAATTCTACCTATGGGCTTGTATCACATCTGAAATTTGGGTTTCTCTTAATATAAAGTTTTGACATATAAGTCATAGATAATTTGTTAAAGAAGGATGGATTTTTTAACTGACTAGATAAGACTAATTTTTCACTTTAACTTATATTTCATACTGTGCTGATTAGATACTTGTATATTGACTTAATTCTAATAATGATCTGTAGTTTTAAAATGACATAAGGTATTCAGATATGTAGCATTAAATTAACATT
This sequence comes from Python bivittatus, assembly GCF_059951505.1. NCBI lineage: Eukaryota > Metazoa > Chordata > Lepidosauria > Squamata > Pythonidae > Python > Python bivittatus. Next base: position 2,512,777 of record NW_028277037.1, on the reverse strand, counting down.
ATTCTGAGAATGTATATTTAATCTACTTAATCTTATGATGCTTGTAAATCTGTTTACTTTGCGCTTATTTTTTTCTCCTGCTTTGATTCTCTTTTTCTTTTAAAAAGTTGAATATTCAGTCAGTCAGTCAGTCAGTCAGTCAAAGCCAGGTCCCTTTTAAGAGTGAGACCCATTCGAAAAAGGGGCAAGGATTTCGCTGCCCAGTCATGGCCACCATCTTGATTTTTTTTTTTTAATGCTCCCCTGGAGACAACCCTGGGAATGGAAAATTATTTGGGGCCAGTTACACTCAGCCCAACTGTTTCCCACAGGGAAAAATTGGAGGAGGGATGCTTTGTGTATTTCCTTGGGGAAAGGTGGGATATACATATAAAAAATAATAATTGATTTCTATGCAGGAGTTTTCTATGACCGATGAAACTAATTGTAGGAAACTGGTTAGGAAAAAGTACTTTGGAACATATGATGATGTCTCATATGTGTTGTTACTCACCCAAGGATTTTCTCAATTCTTGGAAGAAAGGTAGGGTCTAAATCTAAACAATACAGTAATTAATTCCTGTATAATTTGTGATGAGTAGTGAGGAAAAAAAATGAATTAGGAATAGTTAGAAAGTAGGAAACAGCTTGGCTGTGAGGGGTGTGGAACAGAGTAATTTTTGTGAAAAGAGGACTAATTTCTAATGAATACTGATAGTGTCTTCCCTGAATTTATCTGTCCTCCTTGAATTTGTTTCATCTTCTTCCAGCGTGAAAAACTAGTGGATACATCATGCTTTTTGGCAATGAAATACTTTCCTAGACTGCTCTAACACTTTCTAATATTAATACTAATATTTTTAGACTGACAGCAAACTAATTTAATTAAGTGGTCTGAGTTTTAGAAGGCAGAGAGAGGGATAAAAATGATTAGGTACATAAAACCCACAGGATACTTTTCTATGTCCATCTTAACTCAGCATTCTCAATCTTTGGCACACAGTTCAATGAACCCTGCGTTCCTTGGGGTTAAGGCTGGTCAAGAAATACATGTATCCATTACAAAATGCTATGTAACTCCTCATGCTTTCTTGATTTAGGCTTACTTTTATCAGCACTACTACTGCTAAATGGTCATCTTTAGCCTTCTTCTTGCCGCTGAACAAAATGCTCCATTTTGAAAGGCTAGGCATTTAAAATCACAGGTTAAAAATATTGAACGTCACTAATTCATACATTTTTATATACACTCCAGACAGAATATTACATGCCTCGTTGGAAGTTCCCAGTTGGTGGAAAACCATGATTACTGGGTAGCATGCACAGAGTTACACGTCTTTTGAAATTTGCTCTGAGCTTTGTTCTTTACTGGGAGTGGTGCTTCTCCTGGCAAAGCGGGAGTGAATTTTGACAATGCTCTTGCTTTGCCTGTACAAAGCTGATCAGCTTTCAGAAAGACATTGCAACCCCCATCTAAGTTGCTCGTGACCCAGCATTTGAGAATGCCCATCTTAAAATGTTTCATTTTACTCGGTCAGCAAAGATTGCAGGCATGTGCATGCAGGCTTAAGAAGAGTTGTGGAAGTCAGCAGAAGCTTTCAATGAAGATTTATATCAGATCTGACCTGCAAAAATCCAGATGACCACTAGACAATTAGGAGATACGGAAAAATACTCATTCTTTGCTGCCACTTACTAATTGTCCAGATTTTGGTTGCTCAGATATGTCATCTCTAGATTACCTATCAAACTTTATTGTACATCTACCGTCTCAATATCAGAGTCATTTCAAGTTCTGAGTAAACATGAAAAACTAAGCATAAACTCAGTGTAACGGCATTACAGGAGCCTGTGCGTGCTTTAGGACAAATTCCACATTACCCAAAGATGATTCGCTCCTTTAGAAGATTAGAGAAGATATTTGGTTCCAAGAGCTGCCTCTGGTGCAGCTACTATTCCTTGAACTCCCTAAGTGACAGATTCATCAGATTGAAGCATCTGGGACGGAGGAAAATCTAAGGGGAACAGTAACTTAGGGGTCTGATTTACACCAGCAGAAGTCAATGGATTTTTTAAAATGCAAACTATCAGTCCTTGATCTAAGGGTGGGATCGTTTGAAGCTGATCACAGGCCTTCTTTATGAACCTGAACGCTTCTTCTGAGATAGGATTAGGACTGCCCTTTTTAAAAGCCAGATCTTGCACCGTGCAGAGGGCTCAGCAATCCCTCAGAACCAAATGTTTCAGCGGCATCTTTTGAAAGGAGTCTGCATGCACAGGTGGGCGCTCAGAGCTTGCTTTCCCCCACTTAAAAAGTCTTCTTCCAAGGTACAACTTCTCCTATGCAAGTCCAACCGCAATCTATTCTGAACCCAGCAGTGACTAATAAACGCTAGCAGCACACAAAGTGGATAGCCTTCCTCTGTTTGTCTGGTATGCGAAGATATACTGCCCCTGAACCTGGAGGCTTCACTGTACCACGGGTCAAACACTGACCGCTGAGCCGGCTGCGCGCCAGTAAGAGAGCCAGAGAGCTCCCCAGAGGAAGCCCAGCGTGGCTGTCTGTTCACAAGCAGCATCAGAACGCGGAGGATTAAACGCGCGCCCGAGGAAGGAGCCGCAGTCGCTCCCTGCTCCTCGCACAGCGGATCCAGCGAAAACAACCCGTGGCGCCTCCCAGGCTCACCATCCCAGGTTTGCAGCAAGGTGCGGGGATTCTCTGCTTCGGGATTGGCGAAATCAGGCCAATGAGCTCGCAGGGGAAGGCAGGATTTGTGTAGGCGGAGGAAGTGGGGCAATTTGCGACAGTGCCCGAGAGCGAAATAAACCCGGCGGAGAGCAGGCAGTCGCTGCAGCCGCCTTCGACGGTCGCTTGGGTCGGGGCTCGCGGAGCATCTGCCGGAGGTGAGGCCCGCCGCGGGACGCCGGCGCGGCTGAGGTTCCGGGCGCGGGTTTCCCGGGCAGGGGCCGTGGAAGGCGCCCGGGCGTCGCGCGGGGCGCGCTTGCCTCGCTGGGAGCGGATTGCTGCAGGTGGGGCCGATCCAGCGCTGGAAAGCGGGACGCGGGCGGAGGCGCGCCGGGGTCCGCTACGCTTCGGGCTTGTTTCCCGTTTCGTGTCGAGGGGGTGGTTCTCTGGGCAGAGAAGTTATTTCCAGCTGGTTGTGTTCGGGGAGGGAGAGGGAAGAGTATCGAGTCGTCCGAAGGAGGAGAATGAAAGTTTATGGCGTTTTGATTAACAAAAAAATAAAATGTGGGACCACCCTAACTGGGGATCCAGGATATCCTAGTGGCTGAATAGCTAGAGATAGAGACTGTGAAAGAGAGTTAAAAATTGCAAAGAGGGGTTGGGGGGAAGCAAAGAGATGGATGAACCCAGCAAGCCAACGTTGAGCAACATCAGGTATGAGAAAGAGCCGTGACTTCTTGGAGCAATGATTCAGCCTCTCTTTTCTCTCCCAAGAAACCCCTCCGACCATGCACTTAATATCAGCGTGGGCAATAGAGAAACAAATCCACCCATCGGCGGGTTTCAACGTTTTTAACTCCTGGGGCTTCTATTCTCATGGCAGAAACTAACCTGATTTCTCAGAAGTCTTTCCCCCAGAGCCCTTCCAAGGCCTTTCTTTCACTTGCCACTTACAGCCCAGGTACTCACCTGCTTACAGGATTCCCTGCTGGCCCGTGCAAGACACACTTCCCCAGAAACAGTGCAGGGTTAAGCAGTGTGCATCTGTGGGATTACAGTCACACATTTGCTGCAGCTTCTGGACATGAGTTCCAGTCTTGTCCTGCCCTTGATGTACCCAAGGTCATGAGTTCCACCTGGAATTGCCCAACAGACCGTCTGCATTCACACAGCATGCTTAACCAGGTTACTGAATTGGCTGATTTTCTGGGCTTGTGCAGCATGATGTACTAATAGCAGCACAGGCTAAACACACAAAACAACAAAAACGCTTATTGAGTTAATCCCATCCAGTTTATTATGTAGTAGAAAGGATAGTGAAGCTTCACGCCATAGTGAGGATGTCACTGTTCCATGTTAAGAAATTCCTTGTAAGCTGAAAATTGGCACACCATTTGCAGGCCGTTGATAACGTTAGAGAGTATTCCGGGCAGTAGTCCCACGACTGCAGCCTCTTCTGCCCCTTCACTGTCCATCCTCTTCACCTCATGGCTGTGAAGGTCTGGGAGGTCTTCACAGGTAGCATCGTCTTCAGCCTGCCATGGTTCTGGCAGCGAACAACCCTACAGCCTTAATCAATTGGTCAGGCCGTGGGGAAGCATTCCACCATTCTCAGTGCTGCTCTTTCTTTTTCTCTTCTCAGCTGCTGATCATGAGGAAGAAAGTTGAGGTTTGGAGGAGAGGCCCAGATCCCTGGCACTGAATCACAACCAGCTTGTAGCATCCAGAGCTACAGGAGAAATGCATTTTCTATAAATACTGCCTTTTCTCGGCCCGATGCTCTGTCTGCCCTGTGGGCTTCAGCCCTCTTTGTAACAAGGGATGACTCTGTTTTGAGACGAGCACACTGTTCATATCTGGACTTGAGAAGCCCTGTGAAATAATGGGGGATTTCACCACCAGAACATACGGGACCAGAGGCCTGGATAACAGGCCTCTTTTTGGAGAGACATCACCAAGGGTAAAATGAAAGATCTTGTGTTTGTCTAATGTGTCTTTTGCCCTCCAGGAAAGGGGTGATTTGCCGGGCAAAGTTCTTCCCCCAAAAGGAGCATAAATGTATCCCGGAATGTGTGACCATATTGCTCCTGATTCCAGTTGCAACTGGGCTCCAGAGCTAGCATGGCATAATGCTGAAGATGCTGGACTAAGCAAATAGGGTTCATGTCTGGCTTCCTCCACCAAAGCTTCCTGGGTGAATTAGGGCAGTCATTCTTCCTCAGCCCAACCTACCTCCTAGGGTGCTTGTTGTGGGGTTAAAAGGAGAAGGGGCTGCTGTCAACACCACCTTGAACTTCTCAAGGAGATGTGAGATGTGGCCGCCTGCAGTCTGGAAGTTGTACTCAGCATTAGATTCCACTGTGTAGAGGACTCTGGACATGCAGCGTGGCTCAGCCATGCTGGCTTTGTGTACCTTTTCAAGGTACATGCAGCTGTCTGCTCAGCTTTGTGGCAATGGAGGGTTGCATTTACCTAGAGTCTTAGTTGAATTTTCTACTCCCCACTGAAACATGCCATGAGCTAGTGACTGCAGAAACATACGGGTCATCCTCTCTAATAATGTGATTGAGCAATAGTGTGATTGTGTAATATATACACAGTGGAGTGCCTTTAGCTTGCAGTCTTTAAAACTCTTGCTTACTCTATGAGGGTCTTCTAATAAAGAACTCTTTGTGCTGTGCAATCTGGACACGTCTTAGTTGTGACAGATTTACCTTGGAATTTCCTTGGGTTTAATGGATTTATTCCAACAATCTTTTAAAGATTTTTGCAAGGAGAGGGGCATTGACCTCTGGCTTAAATTTAAGTGTGACACTCTGGACTATCATTTAACATGGAGTTTTCATGTAATTTGCCATGTTCATCCTGTGCTGACTATGCATTTTGAACTTTGTTAGATGAAGTTTTTATCCTCAGTTGTGGTGGATTTCTTCATAGGATCTTCCCATAAGGGGCTGTTATAAGCCAAGCCCTATACAGGCCATCCTTCCTCAAGCTGATGTCCTCCAAATAAGTTGGACCAAACAGTTCTCAAAGTCCCAAACAGCTTGGCAGGTTTAAGGAGGTTGGGCTCTTCCATGTTGATGGGGATGTGGATTTATTTATTTTCTCATTGCACCAGCTTCATTGTGATTCCCTCTCACACAATCTGACGCACTGCAGCAAAACATTTTTCAGACCACCCTACCCCCAAGTATTCATTGAAAATATTCAGCTGTGTCTGTCTGTCAGCCATTCCCAGTGAGAAATAGACACTAGGTCTGAATCCTGGGCAGATATTCTAAGGTTTATTTAATTGAGTAAATCTTAACAATATGAAGTCAGTTTGAGCCGACGTGATCAATTTATGTTGGGTGGGGTGATCAAAGAGGTGTGTGTATCTTGGTGTCTGTTGTAATTTCCCAAAGAATGTTAAGAGGATGCAAGTCAGATTCTTTGCGGTTCCTCCTGACTGCTGTTTCAGATTCCAGCCAGAAAAGATGGGGGCAGTATGCAGAGTTTTCTATGCATGTACTCTATTGGTAGAGCTCTGAAGCAACCAATACTTATAGTTTTGGTACCCTAACATTTTTAGCTGATTTTTTTCTTTACTTCTTTAATTGCAATGAACTTCATTTGTCCTTTCCTTTCTCAGCTATTCCATTTTGAGATGGGTAAGCTACATGCTGAGAAACATCTGTTGTGTCTCTACAACGTTGCTGTTTATATGGAGTGATAATCTCTGACTTTTAAAATGTCTTTTTTAAAAAAGAAAAGAAAATTATGCTATCTTTTCTTCAACGTAATGTTCTTCTGATAAATTGGTTAGTGTGACTAAGTGTTCTGGATTAATGGATTTTGTAGCTGAACATATCAGGAAGGTCTCAAGTTGAGTAAAAGTGGTTTGAAACGTAGGGACAATTGGATTATGACAATAATATATGGAATGCCAACCTACTGAAACATTTTTCAGGACAGAAGCAGCCACAAACAACAATAAAGGGAAGAAGAGAAGAAAGGAAGATCTAAGCATCTTCTTGAGAAATAAGTTTGTCTTGCTAAGAATACAAAGCCTCACCTTTTTAACTGTTCTGAAATATCTGGTCTCCCTGGTATTCTTCCTCCCCCCCCCCCCCCCCCCCCGCTTTCAGCGGTCTTTCTTTAGAGTTTCCTAATCGAGACTTGTTGAGATAAAAGGTATCTTGAGAAATGACGCTAATACTTTGGAAATGGCACCACCCTGGGGAAAGACTAGCTGGATCAAACAGATAAGGAAGAACATTATTGGCTTAAAGTCCATCTTCTGTATGACGTATTGAGTAAGTTGGTGTGTAATGAGTAGATACTCTACTGAGTGCCTGAATATTGTCCTGGAAATGGTAAAAATGCCTCTTTGCTCAAAGAAAACAAAGTGTAGGAATAAAAGAGAATGGCTGTTCTGAAAGGGAAGGCTCCACCCCATATATTCATAGCTATTGAACTGCTTAGCATCATCTTCTAAACTTTGACATAGGATGACCTAAAGAGGGAGTACAACAAAATGCGTTTTGGACTTGTAACCATTTGGAATGACTGCATCCTAAGAACAGTTTGGAGCAAACTTTAGTATTGCAGAATGCTCAGCTGGATACTGGGCAAACAAGTTCATTGGGTTGTCTTGTGCAGGGTATTTGTATTGCACACCTCCAGGTATTTCCTGTGCTTCTCTAGCCAGAAATAAGACCTATTTGAGCTTATTTTGGTTTACTCAACCTTGACTGATCTTCGTACTTGGATGGGAGATGCCAGAAAGCCCCAGGGCTTTCTTAGGTTAGAGTAGGAACTCAAAAGGAAGACTTTGCAAGAAAATCTGTATTATTGCCCAGAAAGCTACTTTGTCCTGTTTATGTAATCGCCATGAGTTCAGCCTGAGTCAAAGAGCTTTTACCTCTAAGTGTGCACAAGATTGTGTTGCAGCCTCAGACTGCTGTTCCTATAACACAAGCTTGTTTATCTTTGTTTAGAGATGAATTCCAGGTTTTCAGGGGGACTTACTCCCTAATGAGTGACTTGAAGACTGTGCCCTTTCAGTTTTGTTTAAAGAGAGGTTTTGTTTTCACTGTTGGACATTTCCAGCAATCCATTTATAATCATCGGGTTCTTCTCGGGACAAGTTGCTACATTAACCATCATTTCTTATTCAGGAAAAATTACCGGGAATGATAAAGTTTAGTTGAGAAAGCAAATGCTGCTGTTCCACATCTGCCACTTTCACTGACCTTCTTTTTATGTGGAGGCTTCCTTCTTCCCTAGTTGTAATGTTTAATTAACTCATTTTTTATGTAAAAATGTGTGCATGTTTTTCCTCCCCTACACCCGCCAATGGGCAGGGGCATCCTTGGGGGGGGGGGGGGATTAAAAAGTTCTAAGTCCTGTTCAGTTTTTATATGTGATGCATGTAAATATTTGCAAATTTTTCCTCCTCCACCACCCTTAAAAAGGATGGGAACAGGCAGAAAATTCCACAGTAGGCTGAGATGATGGTCACAATGATGAAATTGAAGCCCTGCCCCATCTTGACAGGTCATGTGCCAGAAGGGGGCGGGGCTTTGTGTGGTTGTGGCTGTCATCTTCACTTTTTCACTCTCCCCCGCTCCCCCCAATATTTACCCCTGGAAATGGGAGCAAGAAGACTCTGGCTACGGATTGCTCTGGTTTCTTCCCTTCAGCTCCCTCCCCCAATCCTTTGAAACACGTTGGTGAAATTTTGGCAATCTTGCTATCAAAATTCAGTGGCCCGCTTTGGGGCTATTTGGGGACAGAGAATTAACAATGGAAATGAAAGTGCTTTGCCTCCCAGTCACCATTTGGGAACCCTTCTTTTATAACCCCCTCCCCCCCCAAAAAAAACTTTTTAAAAAACAGATTGGAGAAAAAAAACGTTTCAACACCCAGAAGGTCTTCTGCAGCCTGCACGAGTGTGGGAGGATGAGCTGTGTTCCATGGCCCTTCAAAGACTGCCCACCCCTCTTTGTTCTGCATTGCCCAAAGTGAGTTGAGCATGAGGAATGAATGAAACTATCTTGGGAGCAGCAAATGCAATCCTTTGGAGGCCCCTGGGAGGTTTTTCAAGAAAATTACAGGTAGTCCTCACGTACCGACCACTCATTCAGTGACCATTTGAAGATATAATGGTGCTGAACAAGAGGTACTTATGACTGGTCCTTGAAGTTTCGGCTGTTGCAGTGCCTCCGAGGTCCCGTAATTGCAATTCGGGTGCTTGGCAGCCGGCTCACACAACGGTTGCAGCGTCCCGTGGTCACATGATTGTCATTTGCAACCTTCCCTGTTGACTTCCCACAAGCAAAGTCACAAGCTGGTAGGGAAGGTTGCACATTGCTCTGATAAGTTCCCCCAGCCTTCCTGCACTTGTGCCCCACTGCGCCCTCCATCCCTTGGCCTTCCTGCACTTGTGGCCTGCACCAGGCCTCCCAAGCCCTCCCCCAACTCCTGTGTGGCCTGTGCCAGCCCTTCCAGGGCCTCCCCAACAGCCCACGATACCCCTGAGCTCCTTACCTGGGACTCCCACCACTTCCCACATCTTCGGGTTACGATGACAACCAGGACTGCCAGAATTGTTGTTGCTAAGTAATGTGGTCATGTGATGTCACACTTTACAACCGCATTGCTTAGTGACATCAATTCCAATTGTCGTCATAAGCCGAGGACTACCTGTAGCAGCATATATGCCGACAGGGCGAAAGGCAATGATACTTTTATTTTAAATTCTGGAATTGGGAGAAGCATAACACAGGCACTCTCTTAACTTGTTACCCCCTCCCTCTATAACATTTCCATATAAGTTTAAAATTTCTTGCAAGCCTCAAAAGTCAACAGGACAACGCAAACAAAGGAGAGGAAATCCGAAACAATGGGAAACATTCTGATGGGCTTCAGTGGTCAGGAAATTGAGCCGTCAGCAGCTGTTAAGGACAGTGCTGGACAGAAGGAACCACAGTCCCCGCGGAGACACAGAGGCACTTAACAAACCTTGAGGTGTGTGAATAGGAGGACATTGAAACAATGCATGCCTCTGATCAGGTAGAGGTCAATCTTGCTCGAGCTGTCTTGAGAATGCATTGGAGCAGTGTTTCTCCTAGGAACTGGTCTTCCATGCAAGGATGCTACAGCTGAAAGGAGGACCACTATTGACTATCCATCTCAGTGTTTCTCAACCTTGGCAGCTTGAAGATGTGTGGACTTCAAGCTGCCAAGGTTGAGAAACACCGCATTAGAGTAACAGTCGAAAAATGGGTGGGGTGGGGATCCAAGGGTAAAGAAACAAGAAGGAAGAAAATGTGTCCTTTTCTAAAATCCAAGAGGGCCATGAGTAAATATAGCAATATAACTAGCACAGCGCCAAAAGGAATAAGGGAAAATGAGAAGAAGCCCTTATTTTTCAATCTGTAGTAGGATAAAATGCAACACAGTAAAAGATATATAAAACTTCCATATCTTTTATTCATGCCTGACATAGAAATTTAGCAGAATGGCGCATAGTCAGGTTTTGTTCAGTCTGCTCAGGTGTGAAATTTCTAAAACTTCGATGATGGGGTTGGAATCCTAGAAAAAGATGGACGTTTTGGAAGAAATGCAATATATGCAACTTTTTTACATCCTTTATAACTCTAAAGCCACTGTCTAAATGACTTTATAAAAATCCAGACTGTATTTTGCTTCGCTCATAAGATTATTTTATATAAATTGAAATCTGTGGTACAATATTTTTTGATAACATTTATTTTAGAGTGTTTTTCTTTTCAATTACAAAGAAAGTCACACAATGTTGAATTCTTTGGAATGTAGCATCTCTTAATCTTTGCTTGATTAGGAAAAGGAGGCAGACAAAACGTTAATGTTGAAAAATATCACCCCCCCCAAAAAAAGTTACATATTCTGGACTTTGCATTCCAATGTATCAAACAGATAAAAGAAAGCTCTTATTTTCAGGGGGTGGGGAAAGCTGGGAAAATATAAGGCTCAGAGTCAGACTAACCTTTTGATAAATGAATGTTGTTTATTCAGTCTATATTTTCTGAATCTGAAAATCTAGTGGAAGAGATCCGATTGGAATGCAGCCAAGGCTTGCAAAAAACACGGCATTATTTTTCTCTCTCTGCCCCCCAATCGTTGTCAGTTCTTCTGATTCCTTAATGTCCATAGAGAAGAGAAAGGACACCCGTAGTTCCTTTGAAAATCTTTCCAGATCCTTGGGGGCACCATAACTCTGTAGTTCAATTGTTGGGCAGAACAGATGGAGCTAAGTTGAATTATAATCGCGTAACTCCTCTGCTCTCTTTGTATCTCACATATTGTAGTCATGGGCAAGAGTGGAAGAATGATGCTATTGGTGTGGTGTTTCTTCAGTTGCCTATGTGAACATCTCTTTTGCTCTTATTCTCCAGATGACAGTTGGACATTGGATGGCTCATGTTTCTTTCTAGCAGCCCTGATCCCACAATGTGAATGATCCGCCATCCCAACTTCCAGGCGATAGCTTAACCATTGGGCATTGGCAGGACACTTTTGGAGGTGGTGGGAGCTGTTTTCATAGTTTTCATAGAAAAATTAAAAATAAAGTAAAAACAAAACAAGATACAATTGGGGATGGGTTCATCCGTGGATAGTCGAAGTCTGCCTAATTATACAGGCAGTATAACAAAATTTAGATACGTTCAAGGAGACTGACTCATACTGATCGAATAAGAACAACCATACACAATAAAGATCAGAATTTCCCAGGTGTTTTACCAGGTAAGGAGTTATAAGGTGGGTGTTTGAGTCCTTATAGAGCAGTGGGGAATTCTGGCTGGCTGGGGAATTCTGGGAGTTGAAGTCCAGACATCTTCAAGTGGCCACGGTTGAGAAGCACTGCTATAGAGGGTACAGTATAGCTGCAGTTTCAATAGCCCCTTCCTTGTCCACAGTCTCAGCTGCCCACAGTCTCAGCTCACAGGGGGACTTTTTTGTGTTGTCCCTCCAAAAGTGCTGTGGGAGAGCATTGAAGCGTGCTAAAGTAAGTGTTCTTTGAACTTTGGAAACAGTTATGTGGTATGAGTATCTCGCTGGTTTGTAAAAAGTGACTGCTTAGAAAACCATTCTAGGTAGAGCAGGTGGTCCTGTTGGGCTTCCAGGTCTTTGATATGTTGTTGAAATGTGCTGATAACTCATAACTGATAACTCATAAACCAACATTAGGAACTCCTCCCTGGAAAAACCAAGATGTTGAAGTTTTTGTGGGATTATCCTGACCTAATATTGAATTGTAATTGTCCTCAGTAAGGAAAGAACCCAAACCTGTGGGGAGGAGCAGTAACTTCAGCCACTGTGTACAGGTCTATGCCTCCCTCCTTAATACTGTGTGTGGACTGCAAGGGGCTACCTGGAGTATAGCCCTTAGGAATTTAGATTGGGCCTTTTCAAGAGTAAAGGAAGTATAAGGTCCTAGCCGCACACTGAACAGTAGTTGCATTAGCCTCAGCTGAATATAGCTTCAGTGCTACTGGGATATACTGCACTCCTCTGGTGAAGTGAAAAGATTGAATTGCAGCTACTGTTTTTTGAGCATTTTGTATAACAAATTCGGTGCACGCTGCATTGATGGAACTGTGGAAAACAATGCCCAAATCTTTAAAAGATTTCACTAGTTCAATACTCAGGTCATTTCAAAGTTGTTTCTGTTGTGGGTTGCCCCCTTTTCCTTTTCAACTGTAGACAATACATTCATGCAGTGCAGATTTTAAATTCTTCTTGCCTTCCTCTTTTTCCTTAAATTATGTTTAATTCACATGTAAATGTAACTTCTGGATTCATCCAAAGTGATGAATGATCACTTTGCTACTGATGGAGGTAGCAAAGCATCTGCTTAAGTGTTCAGTTAGAATACTGTGCCTTAAAGCTGCAGTCCTGAATGTAATTAGAAAGATCAGCCTTCAGACAAGTGAGCCATGCAGTTCCATGGAATTATGGGGTATGTTGCAGTGGCTACATTCGCACAACTTTTTAAGCAGGTCCGGTGAGGACACTTCCCACGACACACTAAAACCTGGGGGTGTGGGGTGGGATTTGGGCTGACTGGTTGGTGCTAAGCAGCTCACTTGGTTAGTTGATGGTGTATTGTGCAAACTCAGGAGTAATCCAGTAACTAGGTTTGGGGTGTTCTGTATTTGCAGACAGGCTGAGTTGCTGGGATTGACTGTAGCCTTCTCGCCCCAATTAATCAGCTGACACTTGCAGAAAACGCAGAAGCAATTTCTCATACAGTATGGTCCTTTTGCTTTAGGGAAACTGTTCATGAAACAACCCATTGTTTTCTGCATTCACAGGATTAATGAGAAGAGAGTTTTAAAAAATATACCCTGCAGATTTGTGATGTTGAAAGGTTAATTCTTGTTCTTTCCCATCTTAGTCATGTTACAGGGTTCTACAAGCTTCTACTGTATCCCCAATGCTATTTAAACAAGCATGAAATCTCTGATGGGGAACATGGTGATGTGGTGTCATGGAAGACGTATCACCAATGTACAGTTGATCATCAGCTCTACTTCCCTGTTTATATGATCTTTTGACTCAATAATAGTGAATGAATAAAAGTCAGTAACTCAGAGTCAATCCTGATAAAGAGGTAATAAGCAGTGTTTTATTGTGAATTTTGGAATGGCTTGAAGGGTGATCTGTAGTTCTGCAGATGTCATGGTATGATAACTCCTAACAACCCTGGTCATCAGGTTCACTGTTTAGGAAAGCCTTTAGGATCTAGCAGTCATTGGAGTACCTATTTGTTTATTAGATTTACAGGTACAACCAGAGGAAAAACAAGGGAAAAAAACAAAAAGAACTAAAAATGGAAAGATTTACAAGCAGTGTAAAATTAGCTAAATCACATATTAGAACATCTTTTTTTTAATGTCAAAATTAGACAATCATACAATAATTAATAACCATAACCAGTATGAATTAAATTATAAATTATAAACCAAAATTTTAAAAAAGCAATAATTTCTGTCTCATCTAAGAAATTTGGCAAATTTAACAAATCATAAAGATAATAAATATTATAATCTTATATTAGGAAAAATCCAAACTTTGGAGGTGGTAGAACTCAATTATAAGATTATAGTCTGAAAATGGCTTCTACATTAAATTAAATTCTATATCAGATTTGTTTTTCAAATATGAAGTTAGTTTTGACATCAACACGTATTTCCAGGAGAATTTGCCATCCTTCTGTGGCGGGGAATATTTGTAATTTTCAGTAAGAAGCATGAAAAATCCTAGTAGCTGTTACCCTGTACAAAGCCAGTTCAATATACTTTGTGGGACATAAGATTTCATAATATTTAGTTTAAAAAAAGCACACTAGAAAGAAAATCCACCTTTAAAATTTGTTTCATTCCATTTTAAATCATTTTCCTGAATTATTGAGCTTTATGACATTGCTACCAAATTTTTTAAAAAATTATGCAACCTGATTACTGCATTTCCAACAATTTTTAGAGAATGAACTATCTATTTTGGCAATCAATACTGGAGTAATACACCATTGATAGAATATCTTCTTCCAATTTTCTCTAAAATATTTTCTGTAAATTTTATATTTTCTTCCTTTGATATGATCTTTGTTGCATGCCAATTTTTTATTCAAATATCACATCAATTTAATCTATAATCTTCACTTGTTCAATACTGAATCACACTTCACCAGCAACTTATAATTAAGCCCAATAGATGATTTGAATGTTGTGTGGTAAGTTTCTCAAATTTAGTCAGATCTCTAACTGTTCCACCTTGTTTTTGTACTCCTTTTGGGCTATAGAGATTATTTGTAGATATAAAAACCAATGAGGTGACTTTGGCCATTCTGAAGAGGAGATCTCAAAGGATTTGATCTTTACTGATAGTTAAGTCCTACAATCTCTATGAATTATTGTCTCTCCACTGATCAAATTTGTGCTTTCTCCTTAATGAAAATAAATAACTAATACTGAAGGAAGAGGCAATCAGCCTGGGCTAATTTTTTTTCTGAATTTATCCCATACTTTTTGAACACTACTAATTGAATGATCCCTTATGGATTGTATTTTTCTCATTGTATCCATCCTGCTGCTTTTATAGAAGCCATCCAAACTTAAGGTATTATAGTACAGTCTGTTATCCAAAATAAGCAACTAGCTTGGTAGTACAATTTAAAATGTGGTGTTGCCAGTCCACCTCATTCTTTTGAGTCTTGTAGGATCTTAAGCATTACCTTATGTTGTTTTTAGACCATATAAAGTTAGTTGTTTGCCTCTGCCAATCATTTAATATCTTCAGTTCTTATTGAGTTCATTTGGAACAAAAAACGGTGCCTTTCAAAATGTTCATTTTGACTGCAGCTGTTCTTCCTAACCAAGGCAGTGTCAACTTTCTCCCTTTTGAAATGTCTGCCTTTATAACTTTTCCAAGTCTGTGAGTTATTGTTCTAAATTCTCCAATACATGTCTTTTTAGGAGTTATGTTAAAGCCTGTTGTTTGCTGCAAAGACTATTTTTTTTCCCTGGATAAGTTCCGTATCATCATCGGAATCTTGGTCTTACTAATCAGCTATCTTGATAATGAGCTATACAGCTGCCTGCATTCCATTATTGATTCTAAAGAGTCCTTTGGGTGGTAACCGTAAATACAGCATCATCTCCATAAAGATTTAAATTAAGTTCTTGATTTGATAATTTGATTCCTGAGATTCTATTTTCTTGTTGAATCTTCTTTGTCAGTGGTTCTAATGCTAATAGAAATAATGAGAGAGAGAGGTTTGGTTTATAAGGAGCTCTTTATTTTGTGTTTGTGTTGACCCTTGAATTTAATATCTTTCTGTAATAATAAACCATTAACTCTTTACCTTTTTGGTTTGAAGTTTCCTCTGTATAATCTGACAATTATTGGATTATGATGTGCATCGGTCAGAGGTGCATAGGTCAGAGGTGTTAATAATGAGTTGTAAATCCAGCACACATTTATTGAAATGGCTCTGTTGCACCCAATTACACGAGGCAGACACTGACAAGCTCTGGAAGCCTTGGGATTTATATTCATCCAAAATGATTTGATTGAAATTCTTCGATGGCATTCCAGAACCAACCTGGTGAGAACTGGTTCTGGAATGCCATCTATGAATTCTCAGTTGTTGGGGAGGCTGGCAAACTGCTGGAGAAAAGGAATAGAAAATAGGTAAGAAAATAGGTAAAACTTTGGCTTAGTAACAGTTCTGGGTAGCCTCACACCATGCTGGGTGTTGTTATAAATATTGGCACAGCAACGGTCTGCAGTTGGTGTTCAAGGACACTTGGCCATGAGCATGCCTCGCTAATGGCAGACTGCCTGGTCCTTCTCAGTGTGTACAGATCTGCCTTTGAAAATTCTTAGAACGATGAGCTGGTGAGTTTGGGGTTTCAACTTGTGCAAGAAAAGAACAGTGGTCAGATAATTCTGTCCAAGAGGGGAGAGTCCTCACAAATGACTTCTTGGATGTTATGGATGCAAGGATTCGTGTCTTATTTTTTATCATTAGGAGTGTGTAAATACTATAGAAACCCTAGGTACATAACTTATCCTGAAAATTTAGCCAAGTTGGGTGTAAAGTAATAAAAATGCGTTGGACAATGCAGGCACATGAACATGCACACACACACAACCACGCAAAGTTAGGAATAACAGATGGAGTGAAGTGATCAACAGCCTTCGTGACCTGAGGAGTTTGGTTTTCCTCCAAGTGATAATGAAACGGAACAGATTTAGATGACTGTAGCTACATTTGTATGATTTGTGAAGAATACAGGATACTGAATTTTGGATGTTCAGATGGCAGTAGAATTATTACCTTCTCACTGCCTTGTTTTATCTATCAAGAATGGCTTTCTTTGAAGGACAATCTAATGATAAATGGACTTTAGGTTACTGTGAGAAAATTCTTTGAACAGTGTGTTCTGCAGGCAGCAGAGATCAACGTATTCCTTATGTAACTTTACCCTCCTTCTAGTATAGCCTCAGATCCTTACTCTAGCCCCATATGGGGGTTATATAACCTGAACTGAAAGTATTGAAATAAATTGGGAGTTGGCTTCCCAATTTATTTCAATACGAGCCAAGAAAGTTTTAGCAGATAAACTCACATAAGAACCCATTAGTGAACCTACAGAATAGCACGGATGGTCACAAAGCACCAAGATTCCTCAGTCAGCACTGCATCTTAGCATCTTCCATTCGAGTTTTTCTGTGCGGTTATGATTCTTTTAAAATTTGGCTAAACCTCCTGATTACTGTTCTGTTAGGGTGCCTTGCAATGCCATTGCCCAGCTCTGTGCCCTGTTCTGTTGCTGTTTGGATCTTTTATGTGCCTGGGAACGTTGGGTCTTGCATATGCTGGGAGCTTATTTTGAGCAACAGCATTATTCCCACCCCTCCCCCCGCCCAAAGGTGACATCAGCTATTTGTGTATCTTCTTCCCAGGAGCCTCTGTAAGGGTCCTGGGTGAATGTTTGCAGCTATTTTCACTTTTCCTCTTAGGCTATGCTGGGTACGTGCATTTTGCTAAGCTAGGATTTAGTTAAATCAGGTTTGTGCAGCATTAAGTGGCTGAGGCCACATATTGTATGGCCAGCAGAATCATTTTGTGTCCTTCATTTTGACCTAATAAATATTTTCCTAATGATACCCACTGGGTTTTTTTCTAACGGCCAACCCAATTTTAGATTTTGCTTCTTTGGTTCTGTCATAGTAGCTGCCAGTCTTCAGTTCTGGGTAGAACTGTAGTTGCTAAGCGGTGTATTGTGTTGTTGTCATTATTTGTTAATTAAGCATGTGTATGATCTATGTGGTCAGGCTGTATCTGTTGTAATAATAAACCATTAACTCTTTACCTTTTTGGTTTGAAGCTTCACCAGCTTGAACGCTGGAGTTTGTTGTCCCAGAAGCGTCAATAAAGCAAGCAGCAGAAAAACTTACTCTTGACTTTAGTTGACTTTAGCTTTTATTGATCAGTAGAAAAGACACACAGCTTTTTCCTTTTAAATTGGACACTACTTCCTAAGAGTAATTTTGTTTATTTCTGCAGATCAGACCGGTATTAAAACCTGAAAAGGCCATTGTTTCTCTCTCCTTTGCATTTCATGAGTGCCATACCTCTGCCTATTGTCTATCACAAAGCCCAGTGGCCAGGAGTGGGTAACCAAGGCCGCTACGAGCCATAAGAAGGACAAGTAGATCTTCTACATCAGTGTTTCTCAACCTCGGCAATGTTAAGATGTGTGGACTTCAACTCCCAAAATTCCCCAGCTAGCATGCTGGCTGGGGAATTCTGGGAGTTGAAGTCCACACATCTTAACATTGCCGAGGTTGAGAAACACTGTTCTAGATGATTAGTGGGGCTTGCTAGAAGGCTCAGTTGACTTAGGAATCAAGAAGCACAGTATCAGAGATTGAGGGCTGAGCAATTTTCAGTGTACTCTTTTTCCTTGTCTTCTTTTAATTTCGGATTAATTTTGGTTTCTTAGCAGTTGCACAGCTTTTCCCATCCTGGTGTCCTTCAGAAATGCCAGCCCTGAAGACTTGAAGAGCCATCTGGTTGGGAAAGGCTGGGTGATAGTGGAACATCTGTAATACATTGGGTGGTGTTTGAATGGAGGACACATCCCAAAAGTGGGTGGGGTCCTTCACTCCATAAATCAAACTCATAAATTTCATCAATTCATAAACTACCCTAGTTTACTGCCCTGACGCATCTTGATTCCATCCCTGCCCCATTTTAAAACAGATTCTACCCCATCCCCAGTCAGCTTTAATCATAACTTGATATGTTCAATATTTAACCTTTTTTCTATACTTTCTCTTAACCGCCCCCCCAAGTCACTTTTCTCCTGGCAATAACATTTGCAAAGAACTAAAACTGAACAAGTCCTCGTTGATTCTGCCCAGCAGTATAAATGCCTGCAGATTTTACAGAAATGTCAAGGAAAAAATAAAAGGGGGGGGGGACCCCCAGCAATAAAGGGGAAGTGGCCAAAGATGGGTTGAAGGAAAATTGGGGCTTTTCTTAGCAGAAGGGAGCAAATGAGAAAAGGAAGTGGTTGTGATTTTAATAACACAAGAGAAGCCAGCTGGGGAATTGCAGCGGGAGCAGAATGCCCAGCCAAAGCCCGCTTTTTGCAATTTTTAGAGGGGTTTAAGAGGCAAACTGGTGGCCTTAAGCTGTGAAGCATTATCAGATATGTTGATGCACTGATTGCCAAGTGATAGACACTTAAATATGAACCGGTTCCCAGTTGCCTTTCCACTTTTTTGGTTAAATCAGTTTCCTCGCATCTCAAATGGCTTTGCTTAAATTATGGAAACCCTTAAAAGACTTAGATGTTGATGTGATTTATTTGCCCTCTCACATAACTAGCACCAGTTGTCAGCTGTTTTGTAATTGTGTCAGTATTTTGTATTTTGCAGACATAGCAGAATATCCTTTTATTATTATTTTTTTGTCTTTCAGGACAGAGTAATCAATTTTGCAGTTGGCATCGTAGCTTCCTTGTTGCTCATAGTAAGTATTCAACTTAGCCTTCCATACCTAATTCCAGAAGTGAAGTGGTGATGTTCATGGCTTTTCGTGTTGACCTCCACATGCTTGAATCTGCACCACAATGTTTCAGAGCAGGTTTATCTTCTAGCTTCTAGCAGCCAGTAAGGTTATATTCACTCAGGATTCTCTCCAGGGAATGGCAAAACATTCATTTCCTCTACCCCAGTATCTTTCATAAGGGCATGGACATTTTGAATTGTGCCCATTTCTTTTTCAAAACTTTTTTTCTATTTCTACAAACCTTCATTTCTTCCTGCAAACACTGATACTTCCATCTTACTCAGCTGCTGTTTATAAATATTTGATTTACATATAGCAAAATACACAGATCAGAGCACTTCAACAGAGGGACTAGGTGGTAAATGCCAGTAAAAAGAGCCCCATATCCACCTGCCTGAGATACCAGTAAATACACTCTGAGCTGATAGCTTCTGCCTCTGCACCACCAGAGTAGCCAAATTGGGATGCAGCACACTCAGTTGTTAGAGCAAGTTAACGCTCCGTTGGAAAAATAAAACATGACTGGGGAAAATAGAATATGCAGCTGGCTCGTTGCCACCATGAAGAACATGGTGGTAAGAAGATGGAATCAGTTCCAAGCTGTTTGAAGCCCCATCTGTTATTTTTCAAAGCCCAGGGTATAATGTGGATATGTCCCTGTCAGGTGAGAATTAATTGCTGAGAAGTATGAATGCCTGAGATGCAGAACACGATCTCCCGGTCTGAGGACTTTTCGAGCCCTCCTTTGAAGATCTTTTAACTGGCAATGCTTTGTTACAATCTCAATAATAAACTTAAGTTCCATTAATATATGAATGATTTGGTTCTCCATTATGATTTTCTATCAAGTTTTTTCTCACTTCCATGAGTTGCCTGTCTGTCTTTTTCCTCCCTAAACTAAACATCCAAATGTGTTAGATTTTTCTTAAGGGAAACTGTTTCAAGCTCTTGCTAATTTTAGTTCTCTCTTGTGTATTACAAAGCTCCAGATGTAAGCATCACTAAAATTTAGATAATTAATGGCACCTTCTCGGCACGTGTTAAGTGCCTTGTGTAACAGCTGAACTTTTAGCACTGTTATAATAACCTTCAAAGAGTTGTCCACATGATTAAGAGAACTGTGTTGTCTTTTAAATCATGGATTTCAAAACAAATGCAGTTAAAACCTGTATGAACTACTCAAATCAATGTTCTCTTTCTAATTTGGAACTTTTTTCTTCAGTCTCAACAGGTGGTAGCACCTGGCTGACCTTAGACCTTATCTGAGCTTGGAAGCCAAGCAGGATCAGGCCAAATACTACTGCATGGGAGACCTCTGGGGAATCCAGGAGCGTAGGCTAGACTGAAAAGTAAAATCATCAACTTCTATCATCATCCTGGAAAAAAGCAATGGCCAATCAAGAAAATTATAGGGATGCGTCCATGAAATCCTCAAGAACCAAACACAACAGGCTGATCTTCAACATACCCAAAGTTCAGGGGATAAGCTACTGTATTGTACTTCTAAGTTCATTCAGTGAGAAGATGGCCAACAGGACCACTGTGCTGTTGACATCCTGAATTTCCGGGGAACCTAGAGTGTGACCAGAAGGTCTCAATAGAGTTTAAATGTGGGGAATTCTGATTGGGTGTGTCTTAGAAACATCCACTGACTTTCACTTATCTAGCTGTTGCTTTACTAAAGAACAAGAGTGTACTAATGCCCTGTTTAAGAAAAGTTACAAGGAAGGTAGGGAACTTATAAGTGGTTGAACTAGTAAGTACTGTACAGTCCAATGCTGGACTGCAATTGCCTGTGGTGAAAATCAGCTCTGAAAAACACTTAGAAATATCTTTCAAAAAGGTTGTATCTTTTCATTCTCCCTCACCTGAGTTTCAGCCAGCTGTCCAACACTGAACTGGCTCACGTGTCACATTGATTCCCCAAGCTAGGCAGACATGTTAAATTCTAGTGTGCTGTGCCGAACTGTAATGGTAAGAAATAACTACACTAGGTTGATCAAGCTGCATTCTGACAGATCTAGAGTTTACCTTAGATTGGAACAAATATGGATAATCACATTCCACAAATGTATGTAGTTTTTGGTAAAGTTAATGCCTGTACTTTTTTTTTTTTTTTTTTGGCTGTAGGTCACTTTAATCAGCGCTTTTGTCTTTCCTCACCTACCTCCAAAACCGGTGAATATATTTTTTGCTTTCTGCATCTCCTTGAGTTGTGTTTCGGCTGGCATTCTTGTAAGTATTGTTGTGCTTACTTTTGCAAAGATTAAGTAGATCTTACTCCGATCAGGGGAACAATAGTGCACAGTAGGCCAGCATGAAAAGCTGTAAAAATACTGCAGGGCCCAAAGTGAATAAGGATTTAAATCCACAAGTGTTGTATAGCTATTTGCATTAGCTAGCTAGCATGCCCCCTAAGCCAGGTTTTAGAACCAGTTTTAGAATACCTTGTAATGGTAGCTTTGTCTAGGTATAAGATTTCCACTTTTCATTGGGGAGAATGAATGGTTGGTTCTAGAAACATTGTGTGCATGTACGAGAGAGGTTATTGTAAAGAAGGATTAGGGACAGGATAGGAAAAACATGATCCTCAGATTCATTTCCTTTTTCCCATCCCTTATGTGAGAAGATAACAAATAAAAAAGCAACTCACAGCAGGACTGCAGCTCAGAGCCCAGAGCTTCCTTCCTGCAAGCCCTTCCATAAGTTTTATTATACCCAAAAGGTGAAAAAAAGAAATACAGAGTTATTTTCAACTAAATTTTAATTAGATTTTGCTTTTGTCCTGGCCAGACCCACTTTGGGGGAATGTAGCCTGCTGAACAAGCATGGCCACCATCCCACAGTGTGCACCTCTGATCTTCACCATCACCCAAGGAAATTATAAACATCAGAGTAGATTCATGAGGGGATAGTTGTGATTATGAAAATATTGCCTACTTTGGGTGTCTTTAATATCATGGTCATGTAAATCTCATTAGAAGCAAATCTTTCATGGGGTTCAATTCCCATCGCCAAGTAGAGCGCTATTGTTACTCTTCCTGGGAGAGGACATCAACCTCTAGAATATCCCAGAGGTGGTCAAGGGTTCCTCTAATACGATGACAGTGTCCATCTACTTGACAGGTTCCTCTTACTTTTCCCCCCCCTTTTCTTCTCCCTCCAGATCTATTGGTATCGACAAGGAGACCTAGAGCCTAAATTTAGGAATCTAATTTACTACGTTTTGTTCTCAATCATTATGCTATGTATATGTGCCAATCTCTACTTCCATGAAGTGGGGAAATGACTCTCATAGGACAAATGTTGCAATGCATCAAAATGGTCCAAGGCACCATTTTAAGATGTGCTCTCTGAAGAGATGATTACTGCTTCCAAAAAGCCAAGGCTTCATCAGTACCAGCACTGGAAGGATGACCTTGAGATTTCACAGATGTGTACTTTAACAGCTCTTCCTTCTGGTGAGGTGAAGTAGTGCAGTATGATGTAGCATCTGCTTTTGGGGGGTGGGGGTGAGCAACAGAATAGCTATTTGTGCACTCAATGAACATTCCAATTGTACGCTTGCGTTTTTCAGAATGGCACACCCTTTTTTCCTTTGTGAAAAAAATGGCATTTTTTAATTACACTGTACAAAAACGGCAGCACTGCAAATGTCTATACTACATTATAAATAAAAAGGCATCTACTATTACAGAAGAGAAATAGCTTCTCACTTGTATTAAACTGGACACCACTATTTGGTTCCCTCCCAAAGCAACCAACTCTTTTGTTAACTACAACTTCATTGTACATGAACAAAGCCACAGACTGAATACAAACTAACTTCGGAGGAAGCTAATAATTACAGAAGTCAATACTGATTTTGATTTTTTTTTACATAGCCTTGTAGTACTGAGTCATGTTGCCTACCCAAGTTGCACCGTAATCTCAGCTTAGTGTTTCCATGTACAGATCCTTCCATGTAGATGGAACACTCAAAGTCATCACTATGCTTGTTCAGATGAAAATCTCTGAAAAATATGGTCCAAACTGGGTTCATTTGCAGAGGTGGTTTTAGCTTCTGTAATAGATTTCTGAATAAAAATGAGAAGGTCTTGGGGTTTAAACTTACTTCTAAGTTTATTGCAGCTTGAAAGTCTTCTCTTCATGCTAGACTCAGGGTTCCAGTAGTAGTATTTGAAGTTTAAGAATTACATCTAATCATTCTGGGGTGACATCCATTGCCAGCAACAGATTCTTTAGTTTCAAGGAAGATCGCAAATGTGATCTTGCAGTGCTTTATGGTGCTTGAATACACTGGAACCATTAGAAAAATAAACCTTTTCTAATGTCACCTCTTGCTTTCTGTAGTTACAATTTTGTAACTATATTCTCGCCTGAAACAGGAGGATCAGTGCAAACTCTAAACTGTTTATCTGTCCATATGCTCATTTACTTCTGTGTTATTGGTCTAAGACACTGAATTCCCTCACTGTCCAACTGGGTTCCTATCCCCAGCAGCCTAGTAAAGGTTGTATGCTACCATGAAAATACAAGACTCCTTTAATGCAGAAACTTGGGGGGGTGGGGCAGCTTGACGGTCACTATTTGAAATCAGAAGACAGTAATTCATGTGGTGAGCACAACAGATTGAAGCTCCTTTGACCAATGCAGAAGTTACAGACCGTGGGACACCCTCAGTGACAGCTTACTAAGTTTTCCATACCCTTTGAGTCTTCAGAACCAGGGCTATCCAAAGAAGAGCCAATAATATGGGAATTCTCTCCATGGTGTTGTAATATAGGATCTAGGAAGAACCAAGATACAGTAAGTTGTTACATAAATACAGCCTTTATCTCTTGTGCTGGCCTAACATGCATGCCGTCTAGAACACCTTGAAAGGTTGGTTTCTTTTTGTTAAACCAACAGGATAATGATGATATGAAATTAATTTTTTAGACAGAAAGGAACACCAGGAAAGAGGCCTAACAGGCAAAACTCAGGAAAATTTAAGCTGATTGCTTAAAAGTTGTCTTCCTTTCCCTTCTGCTGGAAAAAAAGGGGGGGAAGGAAACCCTAGTTCAAATACTGACTGCATATATCACCAATGTGCTGTTGTAAATCAAGAGATTTCTTTCCCGTGCGTGTGTGCTTTTTATTTATTTATTTTTGCTGATCTTATGGGAAGGATCCAGCATCCTTGAAAACTTGATAGATTCACTATAATGGGAATGTATGATCTGAATAAAAACATTTGCCCTGATCACCCAGAGGCCATGTTAACTATCCTGAGACTTTCAGACCAAATACGTCAACAGTGGACAAATGTAAACCGTGTGCAGTAATCTAACTTCTGAATTGCATCTGTAACAGCACCAGTGTAACAAACCCTCATACAAAGCTTTCTGCTCTACTGACCAAAATTTATGATTGACGAGACTAATTCTACAGTTCGAAAACAACCTATTTGTTTTCCAAAAACAACAAAAACAAAACCCAAAAGTCTATTCTGCCCATTATTCCAAAAGCTATGCATATCCTGCATGTCAATTTCATCTACTTCAGTTTCTTATAAAATTAACTTACTGGCATAAAGACTCAGTTAATTTTCCCAGGATCTTTAATAAATATGGAATTTCAAATCTTCAAATTCCATAAGTGTGGAATTTCAAAGTCGAGTTCAAAGAGGAGCTGATGTCTGAAATTCCTTATTCCTATTTATAACTGAAGCAAAAATAAATGCCAAAGGATAATGTTGAAAATATGAAAAATAAAATCTACTTTTATATAGGAAATTATAATGGCTGTAGTAAGAATCTTGTAGGATGCTTTTGCTAAAGAAAAATAATTGAGTTGTTTAAAAATATGCTTGAAATTGTATGAAGAAATTTAAGAATCTTCTTAAAACACCAGCTTCTGAGTTAAAATTCATCTTAAAATAGTATATATCTTGTTCCAAATACCCAAAAGAATTCTAATCTATCTGCTTAGATTTTGTTTCATTTCTGTCAAAAATTGAGAACGTATAAATCTACCAATTGAGAAACTATTACAGCAAGGTGAACAAAAGAATCTAAATTCAACCTCAGATCTCTAACCTTGGGAGTCAGCAGTTCATATCATACTCTGTCCATCCAAATTGCCTAAAAACAGTAATTTAGTCTCTGCTTGGATAGGACCTATGAATCAGGGCTAAGAGAGCATCTGTAGGTTGAGTGTATATGTCAGAAAAGTTGAGATGATGGCAATGACCATGTGATCAAAGTCACATCACCTTTTTTACAGGTGTTGCAATACATGTTGCATGTAAAAAAAGGGCAGGACTTCAATTTCATGGTTGCGGCCACCATTTTGACACCCCTCTTGCCCTGAATGAGCCTATGCAGAACGTTGTCCAAAGTACTTCTCCACCGAAGATGGCATAATCCACTTTTTAAAAATGATTGTTTTAAATGTTTGCGTGGTTTTATTTTACTTTAGATTTGCTCTATGGCATTTTATCTGTATAAAATAAATAGGAAGCAATGAACCTGGCCTAAGAGCTATAATTCATTAACAGCAAGAGACAACACAGTTCAGTAGCTATAATTTATTTTTTAATAGCTATAACTATAAAAATAAGCAGTTTAAGATGTCACTGAAGAAGGTGAAACATCACAGTAGTTTGTTTTAACAGTGATATGTTAAAGAAGAAACAACAGGTGGGTTTGCTCTGCATGCTAATCAAACCCAACCAAAATGCAGAAACTGACTATCTGGTTTTCAGATGGCATGGTTTAGCAATCCAGAAAGAAACAGCCTCCTAATCTTCTTCACTGTAAAGGCAACTTAGTTCCCCATCACATATGAATTTAGTAGTAACTAATAATAATAGAAAAAAAGAGCACATTACTAAATCCAAGTTCAGATATCATTTGGGAGACAAGAAGGCAGAAACTGAATATTTCCCACTTTGTCTTGTGGTTGGTGGACAGCACTTTAAACCTCAGATTAAACTCGCCTCACCTGTGTCTTTCTAGATGACTTTGGTCTATCACTGGCTAGGGCTTACACGATATGAGCTACGCCTACACACCAAACAGGGGAGACATTTTGTCTTGTTTTGAGCTTGGGACAAAACAGCCCCTCTGGGAACATTCTGATGGAATCTGGCCGGGTTCTGTCAGAAGAAAAACTGAAATGGCTCCAAGCGTTTTGTGCCAACCTCAAAAAAAAACCCACAGGAAAGGTTTTCTTTAAGAGCAAAGCACTTTACAGCCAATTTGGTGTAGGGTGGAAGTGTTGGGATAGAAACTGGGACTTAGAAACTGAGCCATGGAAGCCATCAGAGTGACTTTGGGCCAGTCATTCTCAGGCCAACCCACCTCACAGGGTTGTTGTAGGGAAAACAGGAAAGGGGAGCATTTTGTATACCAACTTGAGTTGTACAAAATAAAGGTGGGATATAAATCAAATCAGTCAACATGGCCTGTTTTGAGGCTGAAATCACTAGGATAAGAACCCGTAGAAAGATGCTGCTCACAGCAAAAAAGTTCTTGTTTTGGATTTTAGAACAAACCTCTTGAAACTGTTTTGCTACGAACTCAAAACCTTCAAAATGGTCTTTGCAAGATTAAAATGTTCTAGACACCACTCATCTTCACCAAAAGTTCAGTCTTGTGGCAGAAGGAAGCACAGTTCAGAAGAAACAACGCCTTAGCTATTACACGTGCTTCAGTCAGGAGCACAGCAGGCTCTGATACTCCCATCGAGTGGCATAATGCTAAACAAGACAACCAAATCAAGCTCAGATTCAGGACAGTTACCTGTTAATGTTGTCAGAGGCAGCACTGATTCATTGTCTATATCATCTGATGTCTGGATAAAGCCACGGGGAGAAGGCACAATCAGAACCGTTCCATCCATGGCAGACTGTTCTACTTGTTCTTCTGTTGTGGGAGAACCAAGATCCTGTACGACAAAACCAACAACTTTGCTGAGCCGTTTCTGGAGAATTTTAAGAAGTGTTTTTAAAAATCCACAGTACCAGATAAAGTCGAGTGACGCTGCTTGCTATAAATAAATTCCTACAAGTAGAAGTGTATCCACAACAGTAGATCTTAGTGGCAAAGCCTCTTATGAAAATATAACAACGTGATGGTTATTCACAACTTCTTGGTAGGAAAGCAGAGAATCAAAAAATTGTCCTGAGCGCTCATCACCTTTTTAGTACATGCCAGGGCTCAACTAGTAAAGAAGCTGAATTAGACAAGAAGCAATTTGATCTCCTCACTTTCTAATACTTAGATTTCACATTTTTGCCAAAGCTGGTAAAGCATGACTTAGGGCCACATACACATCCAGTCACATGTTACGTGTGGTTTTCCTTACCTCGGAAACATAAGTGCCAGCCAAATCTGACTGACAGTCTTCTTCACGCTTGAGATCTGTATTCAGAATTTCTTCTCCTGCTCTTCCCATGAGCTCCGGGCTATTTCTGCTGCCAAATTTGGAGGAGTCGACCGCACTGAAAGCAGATGGTTCTTCACCTGCCAGTTTGGAGGGGTGGATGTCATCTGGAAAAGTGTCTGTTTCCAGGGACGTTGGCGTGTCTGCTAGATCGACAGGCTGCATGTCCGAATCTACACTTAGTTCTGCCTGGCTGACGGAGGGTGAAATGTCTTCTGCTGCAACTGTGCGAATGATGACACTTGGTGCGTGACACTGCACTGTAACGTTCTCAGTCGTGTTCAGCAGGTGCTCGGGCTGTGGGAAATTGCCACAAAATGGCTATTTGTATTTACAAAGATTGTAAAGGCTGAGTTTATCCTCTTTTGCAAGCTGAATACTGGTTGCTCAGTGCCAGGAAGTTTTAAAAAAAGACAAACCATGAACATTTATAGAACAAAATGGAAACTGGAAATCAGTCACCCCATATATCACATTTACTTAAAAGGAAGACAATCCCCACCCCACCCTGAAGAATAAAGAAAAATAAATGCAGACAAAACCAGCTTCCTTTCCTTGTCGATCTGGACTGCCAACTTCAGCTGAAGCTAGTCTTAGAGAATCCCCATCGCTCCAGTAAAGGCATGTGTCATACATGTGTGTCTACTTACCTGCCAGAAACTACATGCACACACATACAAAGGCAAAGCCAGGACACGCACACAGAAAGTTGTTCAGAGCATTGACTGAATTAACTACTGATAAAAATTAATGGCTTATAAAATAAGGCACCTCATTATCAGTAGCATCCACAGAATGGGATCAAGGCCGGCAAGAAGATGGGAGTGGCCTCGCAATCCAAGTCTTGGCCCTTTTGTGGGTGTGATCCATGGGGTCAGAGCTGCATCGTGATGCCCCCACTGCTATCGGCCTGCTTTTATCTCCTTCTGGTTTCTAAATTCACTGATCCCCCATCTGTGTAGACCAACCATTCCAAATTCAAACCATCTTTATTACACACAAAGTCCTTCCCAAACACCTTCAGATCAATCTTCTATACTTTTAGGAGGAATTGTTTGCAATCATTTGTACTTCCTTTCTGCTCTTTCCTTTGTTTTCAAAAGCTTCTTCTAGTCTTCTCAGTGAATATAAAGAGACTTACTCTATTCAAAGATAATTATTTGGGGCAAAAGATTTGTCTTCCTACTGGGTATAAATGGTTTTGTGAATGTATTAATAATAATAATAACTGGAGAAAATCACAAAATATAAAAGACCTGCAAACAGAAGTAGAACGACTGTGGCAAAAGAAAGTAAAGATAGTACCAAGAGTAATAGGCATCTTGGGTGCAATCCCAAAACATCTGGAGCACCACTTGAAGACCATCAGCACTGACAAAATCACCATCAGTCAATTGCAAAAGGCAGCTTTACTTGGAACAGCTTATATCCTGCGACGAAACTTTTAACGCCATCAAACAACAGCATCTGCTTATCTCAGGTCCTTGGGAAGGACTCGATAGGTGGATAAAAATGCCAAATGCAGTCTAAACATCTGGCTGACTGTGCGACCAATCATCATCATCATCATCATCATCATCATCATCATCATCATCATCATCATCATCATCATCATCATACCAGTCTTTCAGGTATAAATAATACACCTTAGTACTACAGTTAATAGTGTTTCTTTCATTGAAACTGTATACTTGAAAGAATTTCTAAACTCAGATTTGAACAATCTCAAACCATTCTTTGGATCTGAACAATGCATTTCTCTAGTTAAATAACTAAATACAGGAATACAGCTTAGGTCCAAGTATTTGAACACTCAAATTTGGATTCATGGATTTAATATCTGAAACCCAGTGCTGAAATATATTAAAAAGATTAAGGGGCAATAATGGTATATAACTCCCACTTATCAAGAAATTCCTAGTTCAGAGTTTAAAATGTCATAACATTTCATTGTGTTATTTTATTTTAGATTTATGGATTTGTCATGTCCTTTGAGAATATTATAGAGATGCTTCCCCCAGGCAGAGTAAGAAAAATATCATCTAGCAAAGGGCCATAACTTCTTTTAAGAGTTGGAATGTACTCTAATGGCAAATGTGATCTGCTGACAATAGACTTCTCATAAATGCAGCATTTGACTTGAACAAGCTATTGTTCCTTGTCACAAACACTTCTCACTGAAACACTGACATTCTAATAACTTTAAAGCAAAACTGATACACACTGGAAGTTCTCTGATATACTGCTAGAGGCCAGTCACAGCTAACCCAACTCACTAGCCACAGCTCTGAAGCCACCCACCCTCCCTGCACCTTCTTCCTGTATCCCTTTGGTCTGCTTTCATGATACCTACGGACAAGGCATGGACTATGATCTGGTCTGGTGAGGCTGGGGCCGCAGCAGCTGTCAGAGTCACAGTGGGGCTGGTGGTTAGTGTCAAAGGCAGGCCTTGGGTTGAGCTAGTCTGGAGTAAATAAGTGCCTGGAGTTCCAGTTGGCTGTAGATGAAAAGACTAAGAACAGAGGAGAGAAGGGCAAGAGGAGAAGTTACATGTTTAATGGCCACCTCAACCCTGTTCATTCCAAGTGAGACATCAAAAAGAAACTCGACTCAAAAAGAAGTTATAAAAACATAACTGAAACAAGGTATTAAAAACTAGGTATCTATACTGTCTACATTTTTCCTTGCAAACAACTCCAGATTGGTTAATGTGAATGTATTTCTTTACTACATTTTCTCCATTATTTAGACAAAAATATCAGGCTTATGAATGGACCTCCATTTTCTCCTCAGAATAACAGGAGAGGCGATTGGGACTAGAACAGTGATGAGTTCAAAGTTTCAGCTTGTGAAAGTTCAGTGTTTTAGCTACTCTGTGCTGCTCATTTATTATAAAGAAAGGGAAATAGTTGCTTGATAACTGTTCTCTCTAAGTTCCAGGCACGGCTTTTAATAATAAGATACCTCTTTTGGAATTCAGTGGGACTTAGGAATGTCGCCTCAAATATGCAAAATGCAGGGACAGTGAAACTGTTACAATCACTTTACATTGTTTTAAAATCTTCAGAACTATACTACATGACCTTTTGGTAACTGCTTCTATATATTCAGGGGGTAGTGGTGGTCAGAAGTCCATCAGTTCAGCTTTAGCTGATACACCAGTTTCATTTTTTGAGGGAGAAGGATGAGGCTAAAAGCTTCATATGCCATATGCTCTTGTGGGGGTGTCCTTGAAGGATGTTTGGAAACGATATGACTGTCTTCTATGATAGAATAGACAATAGTGATCTTAGGGCAATTGTAGTTGGTTGCCAATCACTGTTCTGATTCAACTCAATGTCTTGGTGCTTTCCTAATAAAGCTCCAGTTGGGACAATGATATCTCAAGAACATTGGCTTTCACATAAGCCCATCATCAGCATTCCCACTTTGGAGGTGTTGAATTACAATGCTTAGTGTTCTCAGTTTGGGGTCATACTAGCTGAGAACTCTGGGAGTTGTATCCCCAATACATCTGGAAAGAGCATCTGAATGGGAGATGCTGATATAGATACATGTTCTACTTTGCACTAGAACTTTTAATATGTTAAGATCTTTAACTACAAAAAGGTAAAAACCACTTCAGTGCAGTATAATCAAGTAAACTCCATAATACCTACTGGCAAAATCTCAAAGGTCTGTAATGTTCCACTATTTAGTGTTATAGTTTCAGAGTCAACAGAAGCAGCAGGGGATTCGGCAGAAGCTATATGAGAAAAAACACAATAAAACAAAACAGGACCAAAGGTTCAAATCAGTAAATAAGCCCTGAGCATATTAATTGACAAGAGAATGTAAAATAGAACATGCACCAAAGGATGATTCTCCCAAGTTGTGAAACCAGGAACAAGGAAAGGAACATTGTATATTAAAAAGCTACCGTTGCAAAAGGGTTGGGACAGCTTAATCGGGGTTTCTGGGAAGACTCCCACTGTGATTTATTCATTGGGCCAGATTTTGTTAGCTTCAGAGGAAGAATTAAATCTCAGTCAGAGGAGGAACAGCAGTCTACCTTGTGTGGAAACACACAAGTTATTTGAGTGCTGGCTCTGGCTCTCTTTCTACTCTCTCTCTGTGTATCTGTCCTCTACTCCCGGGTTCCTCAACCTTGGCAATTTTAAGTTGGGTGGACTTTTAACTCCCAGAATTCCCCAGCCCTGGCTGGGGAATTCTGAAAGTTGAAATTCACCTGTCTTAAAGTTGCCAAGGTTGAGGAACCCTGCTCTACTCAATCAATCTTCAGAGCCTGCAGAGATCAGATTCACTAACTATATAATAAAAGGTCAAGTCTCTGTAAAGTCAAGCTCCACTTTGAATAACCTCATGTCCATGATCATGTAGTCGTCTGGGCCATAGTACAGAATGCAATAATGTTAAAAATATTAGCAATGGTGACACATGGAATAGCATTTTAAAGAAGCAGCAAACATTTGCCATGTTCATGTTTGCAACTGTTTTGTATCTTGTTCTCCTCTTAGTCTAGGCAATACAGAAAGATTCAGTCCATAATATCACAAGGATTTGTTTAATTATCACTACTAGGATTCTTACACAGTCCTGGTCATCAGTTCAGTACCTCCATCATGAATCCACTCTAACGTCTACACAGCAGCCGCATTCAAAGAGCAAGGGAGCAACCATAGCTGTGACTTGACCATGTCTAGGAAGACTTTGCTGATACAGCCAGTGGCTCAGTGAATCTGAAAAGCCACAATATAAAATATGCAAGACTTTAAGCTTGCACAGACTAAAAGCAATTGGAGACACAGTGCTGGGTGATTCACTGCAGTATCTCTAAGAAAGAATCTAAGTTTTGACCGTATCAGCTGGAGAGAAAACGGAGAAAGGATAACAGAAGTGAGGAATGTATGTAAACAAGATTACACACATGGGAAGCATAGGAAAATTTCATTTGTAGATTTAAATACTGCCTTTCCTTCAGGAGCTCAGGTGGTCTACCCTCTTCTTCCATTTTTTCCAACAGCAAACCTGTAAGGTAGGTTGGGCTGAGAAATAATACTTGTCCCAAGTGAGCTTCCATGGCTAAAGACCAACACCTTCACCATTATACTACACCAACTCTCATTAATTTTCATATCTGAACATGCAACGCTTGTTCAACTTTTCATATCAACATAATTGTAACTGTGGTTACCACCATACCAGAAAAAAACAGCAATATCTATACTCTTATTAATGTTGCTCCTAGCACATCCTGAACAGAACATCCTAACTAAAGAAGAAATGTGCATATAGTAAAACCTGACTGGAGAAAGACACCAAGGCATGAGTTTCAACTACTTACAGACATGGGTGATCTGGACTGGAATCTGTAGGGCTGCCATGGGGCCAGGAGAATTGCCCGAATTTTCTTCCAAACGAGCCACTCGAATCTGGACATGCTGAACACCAGATCCAGAATGAGAGTTTGGCAACCCAGGTAAAGACTTACTCTCTGAAAGTTGGTGCCCTGGAGCATTTTTTTGGCTTTCATGAAGTTGTTTCAGACCTTTTATAAGAACTGGAACAAACAAAAAGTTATTCAGTGTTGCTGGAAACATTAAACAAAAGTAAATATTTATAATAAAAATAACAGCTGCCAAGAGCAATTGTACCTAAATTATGTATTAATGATAGCAAATTAGAGTGAACCAGATCCTAGACTAGTCTTGTATTTAACCACTTACTTGGTCATCTGGTGGTGATCAGCTATTTTCTCCAAGTGCTGTAGTAAATCTTTTAAATTGCAACTCTTTCAGATTTTGGAAGCCTTGCTTTGAGTTCAAAAGAGTTGTTTTGAGTTTGAAATGGGCTGTTTTAATCAATTTAGAAAGGCTGTGCTCAGAACTCTTCCATAAGGGTCACTTTGTGTGTGATGGGCAGCTATATAAATATGAATGAATGAATGAATGAATGAATGAATGAATGAATGAATGAATGAATGAATGAATGAATGATTGAAACATCCCATCTAAAATGTGAAACCACTCTTTTGAGTGAGAAACAGCAATTTAACAGTTCAGATGCAAACCTCCTTTGCCTGTTAACTTTCAGTTGAAGTTCAAGCCTTGTCCTCAGAGACACACTATCCTGTTGCTTTGATCCTCAATGTGAAGGGAGCCTAACTTGCAGGCTGGCATGCAAGAAGTATGGCTCTTAGTGCAAGTTCAAGCTCAAAATCAAGCAAGGAAACAGAAAGCCACAGCTTCTTGGCGTAAGAGGAGGCACCTTAATTGTGGATATAAGAAATTGGAATGATTCCCCATCCCTGAATTGTTACAAATTCAACCATTCTACATTTTAGTCAGAGAAACTTCCAAAGGTGTCCCTTGTAAGGAAAACATCAGGACTTTTCACAGATATGCATGAATATTCAAAGTCTCAAACTAAAGCAACAGTGCTAGAAATATTCCTGAGTCTTAAGTCCTAACCTTCTTTGAGATTTCCCTCTCCTACTTTAGCTCCAATCACTCAACCAACTGGAACACTATTAAGTTTGAACTGTGATGGAGAATTTATAAACTGGGGCAAGCCGAGAATAAACTTAACTCTTTACCAGGGAATGAAACCTCTTTGTGGTTTGCGATCTGCCTCTTGATAGTCCACCATTTACTACGAAGCCACTGGGGGGAGCGCACGCTACTCCAGCCTTCGGCCAGCAAATCCCAGTTGATATCATTTTCATCAGACACTTCTAGCTCTGCTATTCTGACAGGATAACAAGGAAAAAGGAATGTGTCAGAGAAGGCAATTGCTTCTAATGCAGAAATACCTCTTGATGTTCCTGCTCCCCTCCCCAATTTGTAAAATGTTATTGCAAAATCAGACCTCAAAAAGTAGCCTCCAGAGTGACTCCTAAGGGATTTACAACTTTTACAACAATATCAGCAGAGAGGCCACATGGTTGAAACAGCCTGGTGAATGAGCCACCCTCTATGAGGACTCATCTCAGGTTGTGGGAGATAGTTAGCATCATCAATTTCCCATGATGCTCCTCCTCAGTGTCGATAAGTAAACTGTTCATCTTGATTCCTCTTATAAGTATTAGCATTCAGGGTTTTTTTGAAGATTAGACAAAGCATTACAATTAAAATCTCTCTCAAGCCAACCCTGACTCCTGATGACAACCTGGATGCATCTATGTAGCTTTCTTGGAAAGAATACAGAAAGGATTTGCCACTGCTTGCTTCTGGAATATGTTTTATACTTCCCAGTCTAGTCTACCCTTTTTCTGATTTTTGTAGTGACCTCCCATCCAAGCACAAACTTTCCTTAGCCTTTTCTGAGGTCAGCCAAAGTTGGCAAGGTGCTGCCACCTACTGTAAATCCTGAATATTTCTGAAAACTTGGAGCAGAGAAGACATTGTCGGGAGAGGTTTCCACAACATTTCAGTACTTTAAAAGTAAACTCTGGGAGTGCTGGACTCCCAGTATCTATTATTCCAGTCTCTCCCGCTGCCCCGCTGCCCATCCTTTCCAAGTCAAGTGGTGCAAACCTAAGAATCAGGTTGATTTCATCTTCCTTCGTCCATTCAGTGCCTCCACTCTGCTTCCAGTTCAGGTAGTTGAGCCATTTGGAGCGGCACTGCTTTTCTGACCGGGTTCCCACACGTTCTGCCACAGCAGCCCAAGATACCCCTTGCGTGACAATGTCCCCAGGCTCTGTGCTAGTTAATTCATGGACAACTTCTGCTAGTCTCTTTTCTTCTTCTTCTGTCCATTTCCCTGAATTAAAAACAATCCAAGAGATAGCGCATGGCATGGCATGGGAATGAAAAACACTTCATTCAGAGCTAAGCCCAACATTTGCAGTTTATTCTTTCTCCTTATTTTGTTATTTTTATTGTGGGGGAGAGACTAGAGAGGCTTCTGTACCTCCTGATTTTCCAAAATAGCTTTCTGTCCTGTTGATCAGGACCTGTTCAGCAGAAGGCAGTGACTGGGACCAAAGAGAGTTGAAAAACACCAATATCTATAGTAGAAATGGGATAAGCAAAGTAGAGCCTTCCAGATCTGTATCCTAGTCTTCGGGTTACAAGGGTGATTGGGACCAGAATTTCCATCACTAAGCAATGCAGTCGTAAAGCATGACATCACGTGACCAGCCGCTTAGTGATGGCAATCCCGGCAGTCCCTGTTGCAGTCATTAAGCTGATCAGGCCAGAGCTGACAGAATTTATAGTTGCCAACTCTATCTATTTTACACTCCTGTTAAATAGATAGAAAAGCCGTAATTTAGCCAATTTCTATAAGGCACATTTCTTGTGCCATGCCATTTTTTTTTTTAACACTGTAAGAGGTAACAGTAATCTGACAGATGAAATACTGTATAAGAAGCAACAGATCCCAGAGGAAACATCTCCTTATCAGTAGCTCTTGCTAATCACCATGTTAGGAAACAATGAAACTTTGTGGTCAGTCAACTGCAGCCATAACACAAGAAGGTTTCAATGATTTATGGTCAGATTTATTTATTTATTTATTTATTTATTTATTTATTTATTAATTAGATCAGGAGGATATACTGGAGACCCAGGCAGACTGATACAGTGGGTAAGGAAGGACAGAGCTACATCTCAGCATCCCACATGATAAGGCGTTCTCAGGCACATTGTTCACTGTGGAAAAGAGGTGGTGACAGGAACCATGTTCCCATAAGGCAACAAATAGAATGAATTCTGGATGTACCATGGACAGCTCCTTGCAAACCACCAATGTGCTTGGGAGGGGAAACCAGGAGAAGACAGACAATGTACTTGCTAATACACAAACAATTCAGAAGATATGGAAGGTCTGAATCTTTCCCAGAACCAGTTGACAGAACCCTATATTCTAATATCCTATAAAAAGCCTAATAACCTAAAGCTCATATTTATTAGAGTGTGCAAAGCATCCAGAAGAGGTGTTTTGCAAAGGATGTTAATCTGAATGAAGCTCCTCTCTTCAAATTGTTAAAAGCAGCTATGTATTTTGAATAATTCATGATTTCTTTGAAAGTGTTCCCTGGCTTTCTATATATGAATGTCCATGCCAAATTTGCTTTGTTTACAGGTCCATCAGAAGGGTCCCTGCATGCACAGACAACTGGGAAAAGGTTTTGAAGCAACTGCACTAGCCTTGCAAAGGAAACAGCTGCTTTAATACCTTGAAGAGAGGTGCATTTTCATGTTAACACACATTGCAAAACATCTCTTTCAAAAGCTTTAATCGTTATTTATTTGGTAAATAAATCCATAAAACCATTTTGAAAGGTATGGCGTTAAAGATATTTTCTTTAAGCCAATTTATGCACTGGTGAAGCCAGCTACCTTGGCAAAGCCATTATACAGGCATAACCAGCTTTTCTTTGGCAGTTATTTTAAGAGCTGTACCTGTGTTGCAAGTGTCCTTCATCAGCCTGCACCGGTCTTTTACTGACGAAGCGCTTCGACCAAGAGCAGCTCCTATTGTTGCCCAGTCATTACCATGCTTTATTCTTAATCTAAAGGGAAAAGCTATTAGTTCTGTTCATCAGGATTAAGAAGACCAGTTATTGCACAGTGTTACATTGATGGGAATAAGAGCAAAAAGCCAAGATAATCACTCCAAAATGTTGTTTTCTATAAATAAAGTACAGTATTCCGTACAGTACAAGAGTTTACTTAGGCTTGAGGTTTTTAAGAAAGAATGGGATAAGGATCCCACACAAATAGTTGCACCAGTTCCTAACACAGAGAAAACTTAAAATATAATATAAAATCTATCATTGACCCTTTTGCTTTTACTTCTCAAATTACTGCATCGTTATTTTTTTGTAAGATTTAAATTGTTTCTTGACAGTAGTCATAACTATGAATCAAAATAGCAAAGCAGTTTCAGTCTATTCCTTTGCATATAATCCTCTTAGGATCAGTCCTGCCTCTCAACTGAATGGGGCAAGCCATGCATAAAATCAGTTGCTCTTACGGGTCCAGAAAGAGCATTGGAAGTTGGCTTATGATCCTGGAGGCAAGGCCTGTTTTGTGCCAGTTAGCTGGAACTCAAAGAGGAAATTCACTTTCTTGCAAAGGACAATAAATTCTTTACAATCAATCATGATACATTCAAAAAAGAAGCATTTGTTTTTCTGGCAATAAAAAATAAGATAGGGAAGATCCATTTTGAGAGATATCTCATATTAAGAGGGTACATCAGTATTTTTATATTGTATTTTAAATGATTTTATCTCTGCTGTAAACTGCTCAGAGTCGTTTCAATGAGATGGGCGGTGATAAATTACATATACATATACATATACGTATTTTAAAAAAATCTACATCACTCTTAAGTGATTGGCTACTAATCCCAGCATTCATAGTTAGTTAAGTTGGGCCTGACACCAGATGAAACAATTCGACTGAATTCATTCTCTGCACCTAAGAATGTGGTAGTCTACCCCCATCCTCAAGAAACCATTGCTGGACCCTATCGTGATAGATAATTTCCAACCTGTCTCCAGCCCTTCCTTTTGGGGGAAGGTTGCTGAGAAGCTGGTCAGCCTGCAGCTTCAGAGAGCTATGAAGGGGGCTGATTATCTGGACCCCTTTTGGTTGAGATTCAGGACTGGACACAGTACTGAAACGACGACACCAGAGAAATAACATGGAATCAAATAGAGTAGTTTTTTTTCAACTTGTGTTCTGCAGAATCCTAAGATTCTGTAAGAACTTGATGGGGTTCCACAAGAAACTAAGGGCAACAAACAAACAAATTTAAATGCAGCCAATTTTCTATCAGTAGAGCTTTGCCTCTTGATCAAAGGCTCTGGGATTATTATTTTTCTTAGTTAAGAGGTTCTGCACCCTGAAAAAGCTTGAAGGCCTCTGACAGAGAACAGGTTACTGTCGGCCCCTTTGAGGGAAGGAGGTGTCTCCACATCCAGATTTAACCCAGAAGTGGCTCCTCCATCCGTTTTCTATAGCTCCCGCCAGTATTCTTTCCACACTGCTACAGGGATGAGGCAATCATATTGAGGTGACTTTTGGAGGAAGATGCAATGGGATGCCAAAAAAAAAAATGCTGAGTTTTTTGTGACTGAGTCACAGTAATCAGCTGTTCCCAGGGCATCCTTGTAGCCTCCCTCTTTTCACTTTTGAGCAGTTGTCTGTATTGCTTTTTTAGATATAGAGGGATGATGGAGGAATCTCTATATTCCTGACATACATTAACGAGAGATTTTTTGGCATTTATACAGCCAGCATCAAATCAGGTCTATGAACAGTAGACAGCATCTTGGTCTTTCTGCAGATTCCTGGTAACTAAGCCTGGCTGTGACATACAGCATGAACTTCTATATGACATAGAGCACAGATTTAACAAAGCCTTTATAATCAAGTTATTTGCCTCAAACACAGCTGAAAGGTCTCCCCTAAAGCCCTATGCAAATAGAGAGACTTTTGGAGAGCATTTAATTCACACAATCCATTTTGATGTTTCTTTTTTCTCTTGAATATCAATTCATGAATCTCTAAGATTAAACCAAGCTTCTAGAGTGGGATATGAACTATTGGCAAAATCTGATTAAAATAAAACTTACTCTTTGAGCTTTTCAATTTCTTCAGGAGTATACCTGTTAAATATTTAAACAGCATATTTAATGAAGATATAAACATACACACATTATACAAATACATCTTGGTCCATTGTCTTGAGCTTGGAGCAAAAAGCCATGAGTTCTCCCATTCTTTACCATATTGCACATAATTTGCTAGTTTCCCACTGTGGGAAATCATGATTTTAATTACGATCAATAGGAAAGGAAGCTGCGTAATCTGCTCCTTGTCACTATAGCAGGAAACTAGCAATCAGTTCTTCACGGTCTCATGGTCATTCAAGCCATACTTTTCAGCCAGGGCCTACTGTATATATTACACATTCCTATTTTAGAAGAACACAATCTTACTTAAAGCAGATTAAATACTATTCATCCATGTGGAGACACCACCAATGAACATCTCTTCCATCTTGTCTGGATTGGTACTCAGGATATTTATTACAGGAATGGGCAGAAGTTAAATTTGGATCTACTCACAGATCTTCAGGTGAAATTCAGTACATGAGAAAAGACCTCTGATTCTCAAATGTTTTGCCTTAACAATAACAATAATTGCCCAGAGTCACTTTTTGTGAGATGGGCAGCCATATAAATGTGATTAATATTTTTTAGGTCTCTACTCTTCAAGCTAGAACTTCTTGCCCTGAGCATCAAGCTATTCACAACTCAAAATCCTACCATTCAGGTCAAACATTAGGAAGTTTCATACTTGCCAACGTGGTTTCGGTCATCATACATGCGAAGTACTCGTCTATAAACAGCAAAGAGAGGCCGGTTCAAACCCCATGCAATGGTCCTGTAGAAATCTTTCCTTTCATCTTTTGACATCTCAAAGATGATTTCAGTGGCATCTTTTATTCCACGTGCCTAGTCACATTAAGAGTGGAATGACAACTTAATTCACCTGACAGTAAATGAAAACTGATTTTTCAGGATAGTCTTCTGCAAATGAGTTGGGCGTTTTAAAACTCTAATCAATCTTAGCCAGCTACTGTTCGTGATAGCAAATGGGAGTGCAGGACAATCACCTCTGAAGGGGGTGAATAAATAAGGCAGGATCTGATTTTGCATGTTTAAGAAGGCTGCTAAATAATAAAGACCTTTTATTATTGCTCGATTATATAATACTTGTAATGACTATACATTTAATATGAGACTAAATTGAGAAGGCAGCAGTGTTTTTTGCTTTTTAAAAAATAACAACTAGCAACCTGAAAAAGGTGCAAAATTCATTTCAGTTGAAATCAAATTTGGGAGAAATGAACTTCTCTTATTTCTAATGGATCTTAAAAGTCAAAACAAGGGTGTTCGAATCGATAATCTTTTTTTTTTAATTATGAAATGAAATTTATTACAACAGATCTACCTAAAAAGTTCTTTATAGCTCTCTCTTATACGGAAAACAAGCTGCTTAATGAATGGAATGGCATTCTTAAGTACTTTTAAAGAAAAGGCTGAATCAGCGTCAATCAGGGTGAAGCTGGGGTTCAGGATGTCCTGATTTAAGATCCATTGGATTCATTGCCAACTACAGTACTAAGTCCTTGAATTAATGCTATAAGGAGGATGGACAATCCCATTTTAAACAAAAGCACCATTCGCAATTTAGTTAAATAGGTAAATAAACAGTCTGGATGCTGTTTAACCAGACCCACTGTTGCATAAGCTCCTGCAAATTCAGGTAAAGAGGAAGTTCTCTCCACATATTGAGCTAGAGGGACTTAGAAGTTTTCAGAAGTAAGTTTTCATGAAATTGGGGGCTACAGCAGAGAACATGGAAAAACCCTACAGTGCAAATGGAATCCCACTGATGAAAGTTCTGAAACTCATCAGATAGAAGAGGCCAACTTCTGAAACTAGGAGGCATATTGACAGCAACACAAACCTTTAAATAACGCTCAATGTTACTCATCAAAATCTCAATTTCTTCCTTCGACCACATTCCCTGTTTCCACTTATGACCTTGAAAATGGAGAAGAATCTGTCACACAAAGACACCCTACTAGTAGTTAAGCTTATGGGGAACAATTAACACAGAGAAGCGGAGGGGGTTTATTTAGACCCACTACTAATCAAGCAAATAAATTTTAGTAATTGATTGGAGCCACTACAGCATCATTTTTTAATGTAATCTGACAGAGAATGGTAATTATTGGGTGGATTAAAATATAATAAATAAGATATGATAATTAAATCACAGTATAAGTTTTCCAATGATTTTCCAAGTGAGCATCATGCAAAGTGGCTTTAAACCTGTGCACCCAATTCAACAAATACTTATCAGTAAACTTTTCATACACACAACAAATTAAATAGTATATGTACACAAATGTTGATGTTTAGCACTGATGATTAATGCCTCAAAGTGTAAATGAAGAGTTTCTATTATTTATAGACAAGAATAAAATGTAAAGGCTGGAATGACATAGAAACCATAAAAATACAAGCTATAAAAGTTCTTTGGCTCTCATTATAAAAAAAGCTAGCATGTTTTCCTCAAATTATTTTAATAAAACAGATTAATTTATATCAAAATAATGTCATACTTTTTTGTCATGTACATTATGCACCAAATATTCACAGGTATTCATCCTATGGAAGATACAAGGATGCCTTCCACAATGAGAAAATGTAAACTTGCCTTTGTTAGTTAAGCAGTCCTTGTCCTCTTTGGTTGTAAACCAGGCCTGACTCACTGCAGATACTTCTTCATTGGCTAGAGAAGAGATTTCATCCAGTTGCTCATTCTGAAGAATCTGGGAGAGGTAAATGGGAGAGGAGGCCTTTAAACTGATATTCAGGCTCATAAGTAAAGAATGAAGATGACCTACATATATACTCTTCCAGTTGGTGATGACTGGGGAGAAGTCCTGCCCCTGGCCCCTACTATGTGGGGTGCCCCAGGGGTTGGTGCTTTCTCCTCTCCTTTTTAACATCTACATGAGGCCACTGGGTGAGGTATAATCAATATGCTGTTGATTCTCAATTATGTATCTCCACTCCTGGAATTAAGCAATGCCATGAATGTCTTATCCCGGTGTCTGGAGGCTGTGAGGGTCTGAATGGGGAACAGCAGGCTTCAGCTGAACCCTGGCAAGACTGAGTGGCTGTGGTTTTTGGGGCCTGGTGGTTCCAGGGCTATGACATCTTTGGCCCTGGATGGGGTTGCACTACCCCAGACATACCCCGTGTGCAATCTGGGGGTCCTCCTAGACTCATGACTCCTGCTTGATGAGCAGGTGGCAGTCGTGGCTAGGAGTGCCTTTACACAACTCCAACTTGTGTGACAGTTGTGCCTGTTCCTGGAGCAGCGGGCTCTGCTTACAGTCATTCATGCCCTGGACACCTCCAGATTGGATGTGCTCTACATGGGGCTGCTCTGGAAGAGTATCTGGAAGCTTCAGCTGGTTCAGAATGCAGTGGCGCAGTTATGCGTGCTCCAAGAACAGCGCATGTTACACCTCTGCTCTGCGAGCTGCGTTGGTTGTCAGTTTGCTTCCGAGTCCAATTCAAGGTGCTGGTTTTAACCTTTAAAGCCCTTCATGGTATGGGACGTGGTGACGCAGTGGCTTAATGACGCTGAAAGTTGCCGGCCAGAAATGGTCGACGCTTCAGCGGTTTGAGTCCAGCCTTCGCGTTAACAGGGTGAGCTCCTGTTTCCTCCCCAGTTCCTGTCAACCCAACAGTTCGAAAACTCACGTGAGTAGATAAATGGGTACTCTCACTCCGGTGGGAGGAAAAATGCTGGCGGCGCCTTGCAAAAAGGAGTCAGGAGCAGTTGCCGGTAAGCATGAAAACTGTGCTCACCCGAAAAGGGCGCAAAGCAACGGAAACTCCGCCTTCTGCGCTCGCCAGCTGGGCTCTGCTCTAGGAAGGAGGCTCTGGCAAACCACTTCCGAAACACCTTGCCTTGAAAACTGCAAGGACTCATCCAGGCAGTCACTGCAGAGTCGGTAATGACTGAGCGCAGATAAAAAAAATGGTATGGGACAGGGCTATTTGAGGGACCACCTCTCCCCGATCACATCAGCCTGCCCCATCAGATCTCACTGAGAAGGCATGCTGCAGGTACCATCGGCTAGGGACCTGCATTTGGCAGGTCCCAGAAGATGTGCCTTCTATGCTGTGGCACCCGCTTTATGGAACATCCTTCCTCCTGAGATTACATTAGTGCCATCCCTTTTGATATTCCAAAAGGCCCTCAAGACCTGGTTAAATGATCAGGCCTGGGGCTCCCAGGGAACCAGAGACCTGCCTTAGATGGCTCCATTGCTGAGGGGGCCATTTTTATTCTCCCTTCCCCTGTGGTTTGTATTTTTGGCTTTTTACAGTATTTATTAATGTGGTTTTTATATTTCTTTTTTTGTTTTTATCTGATTGTTGTACGCTGCCCAGAGTCACTTCAGTGAGATGGGCAGCTATATAAATTTGCTTCATAAATAAGTAAAATAAATCCATTCTTATTGTGATTACACTGAATC
This sequence comes from Python bivittatus, assembly GCF_059951505.1. Classification (NCBI taxonomy): domain Eukaryota; kingdom Metazoa; phylum Chordata; class Lepidosauria; order Squamata; family Pythonidae; genus Python; species Python bivittatus. The sequence continues at coordinate 2,468,972 of NW_028277037.1, read as the reverse complement.
CAGATTGCTCAGTATAATCAATAGAAATATTACACCGACATTCCTATTGATTATACTGAATCCAAATGGCCTGACAGGGGAGAGTAGATAATGTCCCCACTTTTTTCTGTTTTGGAACGTAAGGCAAAACCTGAAAATGTTTGATGGATATAACCCGAGTTATTCCCATCTTCCTGTCTGCACTGCTCTAAAATGATTGCAGATGATTAACATCTACTTATAGTCCTTCAGTATTTGTTGAATTGTCCCTGCTGCAGAAATCAAGGATGCAGTGCCTGCTACATAATAGATTTTTTTAAGGGGGGGCAGAGGGACAATTGCTCTGGCTCTTATAGGTATTAAATATTCCATCCAAAGTATAATTTAGTATCTGAAATGATCAGACAGATGGATGTTTTTCATTCAAGGCAGCCAAACTAATCAGGTCAAATATAATGGCCGAGAATTATTTTAGTATCTCAGGTTTTGCCCAAACACTCAGTTGACTTCAGTGGAGCATTGTGGTGTCACAACACAAATCCCATCCTTTTTCTACAAGTTCTGTGGCATCATATGCACCCCCAAGAACGGCAGGACTTCCGTCATGACCCCACAGTGCAATTTCTGACTGAAACAGTGAAATCCTGCAGATGCTGCTGGTATTTAGGGATAAACTCATTACTCTGATGGCAACCCTATTTTTTAGATTTTTAAATCCCATACAACCATGCCCCAAGAATGCATTAAACACCTTTAGAACTGTATGATACCTGAATCTGAGTAACTGTTCCTTCGTTAACCTCATTGTCAGCTACCTCTGTGGTAGCAGTCATAGTCACCTCAAAGCTCTGATCACTTTCTGAAACTTAAAAATACATAAAGGGTTAAGTTTGTACAGGACTTTTATCTCTGTGGTAAGTATTCTTCTTCTCACATATACACAATAGCTACAAGCTTCAATGAATATGCATTACCGAGTTACGAGTCCTTGCTATTTCTGTTTTCCTGCCTGTTTCTTTAGATATGTTTATAGACTGAGGTAAGGAACTGTGGACTCACTTCACCAGCCAAACAAAAATTCACTTGCCATGCATTTCCTCAAACTCTCCTGGTCCATACCTTAGGTAAAGAACTGTACCAAGTTGCCACAAATCAACATATACACAAATTCTGTTTTTCAGATTTGGAAAGGCCCTACGCTACGGAACAGGAAATGAACACATTTTGTTGCAAAACTACAGGTAGTCCTCACTTAATGACCACAACTGGGACTGGCAACTGGGTCATTAAGTGAAGTGGTCACTAAGTGAAACCACGACGTGTTTATGATCTTACAGGTAGTCCTTGCTTAACGACTGCAATTGAGACCGGCAACTCCATCGCTAAACAATGCAGTTGCTAAGCGAAAATCACATAATTGCACTTATGACTTCACTTCTGCTGCGATCGTTAAGCAAGACATCATGTGACCGCGACCTGCAATTTTATTGCCAGTTTCTCCATTGACTCTGCTTGTCAGAAGCTGGCTGTGAATCTCACAAACTGTGATCATGTGACTGTGGAGATGCTGTGATGGTCGTAAGTGTAAGGACCGGTTGTGAAGTTACTTTTTCAGTGTTGTCACAACTTCAAATGGTTGCTAAAAAAGGGCAGTTATTAAGCAAGGACTACCTGTTCTTCAGCTTTCTGTTGCTTTACAGACCTGCAAAGGTCATAAATGCGAGGATTGGTTGTAAAGTTACTTTTTCATCACCATCATAACTGTGAACAGTTGCTGTACAAGGCAGCCGCTACAAGAACTACGTGTAATGTCAAACGTAACATAAACTAACTCATCCCATCACTAAACCTTTTGATGCTTGTATCCTTCCTATATTCTGCTCTCTGGAAATATTGTGTGTCTATTGCCTTCCTAAAATAGAAATCTATAGATATAGTTTATTTTTTATCTATCTATCTATCTATCTATCTATCTATCTATCTATCTATCTATCTATCTATCTATCTGAAATAAAGGAAATAGATAACACAAGTACAAATTTAAAAGAATATAAAGAATACTGTAGATAATACAGATTAAAAAACAAATAAAAGCAATAAAATATGGATAGATAGCCAACACATCTGTAATATATGACTAATATATTCTAATACCTCATTAAAACTTAAAGTAGGTCACGAAGAGTCGGACACGACTTAACGACTAAACAACAACAACAACTATAAGAGTTTTCATATCCATTTTCTAATCAAAATGTCTCTACAGATAGTCCTTGACTTATGATAGCAATTGGGACTGGAATTTCTGTCACTAAGTGATGCGGTCATAAAGCACAACTGCATTGCTTAGTGACGGTAATCCCTGCAATCCTGGTTGCCATCATTAACCGAATCCCATGGTCACTAGCTGAGGACCTCCTTGCAACTTCCTGCCAGCTTCCCATAACCAAAGTCAGTAGGGAAGTCAGCAGGAAGCTGCAAGTCCCAAGCGGCTCACAAACGGGCCAGCAGGCAGGTAAGTGGCTGCTGCCGGGTGGGGGGGGAATGTATGGGGGTGCATGGGTGGCTGGAGTGCAACAAGACTTGGGGTGGCTGCTACCAGGTGGGGGAGGGTGCATGAGGAGCCAGTGCGGTGTGACCCAGTGAGGCTTGGGGTGGTCGCTGCTGGGTGGGGTGTGTAGTGGTGGGGGAGGTGCGGTGAGGCTCAGGGAGAGTGTGCAGGGGTGCGCAAGGGAGGTGTGATGAGACTCAGGGAGGGTGCACGTGGGTCCACGAGTGTCGGAGGAAGTGCGGTTAGGCTTGAGGAGGGTGCATGGGGGTGCATGAGGGTGCGAGGGAGGCACAGTGAAGCTTAGGGAGAGTGCACATTGTGGGAAGTCGGCAGGGAAGGTTGCAAATGGCAATCATGTGATCGTGGGGCACTGCAACTGGTTGTAAGTGCAAGCTGGTTGCCAAGCACCCAGATCACAATCACGTGACTGCAGGGGTGTTGTGACGGCTGGAACTCCAAGGACTGACTGTAACCACCATTCAGTGCTGTTGTAACTTTGAATGGTCGCTGAATGAATGGTCATAATTCTTCCATAGAGAGGATCAAATACCTTTTCCAACAACAGGTATAGTTTATTAAATGTTTATTGGCATTCTTCTCTCATTTCAGTCATCCAATTATTCTGTGATTCCTATACATCACCATCCGCAAATCTGAGAATATTTCCACTCTGCAAGATAAACATTCACAGGGGTATCTGCAGAGTGTGGGCAAACAAACAAAACAAAAATCAAGGTGGCAATAATGACAGTGCAATCAAAGCTCTGCCTATATTTTATGGGTGTCGCACCTTAAATTCCCATAAAAAACAAGCAAAACGTTGACTCCACTGTTACGGCCGCCAACTTGACTTTTTTGACCATAGCCTGAGGGCACTCCTGAGCCTTCACCAAACTATCTACATTATGGCCTAGCATAATGTATGACCCCCTGACAGAAAGGTTGAGTTGATTAAAATCAGGCATCAATATTTATTACAACAGACATGTAACATTCAAACAATTAAGAGAGGGAAAAATCAGGATAACAGGCTGAAACAGCAGCACTGACTCTCCTTGAGTTGAACTCAACTATTGATGGTTGGCATCACCATCAATAAGATGCAGTGTTCGTGACATTGTTATCAAAGGAGTTGGCTGGTGTCTTCTAAGATTCGCCCCCCCCGCCCCCGACTTTCTAGTCTAGCCAACAATAGTTAGCTCAGGTTCAGTTGGGCAAGGAGAGAGTTCCGCAATTTGGTCATTGCACTATGGAACATAACTACAGAAGGGATCACCAGAACATGAGCATCATCAAGAACATTCTCAGGAGAGCTCCCAAAACATTCCAACCAGCAACTGCTTGATCCATATTCAGGCATTAGCCCTGTGGTAAACAGGGATATGGCCTTACTTTAGCAATCCCCTCCTTTCCCTAAGTTGCATCTGCACATACTTAGGAAGAACAACTTACTTGGAACTGCAACAACAGAAATACATGGAGTGCTGCCGTCAATACTCTGATCATCTTCTGATGATAAGCAAAGCCTTTTATGTGGAGGTTCAATGCTGTCTTCAGAATCTATTTCATCTGCCTCTAAATACACATGTACAGAAGGAGAATGATAGCCATGAAACTCATAAGGAAAACCTGCTTGGCATTATTCCTTGATGAACTGCTTACTGCAGATCAATATGCATTCATTCAAGGCCATTCTATAACACTCAGCTGGAAGTCCTATGAAAAAATGTAGTTATTGAGAAATGCCAGCTTTGTTAAAATTCTTGGGCTCAAGACAGTTTCTGAAAAATATTCACATTTTAGCTGTTGGTCCAGGGTGGGCCATCCATAGCCTGCTGCAGACCCCCTTTTTTCAGTCCCCAGAGACCAGCAGCTAACATTTGGTGGTGTGATTTTTCACTTAAAAGAAATAATAATAAGGCATAAAATAGGGGGGGAAAAGGAGGAAAAAACATGCTAAAAAGTCTGACCTGCTCTCTAGTGCCATAATATCATGCCCTCTAAAGATCTGAATGGCCTAATTTCTTTTTTTTTTTTTAATGCAATCTCCAATCCTAATATCTTTGCCCACCCTATTATGTATCATTAAAATAAGCTTTCTTTAATCCTATTTTCATACACATTAAACTCTAATGGTTTAGGAGTCGTTAGTTGCAATAACCAAACCAATAAGGAACCGTTTATTGTTTTAATGTATTGGCTTGCATAATTTCAATAGAAGTCATCAAACATACTGTACAATTAATTACAATTGGGTGCAAATGATCTGGTCTAGTCCTCCCACACCCCAAGTCCAGTCTCAAGCAGCTTGAGTTAAAAGGGCGAAGTGGTGCAACACACCTCTTCTGGAGACCCAACAAACTGTTTTTAGAGAAAAATGTCCAGGCTGGGTCAGGGTTTTGCACCATCTTCATGCTGCAGCAGTGGGATCACAGTCTATTTTGAGGAGTGGGGTTCAGGAAGTGAAATGGATGTCTTAAAGAAATGCAAGTCTTAACTCTCCATTGCAGACCTTTGTTTTTTTTTTCTTTAAGGGAGAGTCTTGAAATTCCTCTAGGAAACTGTAAAATTCCCAGTGAAAATGTGACATTAAAAACTGTCTTTCCCAAATTTTATTACAAAAATATGCCACCCTGCCACCCAGCAGTGCAACCAAACCCATTATCTTCGTCTGTGGAATAACTATAGTTTGAAATAATATGGAGAAAGCATACAGTCAAATAACAGGTGTTCTATACCATCCTGAGGGCAGTGAAGAATAAGGTTGCCTTGAGTATCTTGCGTCAGAGTCACAGAATTCACGGTTTCTACTGTCACTGTGTCAGACTCTTCTTCAACTGTGGTCATACTCAAATCTAAAAGAGAACAATCACAGATTAGCAATATGATGATTATTTATTTTGAACCTGCACACTACTTATTATCTCAGATTCAAAATGGCCCTTAGTACTTTGTGCATAGACCGGTAAGTAAAACAGCAATATTACAGACTTAGACAACAGACATATGCTCCTCACTGTGCTAGTGGATGGCAGTTAATTCCTTGCACCTTCTCCCCATTGCACAGCATCAGGCACAGCTCATTCATAACTTTAAGAAGAAACAATCAGTTACCCTAGGACCAAATAAGTGCTGGCTGCTCCCTTGAGGCGATGATTACCAAGAAGAAACTCACATACGTCAGGGAACAGAGGATGAACTAGAGAAAGTTGAGGGACTTAGATTAATAGAGTCTAAAAATGCAAGGGTTGGATAGGATTTTGGAAATCATCTTCACCCCCTTGCAGGCATCCACTACTATGGCATCTCTGAGAGATGGTTATTCAGCCTCTGTTCAAGCACCTCCAGAGAAGAAAAGTTCATCACTTCCTGAGGCAGTCTGTTCCGTTGTTGAACAGCTCTTACCATTAAAAGTGTTTTCCTGATGTCTGACCGAAATCTGCTTTGTTGTGATTCAAACTCATTTCTGGTCCTATCTTCTGGAACAACTCTGCCCTGTCTTCTACATTCAGATACTAGAAATGGCTTCCATGTCTCCCCCATTTTGTCCTTTTGATTTTTATATTTCATCTTGCTGAAATTCATCTCATTGGTTTCTGCCCATTGTTTCACCATGTTGAATTCCTTTGGAATCTTGATAAATGTAGTCTAAGGTCTTTGTTATTTTTGCTATCTTCCCTGTAAGTTAGCCCTGCAAGGTAGTCCAGACAAGAAGCACAACCAGGAGTACTAGCTCTCTCTTTATTGTAAGGTTAACAGAATCTTGCAAGACTGAAAGTCTTTCTCCTCTCCTTTCCTTTTATTCTCTGGAAAACTAAGGAGGGTCCCTTCTGAAATGTTTCCCACACTCTCCCTCCTTCTGTGGTCTGAGATATCTTTTACATGCCAGTTGTCCAGTTTGTGGCTCTTCCTCCTGCCTCCCAAGGTCATTCCCACATACCATTACGCTGTCTTTATGACATCTGCAAATTTGTTATTTGAGTTGTCTAACCTCTCATCCAAGTCATTTGTAACAACCCTGAACCTAGAGCACAGCCTTGCACTATGCCAATTGATAGCATCTTCCATCTTGACACAGAGCATTGATGGGCACTTTATGGGTATAACCATTTAACCACCTATAATGATAACCACAGTTCACCGCCTTCCCTCCTAGGATTTCATAGGAGACTTTGTTGAGTGCTTTGCTGAAGTACAATATGTCCACCACATCCCCATGGCAGACTACATTGGCCATACAATCAAAGATCAGGGCCTGGGTTCTCATTTTCCGCTTATGAAGATAAGAACAACATCTGCCTTTATATCCATGATTTCTCAAAGTTGTCAGAAAGCGGTCTTTCTTCGCAAGCTTCTTCAAGACATCTATATATAATTGCTTTAGTTCTGGAGACTTTAAGTTTGTATATGGTAAATAGGTACTCCTTAATTATCTCTTTACTTGCCTTCAATTGCAATTCCCTCTTTGTGTTCATTGTTCTGCTTAGGTCCAGTTGAACAGAGTTCCCCTTTGGGGAGAAGACTGAAGCAAGAGAGGAGTTTCGCTCTGACCTCCCTCTGTGATGTGGTACTATCACTTGTTATCATCAGAAGGCCATCTTTATTTGACAATGGCAAATCAAGGTGAGTGGCAGGGTACACTGTGAGGCTAGGCTGAAGCAGCCCTAACTAAAGATGAAGCAGGCATGTAAGCAGAGAGGACAAAAAGCCAGGGATCTTGTCTACGAGATCCCTTCGGGAAGATAGATAAGAAGGAAACAAGTTGTTAAGAAAACAAAGGAAAAATATCACCTGAACAAGACAAAGGAAGTTGGACCTGAGCACATGGAAAAAACCCCAATCCCAGCTATCAACAATGCTAGAACTGCTGGGGATCAAAAAGGGTCCTGAAGCATGCCTACTCCTTGAGTCATCTTTGAATCCAGACTTGGCAGCTTCTGTCCCTCTAGCTAGTGCCTACAACCTAGTTGAGAAGGACAAAGTAAGTGTGGATGAGTGTGTGTGTGTGTGTGTGTGTGAAAGAGCAAATGCACATTGTAACCAGTAAAGTTTTGCTGTCACTTTAAATTCACTGGGTCTCCGTGTATTACAAAGAACCTGTTGTGCCTCAGTTTTTGGATGAAAGTGATTTGCGTGTCTATTATTTCCTGGCTGTTGGCAAGGGCTGTGTGTCTTGTCTGCTCTAGCCACACCTATCTGGAAAACCCAGGTAGAAAGCAAGGGTGCTTACAAGAATGTGAATGTGTGAATGAATGACAATAAGCTGAACCTGGGAGCACCTGTACCAACACACCCAGAGTATTTAGTGCTTTCATGAAACACAGAAATCTCATAGAGATGCAAATAATTTACATATTCTTAAAATCCTCATAGGAGGCACATGCCAGGCTGCTGGTGACATCTTGCTCAACAGTTTTAACAAAAATCAAGCAAGCAAGCAAGCAAGTGAAAATCTACCGGGGTGAAAAAGAAGGACTACAAACAGCTACCATACCAACAACTGATTGTATGTTCCTGAAGAACAGAAATACATGATTCTGGCACCACGTCAGTTTCAGTGCTCAGCTGAAAAATCAACTCAAAGCATAGGAAGATATATGAGACAGAAAAAGTCCCTCTCCTCTATGATGCTGAATATCACAACTATAGTGCAGACAACCCTGCAGTCATGCTGCATGACAGTGGTTGCTCCACTGTTGCCACTGTGAGGATGTTGGTCAAAGCTCATGCCAGATTGGATGAATGACCACCACTCATTACTGACTCTTTGGGTCATGCTGCCAACCTCTGCATTTTCTTCTGCTGTTTATATGGTGTGAAACTACTGACGAATAGAAGACATCTCAGTGCTGCAAATCAGGGGTGCGCAAAATGTGCCATCACAGAAGGTTCTGATCTTCAAATGTTTTGACCTTGAAGCAGATGCACAAAATGTTATGAAAGTAGTTGAATCCTGAGACAATTCTGAGATCAGAAAGGCTTAATTTCAAAGTCAGACCCTTTTTGGACCATTTAGAATGGCTAGTTATAGAGTCAGAACATCCTGTAACAGAATATTTTGCACCTTCCTGGTGCAATTATAAATTTACCATTAGCGTTACATGTTGGCTTATGGTTCTCTGCCTAATCTCATAGAGAGCATTCTTGCTCCAGGGTTGGATGAGTTGCTATTTCCACGTGACTTGATAAACAGGTGTGTTGGACTAGTTTTTGTTTGCAGATCAAAGTATCTATCTTGCAAGGACTTGGATTAGAATACATCATTACTACAATATCCATAGGTGTTGCATATAAATATAAATCAAGCTCTTACCACTTTTAGCTATAGTGTTAATTTTCTTATAGGACTCCAATAAAAAGCAAAATATTTTCAGCAATGTATTAATGATTCAGATATAAACTAGATTAGGCCTATAAATTATTATTTGAAGAACCTTGATCTGTTTTCACCTCATCTCCCATGAGATCAAAAATTTGTTTTGTTTGGTTAGGGCTCTGTTTTACTTTCTCTGTTATAAAGCAAATTTGTATAGTTTTTTTTTTTAGATTTTTTATCCTGCCTTTATTATTTTTATAAATAACTCAAGATGGCGAACATACTTAATTCCCCTTCTTCCTCCCATTTTCCCCACAACAGCCACCCTGTGAGGTGAGTTGGGCTGAGAGAGAGGGACTGGTCCAAAGTCACCCAGCCGGCTTTCATGCCTACGGCAGGACTAGAACCCACAGTCTCCTGGTTTCTAGCCTGGTGCCTTCATCACTAGACCAAACTGGCTCTCTCATCCATATTCATATTTTCATATTAATCCATATACAAATTTTTAAGATGAAAGCATTAGATTGCTATTTGTGTTGTAAGAGAGACACCAGATATTAAGAAAATTTAGATGTACACTTTTGATCATCCCAAGCAGGATAGTAGAAACCTCAGAAAATGTAGACTAAATGCCAGATTATAGGTTTCCATATAATAGGTTTTAACAAGTGTAAAAAAAATTGCAAATCCTTCTCTTTAGTTTGTCAAAATTATTCAAACTGGCTAGATAAAAAAAAAGTTTGGAACTAAAAAACACATCATTCAGAAAATGTCACCTCTAAACAGGAAATTTTATCCAAATAGTTATTTTAAAGGGAAGTCAACAATGAGCAGTTTCATGTATAAGTTTTTCAATATAAAGTTTGCCATGTTTCCAGCTATATTATTATGAATGCATAAAATGCAAAAAGAAGCATTTTAAACTGCAGAGATTACTGCTTAAAACTTTGCTGTCTACATCAGGTGATATTAAGAGTGTTTCACTTTGGTAGATTTTAATTCTTCTTTAGCTAGGCCTGAACTACTATCTCAGCAAACATTCGATAACCATTCATCTACTTGCCTGGAAGTGGGGGGAAAATAGATGCTTTATTAAGTCACAGGTGCACTGTGCCTGCACAATGTACACTGAGGATTAGGCTATAAAGTATTAATATTTATCTTTTTTATTTAGAAGGTAATTTTTTATTTATTTTAGCCTTTCTTCCTTGAAACCAAATTATGTGGAATCAATTAAATTTAAAACATTCACTGCCTTATATTTCTTCACACCATGATATAGCAAACACCAACATTCACTCACTTGAATGGGGGGAAAATACTTTCTATGCGCAAACTCAGAGCTTGGGGTTTTTCTTTTAAATGCTGCAACATCTCTACACCCACAATTTACTATTAAGTAACAATTTGGCCAAGGACTCTGCAGTAGATACACATTTCCAAATTCTAGTTAGTGGAATTCAAGGAATGATGATTCTGCAATGAGTAAGACTTCAAGCTCAGGTTTCTGAAATAGCCAGATTCTAGTATGAATCAAGGGTGGAATCTAAAATTCTCTATAACAAAATCAGAAGAAGTTACCGGAGAAATGTCTTCTTATAAATCAAAAATACCTGAGGTGGTCTTGTTGACATTATATTGATTTATTAGCAAGACCTTCTCTAAAGCACCCAGAGTTTATTTAGAGGGTATAAAATGCAAGAGTTTCTAACCAATTCCATAAATTTAACTGATCATCAGGTTTTTGAATCACACTATACATTCATACACAAGTATGTTATTCAAAGGAGTTTGAATGCTGTTCAGATTTTATTCCAAAGGATAGCTGTGTGCAAATCAATATACAAATGGAGGTAGGACATGAATCATCACAAAATGCTAGCTGAAAAACACATTAGGAAAGAGATAGTTTCCATATTACTTTTTTAGTTGTACTGGTGCACTGGTTTCTCAAAATTAACAGAAAGTATTACTAGAGATCCCAGCAACATCTAATATTCCAATTTATTATCCGACAAGATTTTTTTCCAATGATCAAGAAGCTTTTTAACAGTTCCATTCAGCAAAGTTATTTTCCAATGCTAAAGGTGTGACCCCCTTCTAAATTTCCCCATCTTCTTTCTTCAGAGGTGGGCAATAATGAGATTTTCCTTGTCTAACTTCTGCATTGCTTGCAAGCCTGTTCTGCAGGTAGGCAAGTATGCCTTTAATTACAATTTTCATTTTAACAATATACTCAAATACGCTAGAAGATAGAAAAATTAATAGTCTTCTCCATAAATCCGTCCTCAGATCCCACAAGAGTCCATGCTGTTATAGCTGATGGCATATTTGAAATTCAGCATGAAGCAATATTTTGTTGGGCAAAGTTGATATACCCTGAGAACTGAATGTATTTTGAAACAGTACTATGTATTTTGTGCCAGTGTAAAATTAAAGAATATTTTTGAAAATACAGTGGAAGAAAATAGACATTTTTAAATATAGCTTTTATTTGTCAAAACATTAAAGCAAGTAGCATGCTTTGTGTGGACTTCTGAACTGAAAAGTTGGAGACAGTATATTTCACAGTATTAGTGGTAAAATTTCCATACGTGTATTTTTGTATTACAATGTCATGGTTTGGTTCTTGTCACTTGTCTTCTTGTCAAGACCCCAATATTGTTTATGAAATTTTTAAAAATCATGTACAAGAACACCCAGCAACCATAATAACTAAAACAATCAAATTCAAGAGAGGATTTATTTTGTTAAAATACCACTGACACAGGGTAATGGTTACTTATACTAGAAAAGTAAACTATATTAAATGTTATTAGAACATCATTCTGATAGTCTCAATCCATGGACTTCAATAAATTAGTACCACAAGATTTTGCAACACTTTAAAGAAAGAAAGAAAGAAAGAAATCATCAATGTGAAAACCCAGAGACAATTTTGGGGGCATAATATGGGAACATTGTCATAGTCTTTTTATATAGTTTGATTTTTTAACTAAATTAATGTGGATATTTATATTTATAACTGTAGGATATTTATATTTTTAACTGTTTTTGAGGTTTGATTTCAATTTTGAACTGCCCAAGGTCACTCTCTGGGGGAGTTGGGTGGCATATAAATTTAATAAACAAACAAACAAACATTCATTTCCTGTAGAATAGGTATGGTTTGTGAAAATTACCACTTAGTGGGGACTGAGCAGAATTAGGAATCAAAATTACATAATTTAGGGGAGTGGAGATGAAAGCATCATTGGCACTTTGTAGGTACTGAGGATGTTGCTGTATTAACAAGTAGCATTAGGCACTACTTCATGGAAGAAACAGAACAGAAAAAGAAACATAAATGGTAGTGCTATAGTCTTATTCCAGGGTACTTAAGGAATGTGAAAGAAAAGATGGAAATGTCAGAACTAGAAATATGTTGTATTATGGAGGTGGGGAGATCAGAGGAATATGCACTGTAGTATTATATACTATAGAAAAGGCAACTTTTTATATGTTGGGATGTAGTATAAGAGGAGGGAAGGAAGAGTGGACAGGAATACATCTTGACAAAATTGTGGCAGTCCCACACATATACTCCATTCATGTAATACTTAGCCTGGTAACTGAATTAGCCCATTTTCTTGGTCCACACCAAACACTGAACCATCAATTAACCAAGCTAAACACCCCCTCCTCCCAAAGTTAACTCTACGTTAGTTTCATATGCTGTATGAAGGCAACCACTAGACTGTTTCTTAAATTAGGGCAGCATGTTGTATGAAAATTATATTGCATTTCATTCCTCTGCATTCCTCCCACTCCCTTTACTCTGGCCTCTTCTACTCCCTCACAGCTTATTCTACTCCCAAAATGCATCATGAGAATGAAACAGAATATATTTCACAAATAAAGAAACAACAGCATCAACAGAGACAGTAATGGGACAGAGACAGTGGGGGTAGGAAAAACGAAAGAAACAAGTTACTACAGTTATGATGCAGAAAAAACAAATACATTTTGTATAAAAATACGTTGCCCCACATTACATTATATGTGTATGATGCATATGGCACAAATATACATATACACACACATATATGTATATTATATACACATATATAATTATATGGTATATTATACAAATACTATATATAAAATGTCTGGCAATGTCTTTTATTTTATAAACACACCTACCCTTAGTTTAATTACAACTGTTGAATGATCTATCTTACATACACATAGGACAGACAAAAAAAGAGACAGACAGACATCTTTATCTATAAATATAATAGCTTGGCAACATATTTTTTATATATACAGATGTACTGAAAGTCAGGCCCCACAGACAATTTATTTACTGTATAAAATATACTAAATGTTCGAATTGGTTGCCATTTTCTACTAAACACTTCCTTACTTGTTTGATGCATGACCTTTGAATACTCCTAAGGACAGTAACATTTTCTCTGGGGAAAAAAATAAACAAATAAAATACATTATGATTGGCCTGTGGGGCCTGAACTGTGTGTTAGGTAATAGATATTATGTGTAATGTCTCGGTGATTAAATGTATGTCTGCATGCACACCATAGCGAGAATGGTTGGGTGTGGTGGGATGTAAATGGAATGAATAGATTATATACATTCTTGCTATAATTATAAACCTATCTATGTGGTCGCTAAGAGTCAACACCAACTTGAGGACACATAATTAGCAATGACTCACTCTAATGATACATATACTACTTATAGCAGGTTATATACGTAATAATAATAAAAATAATAGTAAATAATTTATTAAATTTGTAGGCCACCCAACTCTCAATGGCTCTGGACAGCTGACAACTATCAAAGAAATAATATAAAAGAATGAAGATAAAGATAAAAGGTGGCAAACGACAGGAAGCAAGGGGTCTCCCTCTCCCTCGCCAAATGCCTGGGCGAAGAACCAGGTCTTCACAACTGTTCTAATACCATTTATATATGGTATATATATATGGTATATATATTTTATCGTTTGACATACATTATATTTCATTGTATATATTATATTATATATTTCAGTTTAATATATATTATATTTTATTATATAAGTATTATATCTATATATTATAAATGAATATTTATTCATTAGGTTTATACTATTATTTATTAAATTTACGTGCCGCCCACCTCTCTGGCGGCGTACAAATTATTTAAAACACTCAAAACGACAAGAAACCCAAAGAAGGGCAGGGTGAGAATCGAAGCCAGAATCCACCTGGGTTAAAAGGAGGCTCAAAGACTGGACCCTGGGCGGGTCGCAATATCCAAGCCGCGCTCAGACGAACGTGATGGAACTACACCTACAGTCCCTCTCGGGGGCGGTCGAGGAACCCCCACCCCCACGGGGCCCTCTCCCCGCGGCCGCGGCTTCCTCGGCCGCTCCTGCCGCTTCAGAGGACGAGGAGGGCCGGGCCAGGCCGGGTCGGGCCGCCGCCCCTGGGCCGCGTAGGCCGGCGACCCGCGGCCGGCCCGTCTCCCGCTTCGGCGCCGGCGCTGTCCTGGCCGCCCGAGCAGGCCGGGCCGCAGCCAGGCAACCGCCGCGCGCAGCACTTACTTCCTGTTTTGGGTCCGGGCACTTGAGAAACCAGGATGGAGGCTCCGAAATACCAGGATGGAGGCGCCCGCCGAGCGGCCGCAGCAGCAGAGCGGAGGGAGGGCGGCCGGGCGGGGCGGGGCGGGGCGGGGCGGGGCCGGAGAAGCAGGCGAGTCCCGCAGCCAGAGCGGCCCGGAAGCGCCTCCGCGGCCCCGCCCACCACTTCCGCGCCGCGGCCGCTGTCGCTAGGTAATGGCTCCTCCGCCGTTACGCCAGCGTTGTCACGGGCTGCAGCGCTTGGCCGTTTCATCCTTTCTTTTTAAACAATGCTTTATCTCTGCCTCGCCAGGGCGCCTTCAGTAACCTCCCTCCGCCCCCCTATCTCCACGGGTTTTCCTCACAATGACAGCCCTGCGAAGTAGGCCGGGCTGGGAGAGTGACTGGCCTCCACGGCCCAGGATGGGTTTGAATGTGGCTCTCCCTCTGCTGGAACTTGAAGTACGAATTCGTTTTATGGGTTGGTCTGGTCAGGATTTGAATGGGAGACCACGAAGAAATCCCAGGGCTGGAAAGTTCCATGAGGAAGTTAAAAAAAAAAGAAACATCCTGGAAGAAGGCAGTGGTGAGCCACTTCTGTAGAAAGATCCTGGCATCTCCAGGTATCAGGCTTGGCTTGAAGTTACCTTTTGTCACAGTAGAGGAAACCACTTAGCAGTCTTTGGGATTATTTATTTGTTTATTATATTTATATAGCCGCCCATCTCAGTAACATGACTCTGGGTGGTGTACAGTAAAACAAACAAAAGCAAACCTTAAATAACCATTAATAAAATATAAATAAGATCAGGGGAGAATGCACCAAAATCTCACATATGATACAACTATTTTAGGGGCTCCTCATTACCATGGGATCCACAAGCCTGCTGAAAAAAAATCTTTTAAGAGATTTATGGAAGGTCAATAGGGTTGGGGGTAATATCACCTCTGGAGGATGATGTTCCAAAGGGTTGGTGCCATGGCACACAAGGCTCATCTCCTGGGTCCTATCAGATGGAACTCCTTAGCAGACAGGACCCATAACCTGCTCTCCTGCCAGACCTGATGGGACGGGTAGATGTAACTGAGGAGACGTAGTCCCTCAGTTAACCCAGTCCCATGCCAGGTGAGGTTTTGACCTTTAAACGTTAAAAACAGCACCTTGAATTGGACACAGAAGCAAACTGGCAACCAACAAAGCTCATGGAGTAGAGGTGTAAAGTGTGCAATTCTAGGGGGCCACATAATTTCCTGTGCCACTGTATTTTGCACCTGTTGGAACTTCCAGATATTCCTCAAGGGCAGCCCTACGCAGAGCACATTACAGTACTCCATTCTGGAAGAGACCAGGGCATGAGACCAGGGAAGTGAGCAGAGCCTCCCGATCCAGGAATGGGCACAACTGGTGCACAATCCCTCTTTGAGCAGGAGTTGTGAGTCCAGAAGGCTCCTAGAATGCACACTGGGTCTGTTTGGGCAGCGCCGCCCCATCCAGTACCAAAGATGTTAAAGTCCCAGATTCAAAAGCCCTGAAACCCAAAGCCACTCAGTCTTGCCAGGGTTCAGTTGAAACCTGTTGTTCGGCATCCAGATCCCCACGGCTCCAGGCACCGGGACAGGACCTCAACAGCATTGCTTAATTCGCCAGGGGCAGAGAGTGAGTATCATCAGCATATACTGATAATACCTCACCCCATGGTGATGGATGGATGATCTCACCAAGAGGCTTTATGTAGATGTCAAACAGAAGTAGACCGGGTACTGAGCCCTGGGGCGCCCCACAGTGTAGTCACCTTGGGTGGGACCTCTCCCAATCAACATCGACTAGTGTCAGACCCGTAGAAAGGAAGAGAGCTAGCTCAATACAGTGCTGCCTGCTCCCATTCCACGGAGCCAACCCAAAAGAATACCATGGTCAATGGTACTGAAAGCCGCCAAGATGTCAAGAAGAGTTGATAGCAGATCCTCTGTGAATTTATGCAGATCTCTTCTTGAACCAACTAAATTGGTGTTCCTCACCAGATCTGAGAGTACTGAATTCCATAGTTTAACCATCTGATGTGCAAAGAAGTTGATCCTTTTTTTTAGTCCTGAATCTCCCTGCAGTTTTTTTCAGTTGGTGGTTCTGGGTTCTGACATAGTAGAAAATATAAATCTTTTTTCCCCCTGTTTTCATTGTTCACACCATGCATAATTACAGATAAATCTATCATGCTTCCCCTTTCCAATCTTTTTTTCAAGCAAATCCCCAAACCGTTATCCTTGTAGGAGAATTGTTCTAGCTATATTTGTTCTAGCTGCCCTGTTGTGCACCTTTTCAAACTCTACCTAATCCTTTTTAGATTAATGGAATGATGCAGAGTTCCATAGTTCCATAGATTTATGTAAGATCATTACTATGTCAGTAGTTTTATTTTCAGATTCTTTCCTAATGGTTTTGAACTTCTGAACAGCAACAATGTCTTTGAGTAACCAAAGGTGAAAGTGTTGAGACCCAAGATTTCAACTGGAGACAGTTAAGCTTTTTTTTTTTTATCCACACTCAATTGTTACCGATTCTGCAGTGACTGCCTGGACGAGTCCCTGCAGTTTTCAAGGCAAGGTGTTTCGGAATTGGTTTGCCATTGTCTCCTTCCTAGAGCAGAGCCCAGCTGGTGAGCGCAGGAGGCGGGGTTTCCATTGCTTCGCACCTTTTTCGGGCGTGTGCGGCTTCCGTGTTACCGGCAACTGCTCCCGTCTCCTTTGCAAGGCGCCGCCAGCATTTTTCCTCCCACCGGAGTGAGAGTCCCCATTTATCTACTCACGTAAGTTTTCGAGCTGCTGGGTTGGCAGGAGCTGGGGAGGAAGCAGGAGCTCACTCTGCTGCGCAGAGCTGGGCTCGAACCGCTGAAGTGTCGACCATTTCTGGCCGGCAACTTTCAGCATCATTCTGCTAAAATCAGTAGGTTTTAGTGATGATTAATTTGGTTGGATGATGTTTATGCATATTTATTTGCTGAAATGATTGAATTAGGTGCCTAATTTAGCATAGTAACAAAATATTAGGAAGACTGGCAAAATCATTGCTGTCTGAATGTTGTTCAAATAAGCTTGGCATGCTTTAATTTAATATTTATAGTTTACAGTTTGTAAGATTATTTTACAATTTACCCAAAACCAAATAAATGAATCATCACTCCTTATTTAAAGGTTGTGATACTCAATAACCTTAGACAATTTTTCAAAACTAGGGGGAAAAGTACTGGTGTCTCTATAGACTTTTCCATTTCTCAATCCTTCCAAAGCAATTGGAATGCAATTTGCAATTGTTTTCACAGTTGCCAGGCTCAAAATACATGGAAGATGCTGGTATTTCCATGAGTCAATCAGTGCTGCTTCCAGTTGGCCAGTAAAAGAGCACCTTGGAGAAACAAAAATCCCTTTTAGTCTCTTCATGCAAAATGAAAGAAACAAAATAAATCCCCCCTTCCTCATTACCATGATGGGAAGCTGTGCTAGGCTATGCACTTTATTTAAAAACAAAAACAAAATGTCCAAGCTCTCTTGCCAGAATGACTGTTCCATACAAAAACATGTGAAGGTATAATTATACCATATTGGCAGTTTACAAAACACAGCTAATTTCCTAAGTGTCTCTAGCCATAGTTGCAGGCTGCTGTAGCACCTGTAGTGGAGGAGAGGCAGATGCATTTTAAACAATGAGAAATTCTAGATATTCCTGCTTAAAATGCAGCTGAGATTGATGTAGGCTGTTTTGACCTTTGGCAGTCCCTTGAATCTTTTGTTGGGAACTAAGTAGTTGAGGAAGGCATAGAGGTGAAATTGGCCAGAGTTATATTTGCTGCTCACTCCTCTTCAGCACAGCATCTGTGGGTATACAAAATACCACGCTGCTAGTTTTTTTTTTTCTGGCCACTGCCTTAAAACAAAATGGCTCACCTGAGTCCAGGTGCTGGGAGTCAGTTACCATCAGTGTGAGGATAAGCTGCTCTGGTCTTAAGAAGACCAGCTTGGTGCCACTTTCACATTTTTAAAAATGACTAAGTTCTAGAAACCAGACAGACAGATCATCTCATCAGACAGACTCAAAGTCAATTTTAAACTCACTCAAAATTTTTGGGTGGAGATGCCATTATATCATGAGAAAGTACAAATGTAGATTCCAGATGCTGTGATAGTACAAATCTATGCATGTCTACTCTGAAGCAAGCCTATTATGTTAAATCATCTTGTTCCCAATTAAGTATGAATGCAGCTTTAATAAACTGCAAGCAATAGTCAGACATGCCATATTTTCTGTGACTAATTCATGATTATCTGTGGCTACTTGATCTTTTTACTGTGATTATTCTCCTACTTCCTTGTAACCACCAGATGGCCTTCTTTACATTTCTGCTTTTCAGCTAAGTACAGTAATTGCATAACACATTTTGTTGTTGCTTGTTTTATTAAGGTTCCATTGAGAACAAATGTATAGCACGCCCATTGTCCATAAAACTGGTATCTAAAGCACTTGGTGCTAAGATCACCATGCAAAGAAGTACAGATCTACCATGTACTTCTGCAGGAATTTTCATTTCAGTTTGTAGTCTGTCCCACCCCACTGGTTTGCTCCATCTCCTCCAGTATTTTCCATTCCTTGCCTGTTGAATTGTTCCAATTCTTACTGTCATATAGGCAGTATATTTCATATAGAGGAAGGAATGGATTTGTTCTCTGCCACCCTGGAGGGCAGGACCAAATCGGTAGTTTCAGGGGGTGAAACTCTGACTCTAAGAGCATCAATCAGTGGCTCACAGATACGGTATGTTCCTCTTCACTAGAGGTCTTCAAACAGAGACTTGATAGGCATCAGTCTGAAATGCTAGCAGACTTTACACTGAGCAAGTTTTGTTTTTCCCACCTGAATCTACAAACATTTGGGTTTCCCTGAGTGTGCAAATACTTCACCTTTGCCATTTTGTCCACATAAGGTTCCAGATCCAGAAAGTAAAGTTGCTATTAGTACATAGGATGGTCACAAATGAAGACCTTTATGGCATTTCTTGACTTGCTGAAAAGACCATTTCTGGTTGCATGTATTTTTTATGCTTATTTTACTGGATTATCATATAAGCCTCTTAAACATGCTTCTACATAATAAAACGTGAGAATAAAGAACCCAGTAACAAAAAGGTAAAGGTTGCCCTGTATGGAGCTTGGCTTCTGCTCAGTACAGGAACACATCCAGTAGCACAAGCACATAGTGGTCTCTCATCCACTCATTCAATAGGGTTATATACCCTTTGAAAATGATTCAGAACAAGTTGTGCAGATATTGTCCAAGTGCTATTCATTAGTCTTTCCAGGCTTCCATGCACACCAGAAATGTTCAGCCGAAATCACCCCTATTATGGCTTCATGTTGTGGAGAATCCTTAACCCCATGTTCTATTTTTGCACTAGCCCTGTCAACTTCTAGCCATGCTGTCTGCTGGAGGTACAGTATAGTTCCTTGATGGATAGGACTGTTGAGCTGATTAGAATGAATGGAGTGATGAATCCATGAAGATGAGTTTCAAAAGACGTGAAAGAAAAGCAATAGCTAATGCATCATGCATGACTCTCATATAGTTCAGACATGAAAGAATGGATTGCAAAGCAGAGATGAAGATAGATCTAACAATTCTTTTTGACCATATGGCTCTTTGCTTATTTTCTTGTCCGGTTTTTTTTTTTTAATTACCTGTGTTAGACTGAATGCATAATTACTGACGCAAGGGTCATCTGGTACATTTTCCTACTATGGGGATGCTAATGGGATTTGTGCTGAAATGTGATTAATTATTTCTGCACGTGCATTTCTATATATGGGATAAAGTAAAGACACCCTTGAGGCCAGCTCAGCTTCTGATAACTATAACCATGCAGTTTTCTTGGCCACACTTTGCCCTTGCCTTCTTCCAAGATGTTCCTTTTCCATTTCCCCTTCTTTTTTATAAGTTTTATTGAATATTTTTTTACAAAGTTAAAAAGATAAGCACAAAACTATATAAAGAAAGAGTTAGAAAGAGAAAAGATAAAGAAAAAAGGGTTAAAGCAATAAAGAGAAACAATAGAAAAAGAAAGCAGAAAGACAGTTAAGGAAGCAGCTTCTGATCTTCTTCACAGCATTTATGAACATACAGTATTTAAAATCATTTCTCCCCTTCAAAATTTCATAACATGGTTCCCTCCTCCCCATAGTCGACCCTTATTAATCAGTAAATCCAGAAATCATCAGTTAATTTTTATCCATTTTCAGCAAAAAGTCCATAATGTTTTCAGTCTTTTATAAAAATAGTTGTTGCCTCCCTAATCAAGCAAGTCAGTTTTCTGCAAATTCATTTCTGCAAATTCATACATCTTCACCATCCATTCCTCCATTGTAGGTATTTCTATATTCTTCCATTTTTGTGCATATAATAACCTCTCTGCCGTAACAATATATACAATCAATCGTCCATACATCTTTTCTAACTGACTATCCATAAGTCTGAATAGAAAAAAATCTGGTTTCATCTGCATGTTAATTTTTAAAATTCTCTGCATCATCTTACGCATTTGTGTCCAATATTTTTCTCCTTTTTCACAAGTCCACCATGCATGGTAAAATGTCCCTTCATGCTTTTCACACTTCCAACAACCCTCATACACCTTTTCCATTTCCCAAAGCAGGTCCTGCTCAGCTTCTGTCAGCTCAGTTCTGCTTCCCAGCAGAAGCTCATGCATAAAATAGCAGCTGGATGTTGTATGCAGATCTGCACCTTCTTTCTGCAGAATGTACTTCCTGATTTTGGAAATAGCTAAGTGGCCTGTCGTCTCCAGGAATGGCCAGTGTTTTAGAAGGAGAAAAAATATAGCTGAAGTCTGTAGTGCCTTCCTGGGCTTGGACTCATTCACTTTTTTATTCCCAGGTCCACTAGTTTGAAATCTTCGAAGAAAAAAATGCTACAGAGGTTTTTTAAACAGTCACAGCTTTTGTAAAGCCACTTCGTGTGAAGAGTTTCCTTGAACAGAGAATAATGTCTGGGTACACCTATCATGCTGAGGCATAATGATTTGTTCACTTTTAGCATGCTTTATGAACTCAGCCATTGGTGGTCTTTAAGCTGTGGTGCATAACCTAATCCTGGGGTCCCTTATATGGTGCCCATGGTCCTCTGCCAAGCTCTCTGCTGAACTTTTTACAAATGTTTTAATTATTTTAAACAAGGGAAGCTCCTGCTGCAGAACTAAAAGCCTCTTGCATGATCTTTATTTACAAGAGTATCTTTGGGCTGCAGATCAAGTCCAAAGCTTTATTCTTAGAAAATTAAATTGGGTTGGAGGGTTCTACAGCTCCATGTTCTGCTTGAAACTTTGCCCACTGTCCAGAAAAAAAGACAGAAAGAAGCTGAGGTACGGGGCATCTCAGAAGTCTAGCAGGGATGATGGAGAACAACATCACCCGTAAATGGATCCTCCCTGACTGATTTTGCCTGCCAAGGAATATCTGTTTAGGGAAGAGGGCAGCCATTTTGTCTGTGTGCCACAACTTGCTCTCAAAAGTCTGAATGTGCTCCTGGATTCAAAAGATTGGGTACTCTGGAGTTGTGTTTTGTGAAAACATAGCCAATTGTGGATGGTTCAGCAAGCCCCTGACCCAGCCCAAGCAAATCTCACATATGTTTTCACTAAAAAAAAAACCCTCTGATTCTTGGTAGAGCAATTAAAATGTCTTGAAGGAATGATAAGATGGCATCTTAAACAGATTTGTGAACAGGTGCAAGGAGCATGCAGGAAATAGGCGCAGGTCAAAACTGAGGCTGCAAAGATTTCCAAAAGGGCTTTGCTGGAAAACAAGCAAATAAAAGATGACAGGTGGAAGATGTGGATTGACAGTGACTGAAAGTAGTCTCAAACACAAGAGGGACAAAGGCCTGAAGGATGCTTAGCTTATTGGTTTAATGGCAGGGGGACAGTCAGTAGTGACAGAAAAAGGCCACAAGGTTAGCCAGCAAAATTTGAAGACTGACAGTCCATGTTTTCCTTCCTGTCAGTTTGACCTTATTTCTTTCCTTCTGCCCTGCTAGGGAAATTAACATTAGCACTGAAATGCAGCAGATAGTGCAGGACGTGTTTCCAGAAACTCCCAGAAAGTTTTTTCTTGCTCCTCCATAACTTCTGAATAGATGTGTAGATGATAAGAGGTTTTACCTGCTAGGTCTATTCCAAATAACAAGCTATTTTGGCAAATAATGGAGGTGTTCATCAAAATTTATTACTGCTGGGATAGAGAAACTCCATCAAGAAGAAGGGAAAAAAAAGTGGGAGGGGGAGAAGTGGTGGTGGTACCCATTACAGAACATGCCTTTATAAGGATGGAATTTGTTGCCACTGCGGGGGGGGGGGGGCAACGGGAGACCAACCAACAATGCTGGGCTCTCAGTAGGATCTTCTAGGCCAGTGTTTCTCAACCTTGGCAACTTTAAGATGATTGTACTTCAACTCCCAGAATTCCCCAGCCAGCATGGTTGGCTGGGGAATTCTAGGAGTTGAAGTCCACTCATCTTAAAGTTGCCAAGGTTGAGAAATACTGTTCTAGGTCAAGCACCTCTGATCTAGTATCCTGCAGATATGTTACAAACCTTTCCAAATTCCTAGAGGTGGTATAGTCACAGTCCTGGAGGGTGTCACAGGGGCACTTATTGTGCCTGGAGAGTTTGGGTGGGTTTCTGTTGAATTTTGCAGAAGCTTCAACCCACATTTCCCACTTTTTAGGCAACACACACAAAAGGTAGAAAATTGTAGGTCTGAAAACAGGTAGTTTTGCTGCCAAATTTCAGCAATTCTATCTGTGGATGTCCTAGACCTGCAAAGTGAGAAGTAGAGCCTGCATGTAGCAGGTCACCAAACCCTGCAATGGATATACTGGTACCTCTGCCTGTGGCATTGCTAAGACGGACAGCAGAGGCCCACAAGGGTCTACCTGTGGATCCTGATCAGTGGCCTGCTTACCCCTCCCTTGCTTGATGTTCTCAAGATTATAAAACTGTGAACAGACGTTCCAGCTAATTGTAGGAAGGAAGAGCAAAGTTGCAACAGCTAACACATTCTGGTAGTGTTCCAATCTCCCAGAAAAGCAGTGAGGACTTCCTTTTAACTAGGTTGTCATTTTCACATTTCATACATGCAGGTACAATGTGCAAAGCAGGGTGAGCTCTTTCTCAATATTGATGAAGATGTTGGTTGTGACAGATATAATGAGAAATTAAGCGACCTGGAACTTCTGGCATTGACTTTGCCATAATTGGTAGCACTTTTTTCCTCTGGAGACAAGCATTTGCTGAAAGATACAGTTATTACAGGGTAGATATCAGAAGACAGATGGTGTGATTTATAAATCGATTAAATGTTCTACACTCCTCCCAGGCTTTTAGTTCTTAGTGATAGTTTATTTGCAGAAGAATAAACTTAAATCAACTTATGTTGTGTTGGAGCTTTTGTTCCGTAAATATGTGTGAATGCCATTCAAAATGAGCTAGTTTCAAGGAACTTCTGTCCATTTTCAGTCTTCCATTCCCTTCATTCCCTTCAGAATGATTATAATGTTCTTGCATTGATTTTATTTCAAATGTAAGGCCCTTTCAGGGTTATTTCTTTATTATTGATTGATTGATTCTGCTGTATATAGGTGCATGACACAGAGAGGATTGTAGGTAAATTCAGTTCCCTGTTTTCTTATTTTTGTTTGAGATGAGGATGAAAAACGAAGGCTTATCTTGTATCTTATAGCCTTTGATACTCTATTATTCCATTCCAAACTCTTTCCAGTGCAAGCTCGTCAAGAGAATCTGTAATATTTTAATTAATGCCTGCATTCTCATATGAGCCCAGCGATGGTTGTGTGAAGCCAGCCATTGTGATTTACAAACCATTATTTATGACTTCATATTATGCATATATCCAGCCACTGGGGCTGTACAACAAACCATGGTTCAACAAACTGGTTGAGCATGATGAACCTGCCATTTCAACTGAGAAAAATCCACAGCTCTCCTCCTCCTCCCCCTCCCCCTCCCCCTCCCCCTCCCCCTCCCCTTCTTTCTCTTCCTCTTCCTCTACTTCTTCCTAGCATTTCTCCCCACATGCAGGATCCGCTTTTTGGATCAATGAATGCCATAAAACTCCACAGCTTTATAGACAGGAAATCATTGTGTTTTTCTCCTTTGAAGCTTATTTGCTTATTTCGGTGGTCCAGACATCTGTTTCCCACTTTCCAACTTACATTTTGATTTGTTCTAAGGATGGAGACGGAGATTGATTGCTATTTCTTTCTCCCTCAAGCTGCCAGATCTGGGCTGCCTCTGTGTTTCTTTAATGCCATCTTGTGGTTGCCCAGATTTTCACAACCCAGATCTGGCAGCTTGAATGGATACCAAATTGATTTCTAACATGATGGGCCCCCCTCAATACCAAAATTATCACATGCATAAATTAATCCAATGATACACTTCAGCTCCATTTCTTCAAGTTGAAACAAATAGTTATTAACCTCTTTTTCTCAGTGTAAGTAACAGTCAAATTTTTCCTCCTTATGCATTTTAGTTGTTCATTAGGGCTACATATCTGGGTTGCAAAAACCTGCATGACCACTAGAAAGGGGTAAGAGTTTACATATCTCTTGGGGCTTCCATCTGGTGGTCGTCTGGTTTTTTGGAACCCAGATCTGGTAGCCCCACTTATGTATGTATGTATGTATATATATATGCATTTAAAAACAAAGGTAAAAATTAATACAAACTAATATAGAATAAGGAAGAAAAAGAAATCAAAGAGAGAGCTAAAAGTGCAAGAAAGAAAGAAAGAAAAGAAAGAAAAAAGATACAAAGAAGCGGCTTCCAATCTTTACAGCAGTTATAAGTAGAATTAGAAATTTACCTCTTTAAAGTTATATTGTGACTCTCTTCTCTCTATAATCTATCCTGTCTAATCAACAATACCATAAATCATAAGTTTTTTTCAATTTTCTGCAAAAAGTCCATAAGGGTTTCCTGTCAGCAATAAACGTAGATATTGTCTTTTCTCTGATCACAGAAGTCAATTTGGCCATCTCAGCAAGTTCCATCATCTTCACCAACCATTCCTCCCTTGTAGTTATTGCTGAATCTTTCCATCTTTGGGCATACAATAATCTTGCTGTGGTCACCATATACAAAAACAAAGTTCTATGACTTTTTTCTATTTGTCCATCAGTCCCAAGAGGAGGACTTCTGGCTTCAACTCAATATTAATATTTAAAATCCTCTGAATCAGTGTATGCAAATCCAAAATTTTCTAGCTTTTTTACAAGTCTACCAAGCAGGATAAAATTATCCTTCGTGTTGTTCACATTTCCAACATAAATTTGAAGTGCCTTTATACATTCTAGACAATTTTTCTGGTGTCATATACCAATGGTATATAATTTTAGAAAAGTTCTCTTTAAGATTATAACATAGTGTAAATTTCAATCCTTTCAACCACATATTTTCCCATTATTCGATCTGTATAATATAACCAAAATGTTAGCCCACTTTATCATACATTCTTTCATTTGTTCTGGTAATCCCACTCTTTATCCATGTGAATCAATGAAAAGTGGGAATAATCAGCACTGAAATGTACAAAGAGAAAAATGCCAGTGGAGATGAAACCACATTCACATGTAACACTAAGCCAGGATGTTTTAACCATACTTTATTAAACAAGCCATCATCCCTAATTGGTATATTTTGCTAAACCAAAAGCATACAAACCACATTATGAGAGAAAATGTGAAAGATTTCTTGGAAGAACATGGAGCAATATGGTGAAGGTGAGTCAGGAGAAGAAACCAAGAATAAAGCCAGTCCTTTAGTCTTTATTTAGCTATTTATTATAACTCTTTTGCCCTTTTTAGGACATTTAAGGATTCACCTTTCTGCAAAGGAGCAGTGTAATTATTAACACAATAAAAACAAATTGCAAAAGTAGACAAAATTGTATATTAAACAACATCGCTCCAAAAATAAGAGAGCAATGAAGAAAAAAGCCAACAAACTCAGATGGCTGATCTAAAACCTGCCAACAGAAGCCTGCAGTATCATCTGCCTTTGTTCAGCTCCACACATGGCCCCTTTTGTGGATGGGTGGCTGACGAATGCTCCAATATTTTCCACCATACAAACTCCACATCTCTCCAGAACATTGCGATGACAGATACTGTGAGTGTGTACAGCCTCTGCCTGTATGAGTCCTGAAGGGCTAAATCAGAGTAAAACCTTTGAATGATTCCAAGTGAATAATATGCATTTAACTGGAGCTGAGCTTAGATGTCACACAGGAGTTTTTCACACAGATATAAATGCATAAGTAATTTGAACAAGAACAATGGAAACATTCGATCCTTGGATTCCAAAGAGAAAATTGGATCATCCTTGCTTGCAAACACTGTAGTTAGACCACTGAAATGTCCTCCCAATTTCTCAACGGGCTGGACATTTTGGAACAACTCCTCTGGAAAAAAATAATAGGACAAGCACAACAAATGGTAAATGCATAAATTACCACTTGAAGGGTATAATCTTGTAGTGATAATTGGGAGTATTATAAATATCAGAGGGAGGAAAATCACTGCAAATCAGTTATGCACATAAACCTTGAATACGATGGAGAACAACTTTTTTTATCCAAAATTGTAGGTTTGGGGGCACCTTCCAATATGCTCACATATACATTATTTCTTTCTCACGGATCCTTAAATTCCTCTCC
The DNA here is from genome assembly GCF_059951505.1 of Python bivittatus. NCBI lineage: Eukaryota > Metazoa > Chordata > Lepidosauria > Squamata > Pythonidae > Python > Python bivittatus. Next base: position 2,441,733 of record NW_028277037.1, on the reverse strand, counting down.
ACCCCTCTAGCCCTCCTAGAATTGGCTGAGGATGTTTTGCTTCTTCCATCAAGAAAGCAGCAACTTTAAGGAATTTGTTGATGGCAATCTGGTTTCCTGATAGGTAGCAATAGGGAGGAGTGATATGAATCGTTAAGGGCGTAGCTAATGTGCGGCTTGCAGGTTGTCCACCCAGAAAACTGGCCCACTTGTTCTGCTGCAGAGATGAATAATAATTACAAACTCTTGTTTACTAATAAGGGTTCATACTAATTATTTGGTTCTGCAGCAGAACAAGCGGGCCATTTTCTTTGAGTATCATTTCATCTTCAGAACGATGCTCAGCCCGTTCAATTTTTAGGTCGCCACTTCATGGAAGGTACACAAAGTCTTTGCTAACTGTTTGAAAATCAAGATGGTTAAGCAGTAGGGAGATCACTATTATGTTTTTGAGATGCAGATTCATACCGGATTGATGCGTGTGGGCCGTGAGCCAAAAACAAAGCACCCAATAAGGACAAATCACACCAGGGGCCAATGATTCCAGGGAATTCAGGCCATTTTGCTAGAGGTTCAGAGACCTTGTGAAGAAAAGAACTGTGCCAAACTCAGGGCCAAAGGCAAGACAATGGTTCACAGGTGAGGGCAGGTGGCAGGTGAAGCTGGCAGGGCCCAGTGAATGGGGGACAGGCAATAACATCTGCAAAAGTATCATCATGGCTCTCTGTTCCTGTAATAACCCAAAGTTGCTCAGTACAAGTGGGATATTGTGGGAATAATTACTCTAATCCAGTAATTCCCAGGGGGATAGTTTTAGCTGTAAAGAGACATGGAGATACATCGGGTTAACCCAGGTTTCTCAACCTTGTCAACTTTAAGAGATGTGGACTTCACATCTAGTCTCCCCTCTAGTCAACTGTGTCATTGAGGGTTATCTCTCTCACACACACACCAAAATCAAGAGAAAATTTCAGAGAGCCCTGGAGAAGAATAGGTCCTCTCTTGGGTCTCCTCACCATGGTCACATCTGGGTGCTGCAAAATGAACAAGTGGGAGGAACATAAGATTCTTTTTCAGCTATAGTTCAGACTTGATTGCACCCTTGGAAAAATAATCTGAATTCCCAATATTCAGCACTGTTATAGATATATCAACATACTAGTTTCAGGTAGATAACCTTCATCCATACAAATGCTTTTCTGGGCAGAAATATTAAATACAGATGTTTAAAACATTTGAATTCTCCATTAAAATTATCATTATATATATATTGTATATACCCTCGTTCTTCTTTCTTTTTCCTATCTTTGTTAGTATACACTTCTTATTTTTCTGCCATTTTTGATTTTGGGTGTTTTCTTGATGTTCTTTTTGCCTTAGTAACTTTAAAAAAAAGACTCTGGATCCAAGTTTGGGAATTGTGGACCTTCTAGAGATGTAATCATTTGTGAAAATAAGACACCCTGTCCTGTTCTCTGAGATGTTATCTGAATTCCCATGAAATAGGCAGTTTAACCCAGTACCATTCCAGGTATTTTCACAGTCCAAAGTGAATTTATTCTTTCATAGCAAGGAATTAACCCACAATCCAATAGAATTGCAAATGAAGATTCTTTTAACTCAGAACAAATGCTGATTGAATAAGATGCTGATTGATGAGAGATAGTCAGGAATTATAAAGTTAAAAAAAAAAGGATGGTTTTTAGCTGCTCACAGGCTGTTGATGCTTAGAAATTACATTTTCCAATGGATGGCTGATCCCTGCAAGGAGCCATGTGATCTCTTTGTAATAATTTTATTAAAGATTACATTATACAGATAAAACTAATACAAACTATAAAAAGTAAAGAAGTAAAAAGAAAAGATAAAAAGTGCAAAGAAAAAAAAATCTTTCTCTGTGTGATCTCTTTGAGTCGAGTTGCACCCAGGCTTAGCTTATCAGAGAATTTTAGGATTTCAGTGGCTGTTATAGTTCCAGCCATTAAACTGAGGGGGCAATCAATGCTAGATAATGGGATAGATTAAAAGAGGTAGAGGAATGTATGAAGAATTGCAAAAGGCCAGGGTTGTCCATAGGACGTGAGGAAAAAAAGCAAGATGGTGGCCAGGATGGTGGGAAAATTCATTTGTTTTTTATGTGTGTTGCATACGCACAAGGCCAGTGAAAAGTGAAGAACAGATCATTCTTGTGAACCTCAAGCAACCAAATTCAAGTCCTAGGGCAGTGTTTCTCAAACTTGGCAACTTTAAGATGTGTGGACTGACTAGGGAATTCTGGGAGTTGAAGTCCACACTGTCCTAGGGCATAGCTGGATTTCGATCTAGATTCAGCTGTCAGATACGAGATTCATTTGATTCGTCATCCTTGACGGGCGCCAGAGCAACACTCAATACTGTATACGCTGAGCTGCTATGGTTAAATCAGGAATACTATTCGTGAAATTCTATACACATGACCCATTTGTTGATATGTTCTATTTTTTAGAGAAGCCACAGATTTGTAATACTCCTGCTTGCGTCCCTTTGTGGCAAGGGGAAAAAAAAGAACAGAGTACTTTGCATGATTTCATTTTAAATATTACCTTCTTGGTAACAGATTGGCAGTGCCCGGAAATCTTTGCATAATAGAATGGCTTACAGTATAAGCAGTCAGTATTCTGAGCTGATAGGGGACAACAGATGATTTTATCCATAAGGCCAATGCATTTATTTAAAATGTCCAATTACTTTGTAGCAGCAGATAGTGGGTTATCTGTAAAGGAAATTCTTTTTCATCCTTCTGATGGGACTTGCTCTCGAAGACCAGTGAGAGACTTCTTAAAATTGGGGTTAAATTTAAATAGGAGTTCACTAGGGAAATGGCTTATACAAAGTGTCAAGAATAACAAACAGAAGAGGAAATTAAATAAACCATCTTTTCTAAATGAAACACAATCTATTTAAAAGCTTTTCCTACAAACCTGCCAGGTTGGATTTATAAAGGAGATTTCTAAAAGGAGATTGCTACCAATTTTACTAAAGTTGATATTCATTGCACAACGTTGGTACTTCTGTCTCATATTCAGCAGAATATTATCTCTCATGTAATTGGGTTCAGTATAAGAAGTTAAGAGGACAAATTGCTTTTTGGTTTTTCAGGAAGTTAAGTTACACTGTGTCCAGTGTATAATTATGAAATCATACCAAAAATAATCAATAATGAAATCCTGCCTTTCTTTCAAGAGCTCTTATTACAGTCCAATACACTTTGCTTCCTGAGACAATGGATAATGTGGGATGTCCTATACATTCCATATTCAGAAATTAGCTGGACAGGAAATTACATTCTACTGCATTACCTTCCATGAGTCAGTGTCTGCCACCACAATGGAGGAAATAAGTTAGCCACAGAGGCACGAGGAAGATTGTGAGGCACACAGAACCTGTCCTCCGAGGGTGAGGAGTAATCTGAACATTCAGGAGGTCCTGCTAAGATCTGCTGCCCCCGACCATCTCAGCATCAGCCACTTAAAACTTTAGGCTATGCAGAGGTCTCTCGAGGGGAGATTAAAAAAGGCAAGATGGTGGTCATGACCATGCAATCCAAGCGGCCATGTTCACTTTTTGGAACCGCCCCCTGCAGATGCCCCCGAGGCTATGAAGGGTTGGGCCAGCCCCACAGTTGCATTTCCAGTGATGCTAATGGCAAAACACGGTTAGGATGAGGCTGCGTGGAATTCAGCTTCTTAACCCAGTGGACGTTGAACAGCTGACATGACTGTTTTATGCCGAGCAATGTTTTGCAAACAGACCAAAAAAAAAAAAAATCATTCTTTGCAAGGCCTGAATAAATGCTTCCTAACCACTAACAGTCCTTAAGCCACATACCGCACGCTCCATCTTTGTTGATATCTGTCCCTTCTCCTGTGAGTGTGTGGTCCAGAGGGAGACTGGATAAATTCTCTCTAAGGAAAACTTATTCAGCGTCATCGATTTACCTTGATTAATTTCTATGCAACTAGTTCTAAAAACTGGAAAACAGTTTTGGTATCACAATTTCTCTGTAGAACTAAACTATCAATCTATCAATCAGCTTTTTGCTTGAGTGGCATCTGGGATTCCTGCTGTATGTGCATATTTACTCTTCTTCTTCTGTCTCAAACATGTCTACTGCCTGATCACATCCATATGTAGATGGGCTTTTATAGGTTTTAGTTATTCCTTTACTTAAGTTGTTATACCATCAGCTAATGAAGTTTCTTTGTAGTTTACAGTAAAACTAATTTTAAAATCAAGGCATTAAGAACAGCTAAAACAACACATAAACAACTAACAGTGGGAGAAATCAATAATGAACAATTACATTGACCATTGCACCAGCAGTTACAACCTGATACAAAACAAATGTGCTCGAAGGGCCTTTTGAAAAGCTAATACAGAGGCAGGTCCCTCAACCATCTTTGTTAGGGAGGGCATTCCAGAGAAATGGGCTAGCAATGGAGAAACAGAAAAGGCTTGGCCCTGAGTCACCACCAGGTCAGCTCCCAGCAACTGTAGGCAAACCTCTTCAGATGATCTCTGGCAGCAGGGAGGTTCATAGCAGAAGGGGCCCTCTCTCAGACCGCCTGCAACTGGGCCATGTAGGGCTTCAAAGGTAATGTCCAGTCCTTTGTGATTTCCAGGAAACCGACTAGCCCAGGTGTACTATGGACTCTGCGTTTTTCTAAGAGCAGCCGGGCTGCCGAGTCTTGTACCAACCGAAGTTTCTGGACTAGACACAAAGGCAGCTCCAGGTAGAGAACATTGCTGCAGTCAAGCCGGGAGCTCTTAAGGACCTGTGGCACAGTTTTAAGGGTATTATCTTCCAAGAAGGGATGCAGTTGGCACATCAGTTGAAGACGATCAAAGCACTCCTGGTGGTGGCTGGGAAAACAGAAAAAGAGTTGGGTCCAGAGGTACCCCCAAGCCATGGATCTGCTCTTTTGGGGAGAGTGTAAGCCCATTTCTATTAGATCTCTGGAATTCTGGCTTCATGGTGAGTAGTTCCATCTTTACTGGATTCAGTTTCATTTTATTATCCTCATCTAGCCCATTACTGATTAAGAGGGGATCCATTTCATGTCCTGAAGATATCCCTGAGAAATACATCTATTTAAGCATACTGATAGCACCCAGTTCCAAATCTCCTGAAGATCTACCCCAACAGTTGTGTGTAGATACTGAAAAGCATTAAAGACAGAATGGAGCCACATATTACTCCTGTTTCAAGGACAAACTGTGTCCAAGTGACATCATCTGAGATCTGCCTGGGAGGCAAGAATGGAAGCAGAATCATAACAAGGCCATCACCCCATCCCCAAATCTCTCAGGTGATCCAGAAGGATACCATAGTTGATGGTTCAAAAGCAGTCCAAACAGTTTGTCCTTGGAGATCACAAATTGAAATTGATCCACTGTTACTAAACAAGAGGTGACACTAGACACCCCTATATCAGAGGAGGTATCTAGACTAACCCAAACTTTATTGCAAGCCTCTGGTGTCTTTGATCTGGTCTTGTTTTGAACCAATCTGCCATTATACAGATGCAAGACCATTCTGGGAGGGACTGGATCCACTGTCCAATGTCTAAAAGCTAATGAGATCACAGGAAGAAGGTACAACATATACATTTCTAACCTCCCTTCCCCTCTAATGGCCTGCTAACCTGTCAATGCTACATCTTCTACTTCCCACCACTATAGTGATTGTAACCCAAGTCCCAGAGAAGCAGGTCCTGCCTCTCCACACATGCTGATCCACACATTTTAACTGTTCTGTTAAATACAGAATATCAGTATTGGTAGGGAGAGAGAGAGAGAGAGAGAGATGGATGCCCACACACACAGAGAGGCATGCATAGGAATCCCTCAGTTCAGCAAGCTTTCATCTGACTATACTTCCCTAGCATTCCTTCTTTCACCAAGAGGCCAGGGAGGGTTGTGTTACACACGCTGCTCCCAGGTTCAGCTTATGGTCACTCACTCACACACTCACAGCCTGTTGAGGCATGTGGATCTTGTCAGCCCCCCTTGCTTTCTACCTGGGTTTTCCAGATAGGTGCACCTGGAGCAGACAAGACACACAGCCCTGGTCAACAGCCAGAAAATAATTAGGGACACACACAAATCACTTCCAACCGAACACTGAGGCACAAGAGGTTCTTTGTAATACACAGAGACCCAGTGAATTTAAAGTAACAGCAAAACTTTACTGGTTGCAAGGGACATTTGCTCTTACTCACATACACACCGCTCATCCACACTTACCCACGTCGTTCCCAA